>NC_070630.1:27107276-27452749 GCF_947347685.1 Pleuronectes platessa
TTTGGAATGAAAATTGAAAAAAATGATTTGTTTGTACATCGAACATACATGGAAAAAATGCATTTCCTGCCCTAAACTTGTTTGTATGGAAATGGAGATTTCAGTAAATTAAGCCTGCATCAAAACATCAGTTTGAACCACAGCACATTTTAATCATCTTCCTGAAATGACAAATATCTGGCAGCCATATTGAGAAAAGTGTTTTGCTGATTTTCCTTGTAATCCGATTCTTAGATAAACACAAGAATTGAAACTCGTGACTCACAGGCTTCTGACCACTGAGGCCTCAGGTAGGGCCTGCTGAAGCCTAAAGAGGCCAGCTCTCCTCCTTCTTGCAATAACCAGCTGTTGTTGATTGAACCGCGGTGTCTAGAGGAGTGTGCAGGCAGATGCTCTGGTGACACCGACAATGAAGAACACCGTCTGCAATCATCTGCGTGCATCCACACACACACACACACACACACACACGAACACACACACACACACACACACTCACATCAAACGAATGCAGACAAGTAATACAGAGACTCATCAAGAGCACCTCTTGTCTTATTCTGTGGAGTACAAGGACCAGTCTGCTGTGCATCACAGAGTGACACAATAATGAGCGATCTGAAGAGGTTTGTTTGATTTGATTTGAAGCTGCTTCATGTGCCTGAGTGGAGCCTCTGCCTTTGCTGTATTAATAAAGTGTTCTTTAAAGCTGACCGTCGAACCAAACTTGAAATCAGCTCTGCAATAATGTTGATGTATCGTGTTCAAATTTCAAATATGTCAAGTCAATCATTGTGACCCCATCGCATATATTCAGTCTGAACCACTGCCGCTAGCAGGGAGCTCAAAAACGGTTAACACTCACCGAGCTTCGATCGTGAGTGAATTACATAGGTCAGACCGTGATCAGATGAAACCAGAGCCTCACAGCAGGGGGGGCTATGAGCTGGGCCGCATGGTAAATACCCATCAGCTGCTGCACTTGAATTTGGGATGGCTAGCTGAGGACTGTGATGAAGGAATCTGAATAAATTCTCTTTGATTCTGGTAAGCTTTATAGACGATAAGATCAAACATGAGTATATATAGATACCTTTGTAATTGCTGCAACACGCTTATATTAAACCAGCGAATAAGTTTGGTGCTCAGAAAAATGTGACCTGGTGGTCACATGCAACAAGGATGCAACAGTGTTTCTTTTTTAGTGTAGCAGTTAACGATGATTGGGTCGTGTCCACTGCTTGCTCCATATAGCACTGGCCCCTCTAAGTTCTTAGTGGTTAGTTGGTGAGGTATGGTAACATGGACTTAAGAATATTTATATATGTGTGATGAACTAATGGTTTGCTGTCATTACCTGAAAGATGCTTAGAGCTCCAGGGGGCATGGTCCTGGACTGGTCCATTTTTGTCAACCTGCGCGGCTCCATACAGATCCTGAACCATTACCTGCTATTATCTCCAAGTCAAATTCAGACCCGCCCAGACCAGGTTACATATGAGCCGCGACCCGTCCTGTCACTCTTGATTACACAAACATGCTACAATTGTGTTCAAACACAGTCATTTACATCAAATGCAGGTGGTTGAGTTGCGTTCTTGGATTAGTATTTGTCAGTTATCGCAGAACCAGTGCTCCTGCAGCTAAAGCTTATGCTGTTTGGTACTTTTACAAGCAGCGAAGCCAATGAAAAGACATTCCCCATTGGCTATTTCTGTTTTACTGTGATCCATTTTGATGTCATAGCTAGTTCGCTGTCGGCACTGACAGTTATTTGGTGGAAGAGCAGTGGTCAAAAGTGGTGTCCCAGGCTTTAAAACAACTTGAGAATGATATAATTCATATAGGCTGATTAAGATGTTCAGTTCCTTCTAGCTTGACCTTGTATTGGGTTGTTCCTGAGCCTGTACCTGTGAATCTATATATAAATTTGTTTTCCTGTTACACAATGACTTTGATGTGGGGTGTTGCATCTCAGTGGTGTTGCCATTGATTTTCACGTCTAAGGAAATTTAAGGATTTAGTGTTAACATCAAAATTGTCACTCAGTGGAACTTTGTGTGATAGTGCAATAGTGAATTCAAACCATGGATTTGTCCACCAATATTACATTTTAAAACCATAGTCTGATAGCTAATGGGTGAATCAGCATCCTATCGTGTCTCTTAGTCTTCAATAATTGAAATCGCTGCAGGTTTGATAGCTATCTCTAAACAAATTGCTTTGCTTGGGAGTTCCCCAACATATCTACAGTGCAACACACCAATATCATCCCAAATGACAAACCTTATGAAAAAGATAACATGATAAAGATGAGGGCCTGTACCTCTTTTTAAACTTTAATAATGTTCTGCCTGACAGCGCTGTGGCTGGTTTGCAGTTTCCATGACGAGGGGACCATTGTTAATATGCTCAAACTCATATGGATTCATTCATATAGATTGTACTTTTTACAGCACATCCATTATTTAAATCCTTTAATTTTAAATAATTAGATTTCAAACCACTGATCAAATGATATTCTAATGATATTCACAACACAAAATGAAGTGGAATAATTCATGTCATCTCTGCCTGTGATGACAGGAGAGAACAGTGTGTACAGTACATCAACCCCACACTGAACGCACAACAGACAGGGAAAGTTTGATTCCCGTTTATTTGGCACCTTGCTGCTCAAAAGTCTATAAACTCTATGAGCAGATCAACATCAAAGGTGTGATTATTGCTGCTGCACCGCAAATCCTTGCTGCATAGTGGAGCATATCTACGTGTATGTTAATATGTTAATGGTCTGTATTTATAAAACTGTTCTAGTGTTGATAACCACTCAAAGTGCTTCAGTACAGTTTTGCATCTCACCCAGTGTGTCTCTGTCACTAATCACTCATAGGGGCAATTTGGGGTTTAGTATCTTGCACAAGGACACTTCAGCACGAGGAATGGGAGAGATCGGAATCAAACCGCCAACCCTTTTGTTAGTGGACCCCCTGCTCTACCTAATGAGAAACAGCTGCCTCCAATGCATCATGTACATGTTTATCAACTTAAAACGTTATCAAAATGTGTGATTGTTAAGCCTTATTTTTTAATTGTTAATAGGTCTAAGCTGTACTAAACTCCAGTTAAAAAAATTACCTTAATTTTATAAAAACATCTCCATCCAGAGGAGAACACAATAACACTACCAGCACTGAAACATGCCGGGCAGGTAGGCAGGGATAAAGTCTACATTAACGATATATCAAATCCCTGAGGAAGAACGTGAGCATGCTCAGTAAGCCTATTCTCCTGTGGTGGTATTGACTTCTAAACCAAAACTGTAGTAGCTCATCATAGCAGCTCTGACTTTGCACCTTGGATGGGTTAGGGGTTAAGAGGAAAACCTGCCCCTTTTTTAGCTGAGGCTGAACTTTTGAAAACATTTCACCTTCATGGATCAAAACTTAATATACAGTGCCTTGCATAAGTATTCACCCCCTTTGGACTTTTCTACATTTTTTCATGGTATAACCACAGATTAAAATTTATTTCATCGTGAGTTTATGTAATGGACCAACACAAAATAGTGCATCATTTGGAAGTGGGGGGAAATATTACATGGATTTCACAATTATTTATAAATAAAAATCTGAAAAGTGTTGAGTGCATATGTATTCACCCCCTTTACTGTGAAACCCCTAACAAAGATCTGGTGCGACCAATTGCATTCACAAGTCACATAATTAGTAAATAGGGTCCACCTGTCTGCAATTTAATCTCAGTTTAAATACACCTGTTCTGTGACGGACTCAGAGTTTGTTGGAGATCATTACTGAACAAACAGCATCATGAAGACCAAGGAGCTCACCAAACAGGTCAGGGATAAAGTTGTGGAGAAATATGAAAGAGGGTTAGGTTATAAAAAAATATCCAGAGCTTTGAACATCTCTCTGAGCACCATAAAATCCATCATAAGAAAATGTAAAGAATATGGCACAACCGCAAACCTACCAAGAGGAGGCCGTCCACCCAAACTGAAGAATCGGACAAGGAGAAAATTAATCAGAGAAGCAACCAGGAGGCCCATGGTTACTCTGGAGGAGTTGCAGAGATCCACAGCTGAGGTGGGAGAATCTGTCCACAGGACAACTATTAGTCGTCTACTCCACAAATCTGGCCTTTATGGAAGAGTGGCAAGAAGAAAGCCATTGTTGAAAGGGATCCATAAAAAATCCCGTTTGGAGTTTGCCAGAAGCCATGTGGGAGACACAGTAAACATGTGGAAGAAGGTGCTCTGGTCAGATGAGACCAAAATTGAACTTTTTGGCCTCAATGCAAAACGTTATGTGTGGCGAAAACCCAACACTGCCCATCACCCTGAGCACACCATCCCAACAGTGAAACGTGGTGGTAGCATCATCCTGTGGGGATGCTTCTCTTCAGCAGGTACAGGGAAACTGGTCAGAATAGAGGGAAAGATGGATGGAGCCAAATACAGGGAAATCCTTGAAGAAAATCTGATGCAGTCTGCAAAAGACTTGAGACTGGGGTGGAGGTTCATCTTCCAGCAGGACAATGACCCTAAACATACAGCCAGAGCTACAAAGGAATGGTTTGGATTAAAGAATGTTAATGTCTTAAAATGGCCCAGTCAAAGCCCAGACCTCAATCCAATAGAGAATCTATGGCAAGACTTGAAGATTGCGGTTCACAGACGGTCTCCATCCAATCTGACTGAGCTTCATCTTTTTTGCCAAGAAGAATGGACAAACCTTTCCATCTCTAGATGTGCAAAGCTCTTAGAGACATACCCCAAAAGACTTGCAGCTGTAATTGCAGCGAAAGGGGGTTCTACCAAGTATTGACACAGGGGGGTGAATACTTATGCACCCAACAGATGTCAACTTTTTTGTTCTCATTATTGTTTGTGTCACAATAAAATTTATTTTGCACCTCCAAAGTACTATGCATGTTTTGTTGATCAAACGGGAAAAAGTTTATTTAAGTCTATTTGAATTCCAGTTAGTAACAGTACATAATGGGAAAAAGTCCAAGGGGGGTGAATACTTATGCAAGGCACTGTATTCATGGTTATTTTGCAGCTCATTACACAAACTTTCAATCACTTTGTGTAATGAGCTGCACTTCTTCTCCATTTTTCAAAGCTTCAAAAATTAAAATTTGACATTTACTTGTAAGATATAATTGAATAATTTATCAAATCCACATATTCTATAACTGAAATGTTTGACATATGGCGTCTGTATTTGTCTGTCGTGGTCTTGAGTGTGACATAGTAGGTAGAATAGTCTTCAATTCTGGTAGAATCAGAGCATCCCTAAGTGCCATCTAACAGCTTGGACAGTATCAATACAACTGCAAAAGTCGACAAACAACTTTCAAGTAAACTCATATTCTCCACTGACTACCAATGCAGCCCATTTTCTATTAAACAAATGGGAACAAAGACCTCGTCCTCCACACCGACAACCACTTTTGGAAAAGAACCTTTCATAACATCTTCAGTATTTGTAGATATTCAGACTTAAGGCCAAACTAAATTATTCATGGCACACAAAATTGGCAGAATTGGATTTTTCAATTCATATGTACACTAATGCAACTGACGACCACCTCTACGACAGTTATCAACGCACTGTCTCAGAAGATGTCAAGATGGTGTCGGATGATCTACGCAGTGGAGTTACTACGTCACTTCCTGTCTCTGTCTGCTGCACCCTGCTGCTTCACCTCTCGCCACAATAATGCGGAGGATTTGATGCTGTGGTGAACCCGTCTGTGCAGAAACCCGTCTCTGCTTTGTTGTGCATGTGTGAAAGCCAAACTCTGGGTATACTCCATAGCCAATTCTCAGGATTTTACCCAGAGGTCATGTCTGAAAACGGCTCATCATGTAAGTATGAGGATGTTTGTATGATGGCTGATGTATGTTCATGAGTGTATCTCGAAGCCAAACCAAACAAATCATGCTCTCTTTCTCTCTGATTGATTTTCTATTTAAATAATGTTTGATTGTCGTTTTGTCTTCTGGGTTTTGATTTTTCTGTTATTTCTGTTCCATGTATCCTGGTGGTGCTCTTTCTCCTTTTCTGTATTAGTTTGTGTGTTCATATTGTCTGTATCCACACATTGGTGAATAAAAGGGCAACATTCCACATTTGAACTCTTTATTTGATTTGTTTAATCACTCACTAACCACTCTGCAAAATCTGTTACACAAGTGATGATCTCATTCTCTTTTACTTAATGAAAAATAATGCCTATATAATTTTAATACGTTATCCCTATGTTTTCATTACAGAAACCTATATAACTGTCTTGGGTCTTTAATGAAGTGCTTTAGTTTTGTGATTTGCATTTATGTTATACTACATCACACCCTTTTCGAGGAATATGTTTGAAGGTTTACATCATATCTCACAAGGCTGTGATGTTGGAGGATATTAAGATCATTATCGGATCCAATATCAGAGACGGAGCACGATGGCATGTTACCACCATCTGTTTCAGTCAGAGAGCATGGTATTGCTTTTACCTTGAAGATACCCCTCCAGAATCTATATTTTCCATCTATCTGTCTGTATATGAAGAGCAGTCCCTCTGGAAACTCCTCTGCCATATCCTGGGACAGTTTCACCTTCAGCAGAGTCACAGAAGTATGTAAAACCATTGGTTGTTTACCAGTAGGACTGAGAATAATACAGTGCAGCAGATTCTATTTTCAGCCTCAGCACACACGCTCCGATTGCAGGGAGGGGTGAGGAAACACGAAGCTGGCTGAAGGTGGAACAGCTCTGTTACACACTTGGCTAGAATCCAAAACTCAGTTTAACTAATCAGCGTGCCGGTTAATGAGGAGAGATGACACAGCAGTCCCTTAACACAACATAGCGCTTCCAATCTCTTCACCAGACGGTAATGGGAAAAGTATAAGAGACAGCAGTGGGAGGTTGTGTCAGCAAAGCGAGATAGTGACTAACTGCAGGAACAAGGGCGATCTGCAAAGAGGAGAGGAATGGTCAAGGCATGACAGAGCAGTCTAAGAATAGGAGCGGACAGGACAAGGTGATAAAGGACAGGACAGTGGAAGGAGAGCTGGCAGAGGAGGGGAGGAGACGGGGGTAACGAGAGCAGAGGGCTGAGACGGGATTGGACAGGACGGGGTGGGAGAGAACAGGACTGAGTCATCATTATGGTAATAGAGAACTGTGGAGAGCAGCCGAGCCACGCTGACTCACTCAAATGCACTTTCAGTGAAACATGGAATGTCATAGCGCACCCCAGGGAGAGGATTATCAGTCCAAGGTTAGGAAATATACTCTGCACTTCATTTGCCTTTGGACCAGTTTCAGGCCAGCCCGGTTGTTAGAGTCTAGAAAGTGATCCTGTAAACAGTCATGTGCAGTAATGCAACAGTTTTTTCTGAAGAATTAAACTTTCAGTTATAATGTTGTTCTATGATCCTAAAAGGGGCATTATGTAGGTGTAGAGTGGTGGCAGATTTACTACTCAAAATTCATTATAGCAATACCTTGTCCTTGACAGAGGCCGACAAAAGCAGGCCTCTCCCTGAGATAGTTGAAACCACTCTTTTCTATATGGGAACCCTGTATAAGAGTTAATATGTTCAAATATGACATCAATGGACTTAAATATGTTGAGATTCATTTAAAGGTTCAGTGTGTAAGATTTAGGTGAAAGGGATCTTTTGGCAGAAATTGAACATAAAATAATTCTAGTGATGTTTTCACTGACTGTTTCATCTAAATTGTACATGTTTTCTTTAACCTAAAATGGGCCCTTATGATACATACTTTAAATTTACATCAGGAGCGGGTCTTAGTAGCCCAAAATGGACAAACTAAACACCTTTTGAGTTTTTATGACAACTCAAGGCTACAATAGTTCTCTTTCATGTTTGGAAGGGGATTCAAGGTTCAAGAGGCCGAGGTGAAGGGTGTTCAGCTGCAACATGCAACTTCAACACTAGATTTCACTAAATTCTACACACTGAACCTTTAACACAATGTCTGCTGTGCTTGTACCATTACTTTATTATCCTTTCTCCCCTGTCCGTTTGTTCAATGGCTGGTTTGTTCATTTATAGGCAAGATTGCGCAAAAGAAACAACTGATTCCCGCAAAATTGGGTAAAAGGATACGGTATAGGTAAGAAAAGAACTCAATCGATATTATAATAAAACAGATATTAACAAGATGTAACTAAACTAATACAATCTAACAAAACTGATAATTGATACAAACACCCGGGTTAGAATTTGTAATATTACACAGTAAACTTGGCATTTCAAAGGATAAGCTCTACCAGGCTTCTTCACCTAATCTTAAATTTTGAGGAAGTGAGAGTAATTCTCGGATTCTGATATTCTTCATATCTGGTCTTTATTCAATATGATTTCAAATAGTTCTTCAAAAGTCGCAAATTTAACTTTTTGGAACATGTTGTAATCCTGTTCGGCAAAATGTACGGTTAGATAATGTTGGTTTACTGCTGCAGCTACTGAAATAGTTGGAGTGGACCGCCGACATTTGCAGAGTGCATTAGAGTAAATGCATTATTTAATCGATTCCACACTCTGTGTTTTGGGATTTGAAAAAGGCTAAAAGACAAGGCACCATCCTCCACCACACTGCTCTCATGACAGCCCCTCATTAACAACGTCAACACTTGGAAACATCCAACACCGGACAGGTCTGCTGTCTCTCGTGACAGTTGCTGTTTCAGGGAAGGTTATTACAAAATTAATCTGATTATCTGCTTTTTTCTTTGAGATAACGTCCTGTTCCAATTTTTTTTAAACATCTACGAATATTTAAGTTCATTTTTGAAAACTATTGCAGTTCAAAACCTGCCTGTTTGGAATGGCCTGTTCTCTTGTCCTTTGATAAAGCTCTAGAGCTGCATCAAAATAATTCCTTGTCATTAGTGAGTCCTCCTCAAACAGTCACTTTTTATTTTTTTGTGCTGGATGTTGTGTGCTGCACTTTTTATAAACAGTCCATGATGCACAGTGAAGTCAGAAAACCATGACCTGTCCCAATTCTCATCCCTTGACCAAACCCCTAGATATAAAGTGCCCTTTACTGGTAGTGTTCCCTTCAAACGGAGCAACTGGGAAGTGGACTAGAAAATCTTTCCCTAGAAATTGGGACACCACTCAAGGTCCAAGATTTTATTATCAAATGCACAACAATAACATTAAGCAGTCGCTGGCAGTGAAATGCTTGAGTCACAGGCTCTCTTCTAGCAATGCTCAAGTAATTACAAACTAAAAAATAAAATAGAAATAGTATAAAATAGAATAAAATAGAATATCAAAATTTAAAATAGAAAATAAAGTATATATATCTAAATATATATAAAAACAGCTGAAGAAAAAATAAAACAACAATAGTGCAATTTGTGAAATGGTGCAAATATGCAAATATGTCACGGTGCTAGTTTGGTGGAGTTATTGCAGTTCACAGGAGTTTAAAAGTCTTATGACCTGGGGGATGAAACTTTCCCTGAGCCTGGTGGTGCGGGCCCGGATGCTGCGGTACCGTCGGCCAGACGTCAGCAGGCAAAAATGTTTATGGCTGGGGTGAAAGGGGTCTTTAATAATCCGGCTGCTCTTCTTCCTGCACCGCTGGGTGTAGAGGTCCTCTATGGATGGTAGCTCCGACCTGGTGATGTGCTGGGCAGACTTCACCACCCGCTGTAGAGCCTTACGGCAGGTGGTGATGCAGCCAGTCAGGATGCTCTCTATGGTGCACCTGTAGAAGTTGCAGAGAATCCTGTCATCCTTGTGGAGCTTCCGCAGCCTGCGGAGGAAGAAGAGTCGCTGCCTGGCCGTCTTCCTGATGGAGTCTGTGTGATGGGTCCAGGTCAGGTCATCACTGATTCGGACCCCGAGGAACTTGAAGCTGCTGACTCGCTCCACCGTGGTCCCGTTGATGGAGAGGGGGGCGTGTTCCACTCCTTGTCTCTTCCTGTAGTCCACGATCAGCTCCTTCGTTTTGCTGACGTTGAGATGGAGGTTGTTGTCCTGGCATCAAGATGTCAGGGCTCTGACCTCCTCTCTGTAGTCCTTCTCATCGTCGCCGGTGATCAGGCCTATGACAGTGGTGTCATCAGCAAACGTAACGATGGTGTTGGAGCTGTGGGTGGCCACGCAGTCATGCGTGAACAGGGAGTACAGGAGAGGACTGAGCACACAACCCTGCGGGGCACCGGTTATGAGAGTCAGGGTGGAGGATGTGGTGCTGCCGATCCGCACCGCCTGTGGTCTGCCCGTCAGGAAGTTCAGTATCCACTCACGGAGGGCGATGTTGAGCCCAAGGTCTCTGAGCTTGGTGACGAGCTTCAGGAGCACGATGGTGTTGAATGCTGAACTGTAGTCGATGAACAGCATTCTCACATATGTGTCCCTCTGGTCCAGGTAGGAGAGGGCAGTGTGGAGGGTGAGGGAGATGCTATCTGCAGTCGACCTATTTGACCTGTAGGCGAACTGAAGAGGGTCCAGAGAGTCAGGGAGGGAGGAGGTGAAGTGAATGCTACTAGGCGTTAGTCGTTCAGGCAGAGGATTTTAGTTTTCACTCGCCACAACATCAGCAGCCAACCAACATTCAGTGACACACAATATCAACCAACATTATGACAGAGACACATCTGACAACTGCAGGACAGACGGGATCGATTGATCTATTGATCACTACACAGTAAGTCTTGTATATAGAAACTTCTGCCTGCACTGGAAACGATTTAACGTCAGTGGTGAAGTTTACAAAATTTGCAGCCTGACAATTTTTCAAACTTCATATTCGTAACTCACATGCCTATTACCATTTTGCCTGAATGTTCGCCATGTTGATTCGCTTCACAAAGCATTCAGGAATTTCTGCCTTCCCCTTTATTTTTAGTGGGTCCTGAATACATTACGGTTGAAGGGATGTTTGAAGGACTACATAGCCCCTCCCCCTACATCACATAAACAGATGGGACAGCACTTCCCCTTTACGCCACTCACAAAATGAAAGGGCCAGTTGAGGAATGGTAAGGTGAATGGGGACAGGGCTTTGTGTGCATTTTACCTGGTTTGTCTGCAGGGATTCTTTTTTACAGTCGATGTTTTTCATCAAATGAAAGTTGTGTGATTTATATTTATTAGGGATGCACCGATTTATCGGCCGAACATCGGTAGCGGCCGATATTCGCCTCATTTATTGATATCAGGTTATCGGTAATAAACTTGACTTTCACCGATATCATTGGCCGATGTTCATATTTGTTGTAAAACCGCTGGGCACGTGCCGCAGCTGGGGGAGCAGTCCCTCCGTCGCCCTCCTCTCCGCGGCCAGAGGCTCAGTGTGCGGCACCGGGAGATCCTAATCCGGTGGCGCCTAAAGGCGTCACTGGTGCAGGGGCTTTCTTTCTCTTGGTGCGCGGGCGGTGTCCATCGCCGGCGCGGAAGGCGGGCCGTTGGAGGGGACCGGGTACGGCGGTCGGCGGCGGCCACTCTGGACGCGTGTCGGGCCCTTCTCGCGGATCACCTCAGCTACGGCGACCGCTGGGGGAACCCTCCGGCTGGCGCCTAGCAGCTGACTGAGAACTGGTGCGGACCAGGGGAATCCGACTGTTTAATTAAAACAAGCATCGCGAAGGGCCACGGTGGGTGTTGACACAATGTGATTTCTGCCCGACACTAAAAACAGGTCAAACTGAGGAGGGCTTGTTAAGTTATCTTGACTCACGCAGTGTAACTTGGTGTAAAAAGTATGAGCGTAGCGTCTGTTTAAGTACTTTATGATCATGTGCACCGGCTCTATTCATCCGTCTCATGCACAGGTAACAAGGGAACTGACAACATACGTCATACACACAGAAGCCGTAACACCTCTAATAAACGGGCAATACTGCTACCGTAGAAGAATGAGAAGAGCGTTCTCTATAATGATACTTTAACAGGGCTGTTTTAGACAGGGTAAAATGGTGCTGTTTTAAATAATCCTTGTGGTATTTTGACCAAAATATGTTGGTCATTTCATTAAGATACCAAGGAACCATTTCAACTTGCGGAAAAATGGTCATTATATGTCTCTGTTAAATAAAGTTTAGTTAAATCAAAGATTGTTTCATAAATCTGATTCAATTTGTGTCATTAAAAGATAAGAGTGATGAAGGGCTGAACACTTTTTAAATAGTGCTTTTTAAATAATGATTTAATTATTTTTCTGGCACAAAAGGGTGAATGAATAACAACAAAAAGAAAATAAACAAATATCGGTATCGGCTATCGGCCAGATTGTTATTTTAAATATCGGTATCGGTATCGGCCAAGAATTTCCATATCGGTGCATCCCTAATATTTATATTCACTCAAATTATTTAGTTTTCGATACATTGCATAACAGTTATTTCAGAGGACTGTCAATCAATCGACACAATCCGATCGACAACTTTCATAATAAAGCTCTGTAATTCTGCTCTGTATAATGCATTGCAGTAACAAAACAAACATTGTGCTTTTACTTTGGAAGCGACTTGATGGAGATCAGTACCTGTCTGTCAGTCTGATATGTGGAAATATGCTGTCTAGTCGATAAGATCAACGTTACGTGAGATATGCATTCCACATACCGACAGAGAGATGTTTGTGGAATTAGTTGGTAGATGTATTTTCAGACATGCCATTAATCATCTGCAGCGGCCTGGTGTCTGTTCAACAAGAAGGCTGTATGTCAAGTTTTTATAAATCATCTGTCAGAGCACAAATACTGTGCAAAAGTCAGACTTTTGGCAAATGGTGAAAGGCCAGATGAACACAGTGAAACTGGATAGGCAGCGGAGCCTTGACTCAGATCATCTGTGTGCAACAGCAGTTACAGAGATATTTTCATATTTCTGCAATCTCAGCTGAACCATCAGCACTCTCTAATGAGATGCTAATGAGTGTGAAACCGAGTGTGGAGTGCCAGATGCAGTGCCCCTTTAACCTAATAACTCATAATTGTTGTTCATACTGTAAATTACTACATTGCACAAACTGATGATATGTACAGTGCCTTGAATAAGTATTCACCCCCCTTGGACTTTTTCCCATTATGTACTGTTACTAACTGGAATTCAAATAGACTTAAATAAACTTTTTCCCGTTTGATCGACAAAACATGCATAGTACTTTGGAGGTGCAAAATAAATTTTATTGTGACACAAACAGTAATGAGAACAAAAAAGTTGACATCTGTTGGGTGCATAAGTATTCACCCCCCTGTGTCAATACTTGGTAGAACCCCCTTTCGCTGCAATTACAGCTGCAAGTCTTTTGGGGTATGTCTCTACCAGCTTTGCACATCTAGAGATGGAAAGGTTTGTCCATTCTTCTTGGCAAAAAAGATGAAGCTCAGTCAGATTGGATGGAGACCGTCTGTGAACCGCAATCTTCAAGTCTTGCCATAGATTCTCTATTGGATTGAGGTCTGGGCTTTGACTGGGCCATTTTAAGACATTAACATTCTTTAATCCAAACCATTCCTTTGTAGCTCTGGCTGTATGTTTAGGGTCATTGTCCTGCTGGAAGATGAACCTCCGCCCCAGTCTCAAGTCTTTTGCAGACTGCATCAGATTTTCTTCAAGGATTTCCCTGTATTTGGCTCCATCCATCTTTCCCTCTATTCTGACCAGTTTCCCTGTACCTGCTGAAGAGAAGCATCCCCACAGCATGATGCTACCACCACCATGTTTCACTGTTGGGATGGTGTGCTCAGGGTGATGGGCAGTGTTGGGTTTTCGCCACACATAGCGTTTTGCATTGAGGCCAAAAAGTTCAATTTTGGTCTCATCTGACCAGAGCACCTTCTTCCACATGTTTGCTGTGTCTCCCACATGGCTTCTGGCAAACTCCAAACGGGATTTTTTATGGATCCCTTTCAACAATGGCTTTCTTCTTGCCACTCTTCCATAAAGGCCAGATTTGTGGAGTAGACGACTAATAGTTGTCCTGTGGACAGATTCTCCCACCTCAGCTGTGGATCTCTGCAACTCCTCCAGAGTAACCATGGGCCTCCTGGTTGCTTCTCTGATTCATTTTCTCCTTGTCCGACTCTGCAGTTTGGGTGGACGGCCTCCTCTTGGTAGGTTTGCGGTTGTGCCATATTCTTTCCATTTTCTTATGATGGATTTTATGGTGCTCAGAGAGATGTTCAAAGCTCTGGATATTTTTTTATAACCTAACCCTGCTTCATATTTCTCCACAACTTTATCCCTGACCTGTTTGGTGAGCTCCTTGGTCTTCATGATGCTGTTTGTTCAGTAATGATCTCCAACAAACTCTGAGTCCGTCACAGAACAGCTGTATTTATACTGAGATTAAATTGCAG
Organism: Pleuronectes platessa; assembly: GCF_947347685.1. NCBI lineage: Eukaryota > Metazoa > Chordata > Actinopteri > Pleuronectiformes > Pleuronectidae > Pleuronectes > Pleuronectes platessa. The sequence continues at coordinate 27,121,655 of NC_070630.1, forward strand.
ACAGGTGGACCCTATTTACTAATTATGTGACTTGCAAATGTGACTTGTGAATGCAATTGGTCGCACCAGATCTTTGTTAGGGGTTTCACAGTAAAGGGGGTGAATACATATGCACTCAACACTTTTCAGATTTTTATTTGTAAATAATTGTGAAATCCATGTAATATTTCCCCCCACTTCCAAATGATGCACTATTTTGTGTTGGTCCATTACATAAACTCACGATGAAATACATTTTAATCTGTGGTTATACCATGACAAAATGTAGAAAAGTCCAAAGGGGGTGAATACTTATGCAAGGCACTGTATCAATAAGATGCCTTAAGGAGTTTTGTAGCCCACTTAGGGTATTAGCATACCTGATTTCTCAAGTGGTTCGGCATCAGTGTGCTGCCCTGCACAGGAATAATGTAAATGCAAAGACATGTATTAGGCTAAATGTAAATCCAGGGATCATGCTACAAACACACAACAGTAAACATACAATATGAAACCTATGGCCACTAGGGGTCTTTTAATCAAAATAAAGTGGTTTGATAAAGTCATATAGAAGCATGGGATCATGGGATTTGATTTCTTCACCGACGTGGCCGATTTACCTGATGTGAATCAGGAGTAAATCAGGTTCACAGATGAGGTAATGCAGGCACGTGCACAGGCATTTTGGGGGGCAGGTGCTCAAACCAAAAAAAAGGGCACCCATCGCCAACATTATTTATGAAATTACAAATAATAATAATAAATAAATAGAAAAACACAGTTTCAACTTATATATTTATTTTTGTTAACAAACTAACTCAAATAATCAATTTGAATAAATAAATGAATAACAGGCAAAAACAGACAAAACAAGGCCATATTGAATAACCAAATAATATGTTAGGGTTAGGGTTAAAGATGTGATGGGCTCCTCTGGACCAGGTAGGGTTACTGATTCTCCCTCATTTGTTTTACAAGTTGATGGCCTGATCCAAGATAAAAGAGAGCTGCTACCCTGAGCTGCTTGCTGCAGCTCCCTGTCCTTCTGCTTTTGGACTCTCTCTTTTCTTGGCATTATGCTGCAAATTTTGTAAATGAGATAAATCAATGTTGTGCATAATTATCAAGAGTGACTTACATAATCTCTATAAAGCTGACACCACAGTACATACAATTTTTTTTTACTGTTTTCTGACAGAGTTGAAGCATAAGCAGCAATACACTAATAATATACCACAATTTACCTTACCAGACTGTCATGTAGCTCAACTTAACCTTACCTTTCATTTCAATAATTACGATTTTAAATGAAACGAAACTAGTGAACTTGTGAGCGCCACGGAGCATGTCGGGGCAAAATTCTGACAAGAACTCAAATAAATGCCCCGTCAGATATCAAAACACATTTGGGGGGAATTGATGACAGAGAGAGTAATTTTTATTATTAAATATTGATGAATGAAGAAAAAATTGGGCTGCAGCAGGAGGACACTTTTCTCATCCAGGGCAAAAAGGCCAGTGCTTAAGCACCACTAGGGGTCTATCTGTGCATGTGCCTGAGGTAATGTATCAAAGTTGTATTCATATTATTCAGCAAACAACAATGGATAATGGTCGGGTTCATTCACGTTGGTTGGGCTTTCGCATTTAACTCTTGTGTACTAAGGAGAAATTAAGGCCTTGGGTCGAGCTTTGCTAATCTTCTTTCGGATGGGGCAGGTTGGGTCAGAACAGTCGAACAAGCCGTGGTAGTTCAGTCTCTTTTATTTGGATTCAGATACACTATCTGACATGTAAAATATGTTTTTAAAGGTCTTTTAATTTTTTGCAGCTGTTGTTAAAGACAACATTACAACATATAAGTGGAAAAAATGTCCAGCTGGTTCACAGTGGCACTGTGCATTGGATGCACACAGAGTAGAACCACTGACCGAGCCCAGATATGCAACAGACTTTCAACGATGTCGAGCACTGATAAACTCTTCAGCCTGGTGTTGAATTTCTCTTATACTGGGACAATATATGTGGATTACTACTGGTGTTTGAATGCACCCATTTGATCCCTTCAGTGCAATAGGATAAACCCAACAGGGTCTCTAAGTATGACCCGTCGTGTTGACGGTCATTACAGCTGTCGGGCTGGCGGCTGTTGACCTTTTCAGAAATAACTTTGATCAAACCCTTCTGTGTGAGTCACTTCAGGACATTTAGTGGGATTTAACTCTGCTGGTGCTGTCATTTGCAGATGGAAGCCTCTTCAGTGAGAGCGTTAAGCTGCTGCGAGGTAAACATCGGCACAGACGCAGGCGATGGGGGAAATACGGGACTGCTTACATCAGGGGTGTCCAAACTTTTTATCCTGAGGGCCACATATTGAAAAAAATACGAAGGTCCGGGCCACTCACGGCGCTACGCCCCCCTGCCCCTGGAGCGGACTGTTGACAGTTGGGGGGGGGGTGGCTGCATTCTGAGGGACAGCTGCAATACAGTGGGCCATAGTCCATCACATTACCTTTCATTTAGCTGACGCTTTTATCCAAAGCAACTTACAATAAGTGCATTCAAGAGTACAAACCCAGAACAACATGAATCAAGAAAGTACAATATATTCAAAATTAGAGCTAAACTACAAAGTGCTATAAGTAAGTGCCATTAAAGTACTATTAAATTGTTAGTTTGAAAATAAAAAAATTATATATTTTTTTTTTTTAAATTTAAATTTTTTTTTTGAGGCGGGCCAATTTAAAATGGATGGCGGGCCGCAGATGGCCCGCGGGCCGTAGTTTGGACACCCCTGGCTTACATGTACATAGTGCAAGGATTTGATGGGAGTCATGTCCTAACCTTATTATTTTTGACCTGGGCGCTTTTCTGGAATAAAAGGCGATGCAGGGGTCCCCATGGTGATGTCATGTTGATGCTTACACCAATGGGAAGGCTACATCTTTATGTTCCATTAAGATGATACCCTCTTTAGAAAAAGCACATTTGACCTTAAACCTGATTCCAGTTATCCTGGGAGAAAGGTGAGCGCTGAGTTTTGCCACTTAAGACCAGAAGCTGTTAATGCCCCAAAAAATTTAAAAAATCTACTTGTGAGCCGCTCTGGCCAAGCAACTGCAAACCTCTGATAAACCTTAATGGCCTTTGTGTTGGTGTGACTGCCATTGGAGACAGCACCACCAGTGCATCCACCCACATTAATGAGCATTTTGAGTGTTTACTTTGGATGATAACGGTCGTGCAGTCTGAATAGTGCTCAAAAGCAGACTTCTTTCTGCTGTTTACTCTTTTGCCCCTTTGCCCTCTCATTTCGCTCCTGATATATACGGCGAACATGTCGGGGCTATTAATGTCACGACCTAACGACGAGATTGAGATTCAAGGTCAGGAGAAGAATATGGAAGCAAACAAGAGTAACACTAGAGGACATTTGAAAGTATCAAGTCTAGACCCTTTATGGTTTGATAAGATACAGCACTAATTGTGGTATAAATTTGGAAAAGTGTGTTACATATGCTATTCATTGCCTTTTCTCCACTACTACAGATATTTTTTTGACGTATATTTCCCCCTCTGTTCTTCCGTGTCCACACGTTTTACAATATATCACAGTCACAGTAGGAGTACAAACAAGCATGCTTAGCCACTAGGTAGCTATAAACTATAGCAAGCTGGAAGAGATACTCACAAATGTTTTATTTTTTCCATTTCTAAGGATTTAAAACTTACGAAAACAATTAATATCTTAGCTTCATATTGTTTCAATGTATTATGGTCATTTTTTTCATAATAACATAGAAAGAAATTGCTAGCATTTTAGCATTTATGCATGATAATATAATCCCCTTTTTTACATAATTTTATGTTGCATCTCCCCCCCCCCCCCCCCCCCCCCCTCTTGGAAGTTACACAATGCACTTGATTTAACCAGCGTATAGCAACTATGTTACTGAACTGCTTTTCTTATGTCAAAACATCCTGGCAGGGTTCTATACAGACCACTGCTAGTAGACTGAAGCTGTTCTTTTGATTAATACGTGAAATAATTCCGAACATCAAAACTTTTCAAGTTTCACCTGCATTAGTATAGAAGTTATTTCGATACTATAGGTTTGTCAGTTTAGTAACTGGTTTATTCAAGATCTAAAAAATGTTATGACAATGACATCCCAGGTAAAACTGTCTCGTCTGTTTAGATCGACGACTACTGACGATGTAACAGCTTCTTGAAGGGCTGTCCCAATTCGTAGGGGAAGATTTCGACCACTACTCCTTGTGACTCTTTTTCAAGGGTCAAGATAACCCACGAAAACAAGGGGTCGGGGTAGGGCCAAGGGCTGAAATGGGATTCGGCCTAAATGGCGGCTGTGTGTGGATGAGAGGCCCAAACACCGAGGAAAAAGTGTGTTACTGTATGTAAAATCTCTACATTAGTGTGGACAGGGTATACGGTGCACCACACACTTAACTTTTATATTTCTTTGTAAGAGTCATATCTCATTGTTTGTTGCTCTACATTAATCTTACAGATGACAGATGATTCTATTGTTGACATGGGCAGGATGTCAACTTGACACTTTTTCAATTTCTGTCTTCAGCCGGCGAGAAACTCCACTGAAGCAGTTTCTGTGTCAGGATATCTGTAAGTTATTTCACCACAAGTTTAATGCAACTATTTTTTCTAATCAGACGAGTCATGTTAGCTCCACTTGACAAAGCACACAGTCCAACATTCCAATTTGTGTTTAATTTACTCAACAGAATGGCAGAGCATAATTCACCTGCACATCTACTGAGTATTCTATCATATGGTGATGTTACCAATGTATAATCAGTACGTTGACATGCGCTTCAGCAGGAGACCTGTCTCCCTTAACTGAGGGTAGAGGAGTTACAGAAATCTGTTCTCCTGTATAGATCTGATCAGTAGAAGGACAGAAATTACAATCAACACCCAACAAAAACTGAAAGTTACACAAAGTTACCTCTGAGTCCGTTTTAGCTGCTTAACATCTTTTGGGAGACACTAGTAAAGTATGGGTCTGTTCCGACACACACTTGTACATGGAAAATTGTTTAACTACATAACTACATCTCTGACGTTTATAAAAAACCAAACCGTTTAAAAATCAGTTGAAAATTGAGCAAGTTATGGTTATTTAAAAAGTATGTACCACTACAACACAATGTTATGGGTGAGCGAGCAACCTGTGGCAAGATGGCCGCCATGTGCGGATGTTCGACATATATATATAAAGACATCTAGCCTTTATATATATATCTATGGCTCGAGCTGCCAGTTCCTGTGATAGCCAGTTATTCAAGTGGGGTGTCTGTGTGTGTGTCTGAGAGACAGCCGAGTGGCTGGAGAGGAAGGGGCACGTCTCTAAATGGTGACGTTATGGTGGTTTTGAGGTTTACTTTTTAGCATTTATTTGAGAATGAGTGCAGCTACCCACCTTTTAAATAGAGGGTGTTGACCTTTTCAAATATATATAAAAATACATCTTTACCAAGGGATATCCCAAATAGTTGACCTTATGTAAAGTTGAAACACTTGGTGGCGTTATGAGCCATGATCAACTCATAAATGCAGATTTTTTTATTGATAAAATAAATGTGATATCAAAACCAGCATTTATGTTTTTCATCAAAGAACACTCATATTATTTACATATGAACACATTTAAGTGTGGAGTATCTCTTAATACAAATTAGGTTGGGAAGAAGGTAGCAGGGATGCAAAAAAGCGAACGATACATAGATTTACAGGGAACCAGGTTACTACATTGCGCATGAACAGCGAATACCAATGTAACCTGGAATCCTAAGTACATGCAATTAATTTGTAGAATGGAATAATTGGAAAACCGTGTGTTTCTGTTGATTAAAATGTATTGAAACCTGATAATAATTTGTTGTAGTATAAGTATATATTGTATAAGAGATCTAAAGTAACCAGCCTCAAATCTGAACCTCAGCCCTGTGTCCTCAAAGAGCTCTCAAAAAGCCAAGCCATTAAGCATGAAGAAGAGAAAAAGCACCCATCACCTTCAAGAAAGGCAAGCGTGACAAGAGGCGATCAATATGAGACAAATGGCGTTGGAGAAGGCCACTCAGATCACCCTCCTTTTTAACAAATGAGCCCGGCTTTGTGGAACAGACAGTGAAAACAAATACTCCACCTTCTGCCTCGGGGTCTGCAATTTTGGAGGTAAGTGACATTCTGACGAATGAGCGGAGACAAAACAAAAGAACAGGATAAATGTGTTGCTGCATCCAAGAGAGAGCGTGGCATGCTCTCAGCTGGATGTAGCTGCACACAGGAGGTGGTAATGTCGAAGAGAAGAGGGCTTTTTAGATGCAATATCTACAGTGAAGAATTTCACTCACTCTGGGCAGAAAAAAACACAATAATCCCCTGAGTTATCGGTGCTTTAGTATTAGGGCCATAAAGAAGATTTCAAGAAAAGAGTCACAGTATTACAAGAATGAAGTTGTAATAGCACATGATTAATATTGTTTTATTACATGAATAAAGTCGTAATATGAGAATGAAGTTGTGATATGAGAAAAAAAAGTCATAATAATCCAAGATTAACATTGTTTTAATGTTAGTTTTTTTTAGGACACAATTAGCAAGGAAAACTTCTGCTCACCAGAGTTCCAATCCTTCAGGATCTAAAATATTGATCACCAATCGAATTGTTTCTGAAAAACTATGAATCCCCTCCGATCACATAGATGAATCCAACAATAACCACACAGTCGACCCTACCCAACATTTACCTCTACCACAACAAAGTTTCCAGTTTGTGTAGGTCTTATGCTGATAGTTATGATAATGTTATAGTGCATAATGTGAAGAAAGATCTAGTATTTTATTTGTGAAATTTTATAGTTTTTTAGAAACTACGAGTTAAACAGATGCTACACATTCCTTATTTTTGCCTTCTGAGACCCGAGTTTTTGTTTGAGAAGCCTTCTTTATTTCTCATAGTTATTTGGGCCTAGAAGTCCTGTTGACTATGGAAACAAAGCATTGTCCTCAAACAGGAAGTAGTTTATAAAAAAAATGATGTCCTTATTTGGGGACAGTAGGATTATTTTGCTATACGACACAAAAAAACACCAGTATATAACAAATTATATAAAAAAAATTGAATGCGTGAACATGTCTGTTACATCTCATCAATATCCCTGGGCTGTAAGAACAGTCTGTAATAACTTCTGGCCTTTGTGAAAGGCTGAATAAACTGCTGCGTTCAATTTGAAAGCATGGAAAAACCATAACAACTGTTCAACTGGCTGCTGATAAACATCCGTCCAATATTATGTAACGATGATTTGCTCCATAATCCTAACTAAGAAAGTATTTTTTGTCTGTAGGAACCATTTGTCACACCAATTGACCGCTGTGAATAGCAATTGCGTTCACTTTACAAGCACAGGAACAAATTACACGTCATGCACAAGGCTTCCCAGAGCAACCTTTTTCTTTGCAATGCACTGGATTCTTCAAGTTGACCATCTCTGGAAGATATGCAGCAGAAGTTGTGCCAACTGAGACCGGTGGTACTGGAGTGACGTGATGCTTTTTGCAGGTGAGGTGTTTCCTCTCTTCCTGTAATTGTTTGACATCAGTGGTACACTTGGTCAAGTATGCTTAGGCCAACCCATGCGAAACTCAAGGAACTGCATTTTGCACTTTCTTGGTGTACCACTTTCAGTGTTGTCTTTACAATACAATAGCCAGCTGTTGGCTAAAGCTAGATCAGTGAAGTACATCAGCATCCGAATTGCCCCCCTCTTGGTTCGGACGCTCATTCTGTAGTCAACACAACCTATCTTGTGGTTGTACTCATGCACAATACAATGCTGCAGTACAGTCAAATATTGTTTATCTTTCTTGGACCATCGCTGGCAGTTATTTTCTGGCTGTTCAACATGGACAGCAGAAAGCATCAAATCTGGTTTGTTGTCATACCACTTCACTACACATACTTTCCCATCTCCCCGGTAACTGATGCTGAGGCACCTCTTCCTTGCTGTTTCATGGTCTTGTCACTTGGTAGGTTCCGTACTTTGTTGACCCGGTTTTTCATTACTGTACCTGTCAGGTAAATGTGCTTTTTCAGCATTCAATTCACAGCTTTCGTGGTTGTGAAGAACCGATCACAGTATACTTTTAGATGTTTCCTCAGTTTGAAAAATCTGTCACGGTCGGCAATGGCAGGGATTTGTAAGGCATTGCTCCAGAACATCCTAATACGTGGGTATGGCACACAAGACATCATAATTGATGCTCCAAAAAAAGATATTTCTTATCAAATGATGTGTTGAGATATCTACCACTGTTAGCTAGTGACATAGCATTTGTGCATTTAGGAATAAGTTTCATCCACTCTGTGTCAATGTACTGCACCACATAATTCAGTGGCTACCAATCTTCTAGCTTTTGCAGCCTTTCATCTTCAGCTTCAAACTGAACTAAGTCTGGAGTAAATACAGCAGATTTCCAGCGCTCTCCACATCCATCTCTGCTAGGTCCTGAGGACGGGCAAATTAAAAACAAACAAAAACTGTTCGACAGAAGGATGACATCCCGATAAGATGACTAATTTCGTTCCTCCTGTCTAATCTCTGTGGGTGTTTAGCTGCAGTTCCTCTGCCGTCCTTTACACAAGAGCGATATGATCTGTGCTGTCACTCAGACGGTGTGACTCCTATGGGAGCGCGGCAGTCAGGTGATTGATGGAGAACAAACTGCATTACTTGACATACAGCACATGCTTCCAGCTGGTGCAGACACGGACATAAACCTAATCTCATCATCAGCAGCCAGTCCCTTGGCTTGCTTGTGGTAAATTAGCAGAGGGACATTGAATGTAATGTGTTGATAGGCTTATTTGTCACTCTAATGAGGTTGGCCTGGAAATTTGTGAACTTTTTCTTGTTGTCGCCGGCAAGCTCCCTCGTTCCCACCTTTGTCGTGTCTCTTTATCTGTTGCATCTCTACCGATTTGAAAGACTACTACTGTTGAGGTTTCAATCCATATCTACTTTTAAAGTGGTGACAGTCGCAGAGTTAATCAGGCAAGTGGTCGACAAGTCCTCTTCATCTCAACGTGACTAAAATTGGGACAGATCGAGCAAAAAAGAATAAATCATGCACTAATCTGATTTATCACACATAAAAGCTATTTAACATGTTAAAGCCCTCTAATTGTCTACCTCTCTATAGAATCTGTGACTGATGCCCAGAGGGCCAGCAAACACCACCTATCTCCCCAAAACACCGTCTCATAATGGACTTTTAATGATAGTATAAGAGGTTTTATGGAGTAATGAATTCACTGTCATTGTTGCCTTGGGTGGCAAGACAACAGCAGCACAGTATAGGAAACATTTCAACTGGTTTCTGATCCCAGTCGTATTCTTACTTCTACAACACAGACGGGAAGCAGCGTACACAGAAAAGCTAGGTGTAGTGTTAAGTGTATATAATATCTGATATCAGAGGTTTCTACGTAGTTTTACCCTGTTAAAAGGGATTTTAGTAGTTTTTCCTTTCTCTTGCTGAGGGTTAAGGACAGAGGATGTTTTTCATCCTCTTTGTGAATATGGGCTATAAAATTAAATTTGATTGATTGATTGATTGATAATATATAGACATCCCTTTACAACAACAATGACCACACAGAGTTTATATGCCCTCACCAGCCAGTGCAGTTTCTGTGTACATATTTTGTCTTACATTTTTTTCCAGATTTATATAAGGTCCCTGTGACCTTGGAAAACTAAAATAAATCAAAAATTTAAGAAATTACCTCAAGATATCAAATTCAAGAGGCCAAAAAAATAGTTTTTGACCACTGAAATGTAATCAGTTAATTAATGAGTCCAAGTGAACTTTTGTGCCAAATTTGAAATAATTCCCATGAGATGTTCTTGGGATATTATATTCACAAGGCAAAACATCTGTTTGAGAAGTCACAGTGACCTTTCACCACCAACTTCAACTCAGGTCATCCATGATGAAATTAGATTGAAAGTTTGTGCAACAAGTTATGATTTTCTCTTTGGGCAGGGGGGAGGCATACATGTATTAACAATAATTTAATATTAAAGCACAGCGGTCATCTTAAGAAAATATCTTCCATTATCAAAACTGGTAAAATGCTGCTGTGGACAGGCATCCAAAAGGGTTTTGGATGAGCAATCTGAACGAAATACATTAATTTTCTCCGTAACGACACAGTAATGGTCCCACTGCTTAACATTAATAGCTGCAAATGATCTTTTTAATTTTCTGTAGACAATAATCCAGTCCATAATTTTGCCCATCATTTTAATCAGGCACACTCAAGAGGCTGTTATGAGACTAAATTTTAATTTGCTTTTGCGGTCAATATGTGACGGGTTTAATGCACACATGCATGAGCCCTGCGCACGCACTTGCATACACACAAAAGCACACTATAAGGCAATAAACTATAAATACCAGATCAAGCCGTGGAACTGATAATTTTTCAAATTGTGTTTTGGAACCGAGAGCGATAGTGGTTCACAACCCATGCTGTTAATCAAACTAACAGAAGCTTGTCACCCTTAGTTAGTTCTAATACAATACAACTTATATTATTATAATGTCAAGCCTAATTGAAGAATTGCACTCAAGCAAAAATATCTTAGTCTTTGCAGCAGCAGCAGAGCACCATGGCGTCTCATGTTAGTGTCTCGTACCAGGTTGGTGGGTCCTGATTAGAGCACTGCTGGGTTCTACACTGACTCTGTTAATCCATGTGATGAGACAGATGCTGCATGAGCTGCTTATGTATTCCCAATGGTGAAAAGACTCAGTCAGCTGAGCCTGCAGGGGTTGAAGGGGTCACCTGCCTTGGCGTCAGTAGCAGTATTTAGCCACAGATAATTTCAAACGGGATTATAGCAATTTTTAAATTTTTTGGGGGGGTTATCCCTAATACACAATGATATTTCCATAAAGTGATGCTGCTGGAGTATTTTAGTAGATGTGTGGCATTACTCAGATGAACACTAGAAGTAAAGAATACGCATCTAAACGTATTTGAAAACACTAAACTTTGGTTTGGCTCTTCCATTGGCTATATGAAATAGGATTTCTGCTCCCTGCTGGCATTCATAATGCAGCCCATAGTATATCTGACTGGTCTTTATAGGCCTACTACTTATAATAATCAGCTACCTCTATTTTTGTGACGGTGACATGACAAAATTGCCCCACCAGAAATTTCAGGCTAAAATCGCCACTGAATACACTATACATAATGTTAGAGTTCGATGCAACAGCAGCTGGAACTGTCCTTATCCTATGCAGTCATACAATATTCATACATTTTTACTAAATGAATAATGAATAAATGTCACACAGTCTGAGTTCTCCCTAATTGAATCGATATGATGAATATATGATGGGAATCCTCAAGTACATAATAATAGTATCTTTATTATTGCTTAAATGTTAGATATTTGATCTAACAAAATGGGCAAAGCTGGAAATACTGCAGTATTACCTGATTAACATGCTGTTCACAGAAGTGACCCATAGCAGAAACTACTGTAATTGAGCATATTTCTAGTAGTTATCTGTACATGTGCTTGTGAACAGAAAAACTGTGACTGGTTAGACAGCTTTGAGCAGCCATACTATGCAATCGTATCTTAATCTGTCTTAATTTTTTTGCTGTTGATGGCTTGAAACAAAAGAAGGAAATGTAAGCTTGACGTTTAACTGTTTAATGAAAAGGATGGATCTCTTTCTACTTTGACTGCCCCTGTGAAGCCCACGCAATTAGTTTAAGTACAAAGTGGAGCAAAATAACACTTATCATTTCTCAAGATCCCACACATCTGTGCAACATCTATGTCACTTGTAAAATATTATAATGTTTGTACAGAACCTTCTCCGACAGACTAACTAACAAAACTGCCACACAATACTCCCACATCCCCAAACTAATTAAAATACGTTTTGCGTTTTTTGCTGCCTTCATTGACTCAAGTGACAGCATCTCATACTAATCAACCATTGACAAGTAATTATGAACAAAGTCAGGAGGAAATGTTATTATACATGTTCCACTTTACGGGCAACCAACCTCTAAGGACACACTTGCCAAAATATTAGCTACATGGATAACATTAAATATGAACTGCTTCCACATCTCCCCATGATGTTAACCTACAGAGAAATATATTTAAAAGGTAGAGAAAACAGAGGGGTATAAATTTAAATAGATTTGATTGACTGAACTTACAGCACATGTCTTTGTGCACGTGAACCCCAAAAAAACACCATGTGTTCTCCCAATGGAAAACATTGGATGCTGGAGTGTGAAGAACATCTGCCTGGATCACACAACTGAGCCCTGTGCTATTCCAGTGAGGTTTCACACCCTCACCTCTGCTATGCTAAGTGTTATAAAATGTCGACCCATCTGAGACTCATCTGGTTTAACATCATTCACAGTAATGTGACTTCAGTGTTGATTGTCAGCGATCTCACTTATGTAATCAACTTGCAATGGCAGAGAATGCACAGGAAACCAAAGTGTAGATGAAAAGGCTAAAGGCTGATTTATGCTCAACATTAGATTTACGTAAACGGACCGAGTCCTTTATTTGACACTACGTTAACTTTGTCTCTGTTTGAGCATGTCCTCTGAAAGCTTATGAATAACATCGAAACAGACCAAGCAGTACCACTGGAAAGCATGGGAGAGAGTGTAGCTAAAGGTTCAAGCAAGACAATCATAAGACACGCAGATGAAATTTCAATAATGGCAGAACTTTTAGAGCTAAAACAACAATTTGCTAAGAAAATATAGGGGTCTACACGTTGTTACTATCCATCCTGTCTTTTACCAACCTCCGCCACCGTTGTCATGTTTGTTGTTGTCAGAAACACTTGAGTCTTCATCGTCCTCTAGTGAATGTTTTGCTCAACTACCAGTCCAATACAAAGGATGCATGGAAGTACATATGTGGGCAGTGACCTTTACATAATTTGAATTGGACATAACCTAATTCACAAGTAAGGGCAGGATAAATGAGCCTCAAGTCTTCACTCACTTGCTTTTTAGTCATACAGTAAAGGTCAATGCAAAAATGCAATCAAAAACAGGCAAGGAACAGGGAAAACCCTAAATCTGATAAAACAAGCAAAGGTCATGCATGACAAGGCAACACGAAGAATAACAGAAGAGAGCATTTGCAAACTGTGAAGAATGGGGACAGGACAGAACAGAGGGGTTTTCTAACTTGAAACACAGGGGCATAGCTAATCAGATGCAGGTTATGACTTGGAAGCAGGAGCTGAAATGACAGAAAATCTTAGAAGAAGTTAAAATAAAACAGGAAATGCAGAATTGTAGGGTTTAGGAGAATATATTGGCAGAAGAGGAACACAAAGTTCATAATTATGTTTTTATTGCTTATAAATAGAACTATTTATAAGCAATAAAAACATAATTCAGTCACCACCCTCAGAAGTATCCCCAGTGCTCCTCACCTGCACCAATCCAGTCTTATATGATTTAGTTTCACTAAAGTGTCAACTTGAAATCTGCTGTATTTTTTGTTATTATTATACCACACGAGGGGTCATTCTAAGGTCATCGGAACATAACTCGATGTTCTGATGACCTTAGAATGACAAAAAAAACAGCAGATTTCAAGTTGACACTATAGTGAAACTAAATCATATAAGACTGGATTGGTGCAGGTGAGGAGCACTGGGGATACTTCTGAGGGTGGTGACTGTTGTGGTTTATCTCATTAATAGCCATGAAATGGGGTTATGCATTTCTATAGCACAGAGACTTAGCTGCTTTATAATAAAAAGGAAATGGAAATCTGACCATCTACCATACATTAAGGGTACCATTAAATAGTTGAAATGGCACCTATGTGACTACAGTCAAAAGGAATCCGCCATTAATCAATTCACCAATAACAAGAAGTCCAATTGTCAATAACTAGCAAAGCATAGGCAATAAATCTTGGCTTTGTCTTATATTTATTGATATTATTCTTGGTGCTGATGATGTCTCTTCACACGCTCACAAACACGATTTGTGTTTGAGAGAAAATACGACTTCAATTTCTTTGGAAAGACTCTTACTAGTTGCACTTGAATTAACGACACTGTACCAAAAATTGGCCCAAACAGTTACTTAAATAGTTGTTTATATGTAATCACTTAATTAGATGAGCTCTGTTTTCTATCTGAGACAAATCCATTAGTTTCACTTCCACGACTGGGGAAAGAGAAAATGAGAAAATCCAGACAACAAACCCCCCGCCCGACAACATTGTTAAATTGAAAAACTAATTCCGGGGATTCCACTGGAGCATTGCGGTGTCTGTCAACGGAAGGTGAGCAGTGCATATTTCTAGGACCTAGAATATAATTGGAAGAACTTGGCTCAACCAGCCCGCTGCTTTTTAAGAAATTGCTACTTTGGAGTCGAGCTTGTTGATATTGATTAAATTGGATATTGACTGGATCAATGATTTACTGTGGTCCTTTATATAAAAACTTGGATTACTACAGGCAATCATCATCTGGTCAGATTGGATCTGGTCCTTCACCCAACCACCCTGGATCTTTCTATATGTGCCCCTCCTCTTTTCTCTATCAGGCCAATTGATTTATTTGTCTCCACATCCTCTGGACCCCTCTGTGTGCCTCAGACCAGAAAGCAATGTATTAAGTGCTTGTTTGGATCAATCTAATGTGCAGTGATAGCACGTTTACAAACTGCTGACTAGCTAGGACAACCCATTAATTTACCATTCACTGTTTTCCAAAGATCCTGGTGCTCCATTATATTCATGTAAGATCCTCAACCTGAAAAACCTTCAGATACACTTCCAGTGCTGAGAGAACATGTTAATGTACAGAGGCTGTTTAAGTAATTGAACAATTTCCCCAACCAGGTGTAGAGATGTATCTGTTAATGCACCTCATTCAGTACATGTTACAGAATCTTGGGGTCATATTGAAGAAAACTATATTTGGAGAATAGAGTCGTAATAATGGGGAAATAAAGTTTTAATTTAATAAGAAAAAATATTAAATTTCTAGATTATAGAAAAATATTTTTCTAAGGTAACAAGTAGAAACCCATATTGGACATTTCAACTCTTTCTGGATCCAACAATTCTCGAGAAGCTACGAAACACCATGGATATCATGCAGATGTAACAAACGACAACTTCTCCTCCTTTCTCCACAAAAGAATGAATTTAAAATGGATTCAAATCAGACTTTCTCATAATTTTAGCAGATATACAACAGTAGAGCAGGCAGAATGAAATGGCGTTTCCCTGGGATCAAACAAAAAAAATACACATTGTCTCTGAGTCTCATCTATTGTTAATTTAATAGATCAGATAAAAATGCATGTTTCAAAAGAGCATTGGAATTTAAAATGTTGTACAAATTTAATGTTAAAATAGAAAAACTTAGCAGAATACACACAGTTTCTTGCAGTCAAGGTCCTGACACTTGTCCAAAGGGTGAAATTCTTAAAGAAAGATTCAGAAAGCAGCAGGATGCAGCCAGGAGAATGGCCAGAGGAAGTCCTTTGTCCAGAGAGGTAAAAGGGTGAGGGACCTTGATCAGCCTATGATCAAGGACAGGTAGATTCAACTTTTGCAAGTGATGAAGATCATTGGTTTATTGCTGTGTTACAACCACTGGACTGAGAGGGCAACTTCAAAATTGCCAAAATTCAAGACAGACAATAATATCCAATTCTGCCCATTTTTGCTATTCTCAAAACATAATGAAACGGTGCATCATGACTCCCCTTTCAGCGTTTACAACTGATCTGTACTCAAAGCAACTTACATTGATTGTCAAAGATCTTTTTTAAATTCGGGTTGTACATTATAGAGATTGAAGCGTAAAATAAGAATGTCGGTGCAATGGTCACAGCAAGAAGGGTCTTTGTTCAAATCCTGGTTCAGCTATGGTGTTTCTGTGTGGAGTTGGATGTTCTCCACCCTTGTTTGCGTACTGAGGATTCCTCCCACTGTTCTAATAAAAATGCATTTTAGGGATAGGTTGATTGGAGACAAAAGTGTGAATGTGAGTGTGAATGTTTGATTCTTTATGTTGGTCCTTTGCTGGTTACCTGTCCAGGGTTCACCCATCCTCTTACACAATGTCTGCTGGGATTATAAACGATGGATGGATCGATGGACAAATTAGAATCATACCCTTTTTTGGATTCCCTATAAGGTTAACATTTTCAAGGTGTCTTTTTTTGCCCAAAAAGTCAAACATCTTTCTGTAACAGCAAACAGCTATGTAACACACAGCATCAGCATCAGTTTTGCCTCTTGAGTTCCTGTTAGCAGTGCAGGAAACTGTCAAAGTTTGACATCAAATTTGAATATATCCGCATTGTTGTGAGAAAATCTTGTATAAATTCAGTTTACTTTCATCTTTTACCATGAACTGAACCACACATGTATCTTTCAAGGTTAAGAGGGTGGTCTTATGTCCTGCAAGGCCTATCCACAATAGAGTTGGTTCAAAAAGCTGAATATATTTAATAAAAAGCTCAGAGTTATTTTAAGCAGTGCCTGCAGAACCTCTTGAGAGAAATTCATTTCAGCTTTTCTCTAAGCTTATAACGGTTATCAAAACCATTTTTGTGTGTGTTTGTGGCAGCAGTGACAGCTTTGACCTCTGTACTCAAGTATCAGCTGAACCCATGTTGTCCTATTATGCTGACTACACAAGTTGACAGACTTTGCCCTTTGAGGTTGTGTGTCATGCTTAATATACATTTTTCTGTGGCCCAGTATTGCTTTTAAATGCTCAACTATTTTGATGAGATGTACAATGCAAAGATAATTTTTTCCATGACAACCAAAGCAGCACACACTTTACCCAAGATATATAGTTGGCCCTAAATTATGAATCCATCTGCAAGTGAAAAAAGCATCATATACACAATTATCTTCTTTCCTGTTTATCTGCACAATCAGTTAATGAGTTCTTAGCTGACGTTTTCAGAAATGGCTGAAGCCTTAGAGATTATTCTTTGTTACGTTTAAACTAAACTTTTAGTTGTACAGCTTTCCTTCTTAACTTAAATATTTTATTTTATTTATTTTACTTTAGCATTATGCTGTACATGTAGTTTTTTACGTGACCCTCCTTATAGGTTGTTAAATTGCAACATGTGGCCTCTAGCAACATTAATGCTGCAGTAAGTAGGTTTTTGAAACCGTCTGCGCATTTCAAAACATTTTCAACAACTTTAGAAAATGCAATAAAGGGACAATACCAACAAGCAAAAGTTCTACTCTAATCTAATTAATCTAAGCTAGCATTAGCTTGACTGTTACATCACAGTGCCACGAGATATGTTGTGACAGGGCAGATTGCCTGTAAAGCAGATATGGGGCTAACTCATGCTTCCCAATAAACCTTTATTGCAACACTTAGCTGATGTGCGAGCACGGATTTGAATAAATATCAGAACAAACACCAAACTGCAGACACTACTGTTCGGGCACTTTGAATTAAATTTATAGTAGCTAATCATTGAAAACAGTTACTATGAATTAATATTGTGTCAATCCTCTTACCTCTGATTTATTGAATTCTTCCAAATTCTATAATGATCTGTAGGCAGAGCCAGAGGAACCAGATGTTTTATAAGATTATCAGCCTCACATTCTACTGTCAGTTCATTGTGGCAGTTTTAGCAAATATATGACAAAAATGTACAAAGTACACAATATAGGTCATACGATTTCCATCGTCATAACCTCTAGTTTATGGGTTTTATTTAGAGGCAGCATAACAAACTAACTTTACAATGCTTCTTAACCATCTGTCTTTTGTGCTTTAAATAGATGTGGACTGCTAATGCTTCATAGTACATTGTTTGTTAGTGAGCAAATCTCTGCCTGTGTCAGTATGACTTCATGGATTACATGTGCTGTTGCTAGAATGGGATTAGAGCTTTCCATTCACGTCCTCTGTGAAGAGGCTGTTCACAATGGGAGACTAGGAACTATGAAGCCTTGGTTTTGTGTTTCTGTCGACATATTCGTGCACAGGTCAAGCAGGATAAACAGTTGATGCAGGCAGATATTTGTTCTCTTATCTAGGCATTTAATGACATGTATAGCTCTGTGTGACTCAACATATGAAGCAAAGTCCAAGCCATGGAAATAATTTATGGTATTATTTTGTTAAGCAGCGTATTTTTTGCACAGCCATTAGTCTAAGTGATAAAACATATGTCATTTACTTAACATGGGGATTGAAATCAGGATGAAACTTTGAAAGGGATTTTCAAGCTGTTGTAACTTCCAGTATTCACATCTGGTGAGTTGGTACCCTTCATACTGGAATAGGATGTATATTATGCATGCACAGCATTTATCATACAATCAGTACAGCAGCCCTGCACTAAGTGACATTTGTTAAAGCCTATAGCACCTTGTCTGAGAGGTGTTAATTCAACTTTAGCACTGCTTGATGTTCTAGTTTCCCTGACTGTGGTAGTGCCTTGTAATTTGCCTTTATTCACCCCTTGTGGATACTGCACAGCCACCCATTCAATAACCTTTCAATGCTCTTTAAGAACCAACAAATCTGTGCAGTGGCCCTATGTGTTGATCTCCAGCAGAGCCCTATGCCCTTCCTTTGGTCACTGCCCTGAATTCAACCATAACAGAAGCCATCTCTATCAAATCCTAAGTTTTTGGTTTGATGCACATGATGATTTCATTTTTAACTTTGGCTTTTATATCCTTGAGGCTGTTTTAATGATGGCCATCAGAGATGAATGTATAGAAGGCAAAGTGGAGATGATGTGCGTCAGTGTCTAGACATGAGATGTATAGACATATTCAAACAAAACAGCGAGAGGGAAGAAGCTTAATTATAAACCAGCTCAGTGGTTATTTAAACCTTCCTATAGTGGGTGGAAACAGCCTCTTTTGTACAGTCTAATGCAACACAGTGTTCATCTGAGACTCCTCGTTATTACACTGTTGCTATGTGCTCATTCAGGGATTATTTCAAGTGTCAAGATATGGAAAAGCTGACATATATGATTCTCCAGACACACTTAAATAATATCCAACACAGACCAACTGAAGTTAAAGCTGTAGCAGCTATAAAACATTATCAACATTGTCCTCTGTAGACACACTTGTACCATCAATATAACAGCGAATGTAATTTGTAGCCAGTCACATCTTGTCCAAACATGAAATGATTTCAAAGGTCACTGAACTGTTTTGTCTAATCAGATTGATGAGGCAGACTGACCATCACTCCCAGTTGAGAGTAAAACAGTCTGCACCTTCCACCTGTTTTGACTGGGGCTAAGCAAAGGAAATCACAGCCGAGGTAAAACCTGCATGAGTGGAAAATTGAATAGAAGTGTGTTTTGATTGAATATGCCCGTCCCAATTACGCTGTACCTCTCAGGCATCCGAGTTCTCATTATTTCCCCTTTCCATCAGAGTGTGTTTCTTCATCAAGGGAGGTGAGGCTAGTGTTGCTGTTGAACTCTTGAATTTCAATATCATTAGGTTATATTTGTTGGGGGGGGCTCATCCAATTTGAATGGAAACTAGACAGGTAGTGGAAGAAGGAGGTATAGTTCACCAGGCACATTGATCCACCTCGGTTTCTGACCAGCTCTGTTCGTGTTTGGTGCAGTGGGTTTCTTGGAAGATCGGAGACAGAAGAAAAATTTAACAGCAAATTCTGACTCTATGGATTTTGAAGTAATAAGGTTTCTCACAAATGGTGCGTTCACACCTATGGTTCATACCAAACGCGAAGCAAATATTACATGCGATGGGGTCACATACAATTTCAATGCAAAGATGTGATGGACGCCAAATGTGTTTCATTTTATCCACTTGCTCGAGTTGATATATTTGAACCTGAGCCAGAAAGAATTTTGCAAAAATGAATAAGCACCATATTCTATGGGGGGGCATTCGGGGTTCAGCATCTTGCCCATGGACTCTTCAGCATGCAGATGGGTCAGACTGGGGATCGAACTGCCGACATTCAGGTTGGAGGACAACCACTCTACCCCCTCAGCCACAGCCGCCGATGCTGGCACTGATCAGCAGGTGATCAAGCTGGCCACTGGTCGACCTCAGGTAGCACTGGAAACCGAGCTCTGTGCATATTTGTTTTTGTTTTTCTTCCTGTACGTTAGATTGACTGCAAAGTCCCAGTGACACAAGACATATGTCGTGACGGGGCTGATCGCCTGTAAAGCAGATATGTGGCTGACTCATGCGTCCCAATAAACCTTTATTGCAACACTTAGCTGATGTGCGAGCACGAATTTAAATAAATATCAGGACAAACACCAAACTGCAGACACTACTGCTCGGGTACTTCCAATGAAACTTATACTAGACAGATCCTGGAACCGATCAGCAGGGGATCAAACCAGCCACTGGTCAGCCTCCGTTAGTAATGGAAACCGAATTCTGTGCACATTTGTCTTTGTTAGGTTTTGTTTTGTTTAGTTATTTCTGTTTTTATCATTGTGCACTTTGTATGGTTTTATTTGTTTGATTTAACCATTTATGTGCTATTTATTTTTGCATCAAGACCTACATTAGAAGCATTTGTATTATTGTGGATGAATATGTTTTGTATTACACTAGATATTTATTTTCTGAAAATATGTTTCTATTCCATAACTTTGAAATATATATTTCTATAATTCACATCAATTCTTTATAATATATATAGTACATCTCATATTATGATGGTACTTAGCATTTTTCTATTTTACTACTTGTGTAACATAAGTAAGCGTTTCCTTATCTTATCATAGTGTCTTTGGTAGTCAAACAAAACCGCAAAAAAATGTTGTATAATGATGTCATAGTCCTAACATTTTTATAGAAATATTCACTGTGGCCAAAATATCAAAGAATCTAGTAAAGGACTAAATGTTGATCTTTGTTTCCCAGGGATACAATTGCTGCAGAATATTATCAAGGCAACAAGATTCCACAGATTGAAGAACACAAAATGATATACAGCATAAATGTTCATGTTGCATTATTAATGTGTTTTATGTGTTTAATGTGTAGGACTGAATATATAGGATATAGATTACCTACATATGATTCCTTTCTTTAATCACCTCAATGTTTTTTAGGTTCAGCATCTATGATGAGCATCCTTTGTTTACCCTGGTTTGTGCCCCACCTAGGAGCTATATGATCTACTATACAAATTCTCAAAGCAAGAGCTAATTATGCAATCTACTGTTACAAGGGCATTGGTGAGTCAATACACTTTAATGACCTCCCATATAACATCAGTAACATAATGCATAACATTTTATCATTACTGATAGTAATGGTGATTATTGAAAAGCTAACATCAGGTTTCAAATGCAAAGCTGGTAACCATGATTCTCTCCCTGTATTTAACATTAATGTACACAAAGACGTGGAATGACAATTAAATGTATCAATTATACATGGGGGACTGATGCAAGAAAGCGTTTCACAGTATGTATGATATAACTAATGGAATGGAACAGCTTCTACATACTTGCCAAATTGTTCATGTATAGTGTTTCACATTTGCACATTTGTACATATTGTGTGATTACAGCTGACAAAGCTGCGTGGGGAATATATGAATAAAACACAAGCACTCACACACATTCGCATGTACAATTTTCTGCGTGTGAAGAGTATGGCATGAATATCAGACAGACCCTGGGAAAAAGGCTGGCTTTACCTTCTTGCTTTCAATAGCTGGTATTGGTCATATCTCATACATCCTCACTGTTGATGTCAATTCATGAAATTTGAGAATTAGAGCTAAGGTAAGTGTTCAATTATTTAGTATTGGCCTTGATTTGAAAAAGGTTACCCACCCCCTTGCCTTAGCAAAATATTTCAGTCGTCTACTCGCAGCTATACCTTGCCAAGATCTTTATTTAACTTTAGGGATACTGTGGTTGGGAAAAAACACAACAACAGAAGAACCTCAATCATTGAATATAATCCAAGTTGGTGAGGCCTTTAAACTAAACTAAACTACTTATAATAATACATTTTATTGACCATGATGATCCTTTTACTTTAATAGTATATAGAAGCACAGAAGGTTATTTTGTTGTATTACTCAACTTCCAAAACTAAAGACATCCCAACCGGCCTCAGCCGTTTTTGGCCTAATAAGCAAATATTTACACACTAACATGATGGAGTAAGATGGCGGACACTGCACCTTCTTAACATGAGCATGTAGGCATTGTGGTTAATGACATTAGTTTGCTTGATTATACAAGGAGGCACAAGCAAGGCTGTGGGCTTTTTTGTCTTGGCCACTCACAGTCATGTTTTCAGACATGACCTGCGTGGGACCAGCAGAGAATTGGGTTCAGACTTTCTCCGGAGTTTGACTTTACACATTAACAATGCAGCTGGAGATTCTCCCTTCAGCAGATTTCACAGCAACACAGGTTTATCTAGAGCGCTCAGGCGAGAGGTGGTATGTAAAATATAACATAAATTCTGCTGCTGAGGAACACATGTTTTTGTTTATAGAACAGTTACACTGGCGTTGGTTCTTATCAACAAAAGCTCAGGTGAAATGTTCATTGGTGTGTTCTACGTGTCTTATAAAGATTTTTCCTAGAGGAGCTGGCCAGAGGTCTAGAGGCTCATATACATTCATACATACAGCCTGTGAGGAGAATGTCTGGAGGATCTCTGGAGTTCAGAGCATCACTGAAAGCAGCTTTGGTGTCCCAAAACTTCACTTGAAGCAGTTTCAAGTTAGATATAAAAACAGAAGGTTTTAATATATACTTATTCTCTCCAAGCTTATGTCAATGGATTACTTCTTTCAACACTATCTAGAAAAAGCACTGCTTTATATTAGATAATATAGTAATGCTTTTTCACAAAGACTGTAGAAAAACGTTGTTGTTCAAAAGGCCTGGGAACATTTTTTATTTAACTGTTGTGTTCTGTAACTTTTATTGAATTTGTAAATGGTTTAGTTTATTATGAAGGACAACCTACCAAATCAATATCCTTAGCTTTTCTTGGACACCTCACTGATTAAGATGCTATTTCAGTTTGTGCACAAATCACTGTTTACCCAAATTTAAACTAATGTTGCTAAAAAAGATAAAATGCTATTCATTCTCTCCCAGTTTTTTAGAGCGTCCTTCAGACAGTTCATAGCCTATTGATAATAGACAGGAGAACATCAATTTTTAATAGTAATGCAAACAAATTCAATTACTGTATGACTGTTAATAAAATCAAAATGGCTAGAGGGGCAGACAGGCAGATGGATTATGTTGATCCTGAGGTTAATTATTGATGCCCGACAGAGAGACAAATTGTAAACTGTGTTTGTTTTGAGAGCTATACCTCACTTTTGTCATGCCTGTCTGCCTGTGGGTCCATAGGAAGCTGGTGGTATCATTCATCGGTCTTTTTTATTTATTTAGCCTCTGTTTATGTACACAAATGTAGTAAAATTCACACATGTTAAATAATGTTTTAAAGGGATAGTTGAAAAATGAAACTCATAACACTTTTGGAGTCTCAGGGGTAAACAGAAACCAAATCCAATGCAATTGATGTAACTAGTGATCAAGTTTTCAAACGTTAAAAATTAAAAGTAAAAGGACCAGAAATTGCTCTATACTGCTGGTGTGGTGCCATCAAAGTGTCCGCAAGGCCCGACATTAATAATAGACACAAAAAGGCGTAATTTACACCAAGTTTTTATCCTTGTTTTTAAACCCTGTTTTAAAAAAATATTTTATTCATAACAATCTGAAAAACATGTGACCTGACATTGGTTGCGGTCTCTCTATGGCTGGTTGTCTACAACTCATGCAGGAAGACAGTGGAGATCTAATCTCAATTTGCCTCCTGACTCATGTACCATGAATTCAAACTATCCAGCAATCCTGGCCATTCATTTTCAGTTGATCGGGGGGAGGATCATCGATTCTTCAAGTTTAAGTCTCATTTAAATCAGAAAACAGGCTTACACAGGACCTTCCTCTCACTGCATCAGTATCAGTTAGTCTCCTGTGGCCACAGCCAAACAAGTGCAGGGCCGTATATATCCATTTAGGGTTTGCACAAAATGGCAGTTTCATGATACCAAATTAATGGTAAATGGTTTTGTATTTATATAGCGCTTTTCTAGTCTTGATGACCACTCAAAGCGCTTTACAGTACAGTTTTACATTCACCCATTCACACACACATTCATACAGTGCATCTATTCGCAGCACTTTGTTATTCTATGGGGGGCCATTCGGGGTTCAGCATCTTGCCAAAGGACACTTCGGCATGCAGATGGGTCAGGCTGGGGATCAAACTGCCAACCTTCAGGTTGGAGGACAACCACTCTAACCCTCAGCCACAGCCGACCCCAATGGAGTGAGTGAAAGACTTTGGACTCCCATTGATTCCAATAAGACAAAGCAGTCAAGTGAGAAAAGCAACACAGCTGGCACCATAAACACGCTGAGGAAGGTTTCAGCCTCCAGGCCTGAGGGATGCTCAGTGTTTACCAATCACAGCAATGGATTACACACAGTCATGCATTCACTGTGGACTGAAATAGGTGCATATCGAATTACCCTAAAACCACATCAGATAAGAAATTAAGGGAGATTAATCAAAATGGATTACAAACTGTGTATACATAGCTTCCATATATTGGATGATACATGGTATATAATTTTACCAACAAAGGGAGTAGCCACTTTCTATTGTCATATACATGTATGGCACCGTTAAAGACAGTTAAAGTATCTTCTCTGCTAATACTAAAATTAAAATGCTCTCTGTGCACTGATCACTACAAAACTGAGAGCAGCATTAGCATGATTTTATCAATTATCCCTTACACCTCCACCGAACCCAGTATTCCTCGATCCCTAAATAGCAATATCTTTATGACCTTTTTTAATGATAAAATTCAAACTATTAGAAATAAAATCAACCATCTCCTGCCCTCAATTGGCACTAATACCCTCCCAACAACAGAGATCTCAGAAACGGCTGAGAATCCTACCAATTACTTAGACAGCTTTTCTCTGATCACCAGTGATCAGTTTACCAAAATAATCTCAGGTTCTAAACCAACAACCTGTATCTTAGATCCCATTCCTACAAAATTACTCAAAGAAATTCTGCCCCTAATTGATAGTTCGTTACTTAACATTATCAATCTGTCATTATCATCAGGTTATGTACCACAGTCTTTTAAAATAGCTGTCATCAAACCCCTACTCAAAAAACCCACTCTAGACCCAGAGGTTTTAGCCAATTACAGGCCAATATCTAATCTCCCCTTCATGTCTAAAATCTTAGAAAAAGTTGTAGCCAATCAGCTGTGTGAGTTTCTCCAGGAAAATAATATATATGAAGACTTTCAGTCGGGGTTTAGAGCCAATCATAGTACAGAGACAGCCTTGGCAAAAGTCACTAATGACCTTTTAATAGCCTCAGATCAGGGACTTGTGTCTGTCCTCGTTCTGTTAGATCTCAGTGCAGCATTCGACACAATTGACCATCACATTTTATTACAAAGACTCAAACAGTTAATTAACATTAATGGAACCGCCCTTAACTGGTTTAAATCGTATTTTTCTGATCGCTCCCAATTCGTGCAAATTAATGATGAGTCATCTGTGCGCACCAAAGTTAACCATGGTGTTCCACAGGGCCCTGTGCTCGGCCCAATTTTATTCTCATTATATATGCTTCCACTCGGAAACATTATCAGGACACACTCGGTAAATTTCCACTGCTATGCGGATGACACCCAGTTATATTTGTCAATAAAACCTGAACAAAGTAATCAATTAACTAAACTTCGAACATGTCTCAAGGACATAAAAACCTGGATGACCCACAATTTTCTCTTATTAAACTCAGACAAAACAGAGGTTATAATACTTGGCCCCAAACATTTTTAGAGATACATTATCGAATGATATAGCTGCGCTAGACGACATTGCCCTTGCTTCCAATGAAACAGTCAGGAACTTGGGAGTGATCTTCGTTCGGACCGCTTTTTTCCACTTGCGTAATATTTCAAAAATTAGACATGTCCTTTCACAAAAAGATGCAGAAAAACTAGTCCACGCCTTTGTAACATCGAGACTGGACTATTGTAATTCATTATTATCAGGCTCCAGTAAGTCGTTAAAGACTCTACAGCTTGTCCAAAATGCCGCAGCACGTGTCCTGACGAGAACAAAGAGAAGAAGTTGTTCGTTTAATATGTTTTTTTTCATTCCAATGAATAAAAAAAAATACTTAGCTCAATTAAACTAAACTTTCTTATTTATGTGTATGGTTTGATCCAATTTTTTTACTTTACTATAATGTAATCTGACAGGGAGGCACTGAACTGATTTTTTTTATTTTAATCAAATCATTTTTATTATTTTGAGTGATTCGCGCATGCGCATTCTTTAAAATTTCTGGCGGCAACCTACTTCCGACGTGGTGAATAATATCAGTCCCTATGGCGTTGTGGTAAGGTTAAGGTAAGTCATTCCGATTTTTAAATCTGGGGGAGTTCATTTTTGCCCCCAGACAAAGAGTCTGTCTAAAGTTTGTGTGAGTTTTTGTGGGAAATGAGTCGTTCAGCTAGGATTTGCGCTGGGGGGAGCGGGTTCGCCGTCGCAGTTGGCGAGGCCGAGCGGAGGTTTTACCGGAGCTCTGGCGTGTTTGTGTGGGAGCAGCGAAGCTTGAGCTCGGTCTCATGAGCTCAGCAGAACTGCGGTGTATATTTTGCGGTGAATATTAATTAAATGTCCGCTTGATAAAAGTAGGGCACGGCGTTCTCTCACAGTATGCTTTTACTTAGAGCTGGAGTGAGACGTAACGCGTAGACAGACCAGCGAACTGATGTCGCAGACGTACTCTCACACTGTTGGGGAAAAAAAAAAAAATACCGTCGTGTTGTGTGACGGCAGATACAGAAGCGGGTATTTACTCAAAGTTATAGAGGGAGATGGAGCGAGGTGACCCGGGGCAGGAGGGAGTGAGGTGAGCCGAGGGAGGGAGGGAGGGAGGTGAGTGAGGTGGGAGCAGACAGGCAGGAGAAGGTGAGTTAAGGGGAGAGAGGATGGTGATTATGAAAGGCAGATAAGTTTTTTTATTTTTGAGCAAATGTTCGTGTGTTTGACTGATGGATAGTGGAATACATATTACTGGTACTGTGGTGCTTACTGTGCTCTTGTGCTGTGTTTGTGTGTTATTGCTTACTGTGCTGTATTTATTAAAAAGCAACAAGCGAACAAGTCATATTTCTCTCTCTCTCTTTCTCTCTCTCACAGGGCACTATGATGGAAAATACATCCGTTCGATTGCTGGTTATCCTGAGTGAAGACAGCAGCGTGAGAATGGAGCTACGTAACGGGATTCCCGATTCACTTGAAGAGTTTATCGATGAGGTCAAGAATGCATGTGGATTAGGGGGATTCATAAGGTTGCAGTACAAGGACACAGATTTTGGGAACACATTTGTTAATCTGACCTCTACAACTGTAATTAAGGATCTTACAGTTCTCAAAGTACTGCAGTTAGACCCTGATTCAACTGTTGTCTTGTACGCACTTGATCCCCCAGTGAGTAGCATCCCTTTGGTTGGACTGGACAGTGATGACTCCTCAGTGTCTGCACATACAGACGACACAATACTGCTTAGCAGCACTTCCTCAGACTCACTAAGGACCCAACAGTGGCCACGACATTTCCCAATCCCACGCTTCTCCTATGACACAGAATGTCAACTGCAGAGGGGGAATGCAGAGTACATGAGAAGCAAAACTAGACTGACACCTAGCTCAAAAATGCTGTCAGACATACTGGAGAAAGTAGCTGAAAGTATCTACGCATACACACCATACCCTGAAGATTCTGACGTCAGTGATGTTGCTGAAGCACTGACAAAGAAGCACCCCTGCCTGAAAGAACCAGGGTCTTTCAATGAGAGCTATGGTTGGAAGTGCAGGATGAAGATGAAAATGGCCAACTACAGGACTCAACTTAGGGCACACGGTACATCTCCCGAGGTCACAGTGAATTCTTTGAAATCCAAGTCTCAAGGGGACTCCTACCCAGCTAAGAATATCAAGAGACCTAGACGAGCTGAGGCCAATCATTTTCCACCTTTGCCAAGTGGTGAGACTACATAAAGCCTGGAACAAGAGAGGGTTTCCCTTTTGACTGAACTACAGAAAAAAAAAAAGTCAAATAATAAAAGAAAAGATGGCAAAGACGTTTGGATACCGTAGACAAGAAATAGTGCATAAGCAGCCGAGCACTGAAGACATGTTGGCAAGATGGCCAGCACTTTTTCAGATGGAAGAGATATGTTTTTATATGTAAGGCACCTTAGACCTTTTTTTGACAGGAGAGGGACTTAATATATTTAGTAATGCCATTAACGATGATTTTTGAACCTTCAAAACTTAGGTATTTACAGAAGAGGATTTATTTAACTCCACTTTCAAAGCTCTTTCTGCATGCTCTGTTTTTGTTTCTCCAGATTAATGCTGAGTTCATGCGGGTGACAACAGTTCCCTTGGAGACAAAGTTCTTAGCGCAGTTGGACAAGCACACGTCGAAACTGCTGGAGGTCATCAGGAGCTGATCGTGGTGCTGGTGGCGGACCCTGTGTCGCGTTGGCATTGGGCACGGGCGGTGGACCAGGACCGCGGTGGTGGCTCGTGATGGGTCCTGGTGGTCGCCGGTGGACGGTGACTGAGGACTGGAGTGGCGTCTGGTCTGGATGGTGGATCGTGATCTGGATGGTTGCTGAGCATGGACTGTGATTGCAGCGGGACTGCTTGGCATGTCATGTTGGGGTTGTCCTTCGGGATGTTTACCCTCATCAAATGCTGCTAGAGACTTTAATCTTTAATCTTGAAGACTTTAATCTTGATGATGTTTTCCTGCACGTGGCATCTATTGCACTTCTGTCCGTCCTGGGAGAGGGATCCCTCACATGTGGCTCTCTCTGAGGTTTCTACGTATTTTTACCCTGTTAAAAGGGTTTTTAGTAGTTTTTCCTTACTCTTGCTGAGGGTTAAGGACAGAGGATGTCACACCCTGTTAAAGCCCTATGAGATGAATTGTAATTTGTGAATACGGGCTATACAAATAAAATTTGATTGATTGACTTTGATGCTCTGCTGACTCAGCTGGATTCAAATCAGGATTGTAAACCTTGGTGAATTTGTCTCTCAACTGCTGAATAACGTTCTGTTCAAACTATTTCTGAATTTTTTTTACACTCTGCGTTTGGGCCTCTCATCCAAACACAGACACAGATTCAAAAAATGCCTTTCCCAGCGCAGATTGTCAAAAACTTTGTGTTGTGCGTATCCATGTTTAAATGTAAAACGGAGCATTTGGGAAACAATGATGTCAGAGCTTTGGTTACACATGCACGCTGTTGCACTTTGTAATGAGCATGAACCAGAAACAAACACAATGGTGGCTTCTGGTTTTTCAACATGTAAATGCTTGTTCCAAATACAAGATTGGAGCAAAATGTTCCATCACTGCACTACATGGACAGTGATTTTTTTTACTTTTGGTGTATAAACTAATCAGGAGACAGATCCTGGAATATTGTTCACAATCTTTAACATTTGACGGTGTTTTTCAACATTTTCCTTGATTTCTCAATAGAACAATCAGAGAGAATAAAAATCTGTCATGTTCGGGGGACTGATATTTAATGAGTGTGTGTTTAAATTCTACTTTGTGATGAGTTGAGTGCACTGAAAGTACTTTTACCTACTACCTTTCGAGGCTCTCTCCTTTTAACCCACCTAGTTGTAAAGCGTTAACATTATGATGTAAAGCACCTTAAGATAATGCATGTTGTGTTTTGTGCTGTACAGATAAAATTGTTAAAGTGAAGATACAGTTTGACCACAAAATCCTGTTTGGTTGGAAGGGCATTCAACGTTTAGATTTAGCAGTTAAAAGTTAATGTGCTTCCACATCAGATGAAATAGCACTCAAAACAT
This sequence comes from Pleuronectes platessa, assembly GCF_947347685.1. NCBI lineage: Eukaryota > Metazoa > Chordata > Actinopteri > Pleuronectiformes > Pleuronectidae > Pleuronectes > Pleuronectes platessa. The sequence goes on from NC_070630.1 coordinate 27,151,759, forward strand.
ATTTGCAACAAAAAAAAGTCTACTTTCACAGACAGATGCAGCGGGGGAACACTTTGTTCAATCATGAGTGGTGTGAGACTCCGACTTCTAAATGAGCTCTGTCACGGTGCTTCAGTGTTTCTTCTGTCAGAAAGAGCTGACTGCAGAAACTTTCAGTCCTGCAAACCTCACAACATAACACAGGTATGTCATGTTTGGGTAATTGTCAGTACTTTGCAAGACTAAGGACTCTTTCACTTACACTTTGTTTGTTCTGGACCTTCAGACTTCACATTTTTGGAATAGTTCCGACTTTCAGACCAATTGCAGGAAGTGGAGACTGCAATAAATGATAGATGGGCTAGAATTGGTGATGCTGGTAGTATCATAATGATATTACAGTGACGAGCAAAGTAACAAAAAGGACCACAACACATAATAAATGCTTCCCATGTCATACATACAAATTGCGGATGATCACTAAAAGGTCTAAAAATTAACCCTAAAAGTCTTAAAAGTGCATAACAGTATAAAATAAGAGTAAAGTCATAAGAATTGTACTGTTTGTTTAGTGTGTTGGTTAAGAGTTTGAATCTTGGGAAGAAACTGTTTGTGAATCTGGTGGTGGAAAGAGATTCAAATTGATGGTGACCAGGGTGTGGTCGATGTTTTTGGCTGTGGCGAGGTATGTGGTCTGCGATAAGTTGTAATGAAGGGAGAGGGCAGCCGATAATATTTGTGCTGTGTCGATGACCCTCTGCAGAGCATTTTTTATCGGCAGCAGAGCAGCTGCTTCCTGGTTCGAACATGTCAGCCTGAATTAGCCCTTTATTGCCATGTGCGATTGTGTAGTGTACAGTAGCAAAATATACACATACAAGTACATTGTTACTGAGTCAGTACTTCAGTCTGCAAGGCTCTGTGCTGCGGCTATGATTAGCATCATTCAGTCCTGCAGATCTCTCTCTGCTTTCATTACTAGCCCTCATAAGAACATGATGTTGTGTACTAAAGTGCAGCGGCTCCTATTGCAGTGTAGGTCACTGTGGGACATTCAGTCTTAAAAGTATCCATCAAATATCTCTGGTAATGTAATGTGAATCATTTCCAACCATGAATGCAAGACGCTGTGCCAAGAGGATAATATCAGCTGTGTGCCTGCATTCACATAATTGACAAGATCATCAAAAACATATTCAGCCACTCCTAGAGGACAACTGTTTGTTCCCTATATGGCATATTGTCTATTGCGTTTTCTGTGGAGGGGGTAAATTGACGCTTTAAGCAATCGACAATAAATATTCTTAACTGGTATTCATTCTTTGCACCCTGATTTCCAACATTATAAAGACGTTTCTTCACAGATGAAATGTGTTTCTGGAGACAGAACGAGAAGTTGAATGCAGGATCATCTTGTACCATGAACAAACTCATTGTTTTTTTACTGTCTAGGTTGTGAGATCAACATCACGACAAGTTACCTACTCTACAAGCAACCTAGCCAGTGAGCCTCCATGCCAGTTTGTGTTGAACAGAACAGACCGTTAACTTTAAAAACTGAAGAATATTAAGCAAATCTGCCTGAATGAAAAAAAAACACATAGGACACCCCCCGCACCCTCTCCATCCTCTTCCTGAAATGAACTGAAAACTTTTCTTTTAGTAATGTGCACCGGTGCATAGGGAAAACCATCTTCACCACACGGAACAAGAAGTTCAGTGGACTGAATATACTGCTTGTAAAGCCCCCCCGCATAAGTGCAGCATATGAAATATGAATCAGGTAAAAAGACACATCGACATGTGTTTTTTCCTAAGGAAAATGTTGACTTTGATAGATTTGAGTCCTCATAAATATCCAGGGAGCTCAAACTGGCTTTTACTTATTCTGCCTGGCCCACTGTTGTGTCTTAATAAATGAGAGCAATCCGGTTGAAGCAGGAGAAAGCTTGAGACGTCCCAGCACAACACTGAATATTTCATTACAGGATTCTTGGTGGCTGGTACCTCTTTTTTATAGAACATAAACCATCATTAAAATAAACAGTAAGAGGGATGTATAGAGTTGTATCCAGCATTAGAATCTTATTTTCACCACTAACAAGTCAAAAAAATGTTGAGGACTTAATATTAATACGAAGTTTTATATTTTTCCATAGAAAAAGGCTGGAGATACAGACAAAATAAAAACAGGGACACAATCGACAAATAACACCATCTGTCAAGTTTACAGCCTTGGGCCTTTTGTCTCCTACAAGAAGTGATGGGACCACTGAGTATTTGTCCTCAGACACTTGTACTACTGTTTTGTCCCAAGGCTCTCAAGCATTCACATCTGCTTCTTTGTAAGTTTCTACATCCTCATTTTTCTTTCTGTTATATTTCCCTCTGTGTAACCCTGCGGACTGTAATAATGTTCAGGCCCTCTCGGTGCTTGTAAAATACAATCCTCTCTTAGCCTTGGCTTTGAACTCCTTGCCACTACGTTTTCTATCCTTTTCTCCAGCTGCTGTAAGAGGAAGGGGTCTGGCGCCACGCAGTAAGGTCTCGACCCCTCGCCCACTTGCTGTGGTCAGGATCTGAGTAGCGCCGGCAGTTCAGGACAACGCATGCAGCATTTCCATTTCATGTCAGAAAGATTAGGATCAATGAAGATGATGATGTTGCCGTAAAACTTAGCATATAAATGGGAAAAAAAGATTAAATCACCAACAACTAAAGAGTCCATTGGAACTGCCTGATAGGCTACGCAATGCAGCATGCACAGGGTTGAGAATGGCTTTTGTTAGCAACTCAAGATAGTATGTTCTTAGGGAGCTAAAATAGAATCACTGTACACCATTCAAAGGGTGAAATCTTCACTGTTCCCTCTGTCAACACGTTTACCAGTTGCTAATTGCCAATTTGCAGTCTTTAGAGGCAGCGTTACTCTGTAGAGTAGACTGTAACAGTCAGTTGTGGTATTAAAAAAGATGAAGAAGCTAAAGGACAATTCATCAGGGCTGCACTATATATTTTTGAATTGGTGGTTATTGCCATAAACCACCAATTCAATTCCAGCTGGGAACTTAGTTATAAACCTGGGTTTATTTTCTGTCTTCCCCATATTTTCTGTTGGTTCAGTCCAAAATGAGTTGCGACTGATAACGTCACCTCTAACAAAGCTTCAGATTCAGAGACATTTTCATGTAATGCATAACAGTTAGGCCTATATTACAAGAGAGTCATCTCAGGAAGTTGCAACCTTTATGGCGTATGATGGCAACATTCAGAAATGCCTTTAATAATCACTCGCTCTGCGTTGCTGTTGCTGTAAAATAGCAGCATCGCACAAGCCTCAATTTCAATTTTTTGTTGCATTGAGGAGGCATTTGCCGTCACTCCCTTCTCTCCCACCTGTACACAGAGATCAGGGGGAAATATATTTGGGCTTTAAAGCAGCAGCAGTCAGGTCGGTGTGGCTCTCTTTGATGTGCAGATATTTCACCTGCTCATACTACAGCTCCCTATGTGTTTTTGCTCCTGTGTGTGTGTTTGTGTGTGTGTGTGTGTGTGTGCTGGTGCGGAAGGATTTGCTATAGAGTATGTCACCAGAGGCTGTGCCTGAGACACCGTTACCATGGTAACACATTCTCCAATTTGATGACGAGCATGAAAGGCATGTTAAGAGATTAATGTTTTTGGAGTAGACACACACAGAGAGGTTACACCCCAGAGAGAGAGTGAGGAAAGACATGTGTGTGTGTGTATGTCTGTCTGTGTGTGTGTGTGTGTGTGTGTGTGTGTGTTCACTTTTCCAAATGCAGTGCTTTTTAGCTCTGGCAATAGGCGATACCCCCGGGGTCTCCCACACACAGCCTGAGACGAAACAGTTGCTTTTCAGCATCTTCATTAAATAAGTTGAAAACATTAACTCACAAAAACAATTTCTGCTGGCGGCTAGCTTTGCAGCCCAGCATTGTCTCTGCTTGTGTGTGTGTCTTTCCCCTGGATCACTCTCCATGCACACAGTAACCTTTTTTCTTTCATTTTTGATAACAAATTCAGTTTGTAAATTTGTATTAGCACTGATGCTAATTTCACACATTTATACAAAGCCCATTGAGATTTAGGGTTAAATGAGGCCCACCAGTGATTCATTGAATAATATGACATAATACACCATCCTGTCACAGGGTGAAGTGGAAGTGGAATGAGTTGGTGTGATAAGGACTGTCCTATGTGCATCCGACCTGGACGACGTCGCGTCGCTCAGGGTGGGGGGGCGTGGCGGCGATGTATACCAACATGAAACCAACATAACAGGGGGGTCCGACCCATCTTGGAACACGGACCTAGGAGTCTGACACACGCATTGAAAGTGAAAGGTGAGGGCCGGCGCAGGTCGGCAGAGGTGGGATTCCAGCCCCCAAGGGCTCCGTGCACACTACCGCGTACCCCCGAAACACTTTGCGTACCCCGTGCCCCAGTTTGGTTTTTGAACACTGTGTCTTGTTTGTCACTGACCAGCGGCTTCACAGGAACGAGCTCTGATCTCACTGTGCATCTCTCTGAGCGAATGAGTGGGGGCGGAGTCCCGGGGGCCTGATCGTGTGTGTGCTGTCTGGGGATACACACACACATTTGCCGCTCCTGGTATTTCATGCTGGACTGATACGATGATGATTTAACAAATTAACGTGAACGTGAGTTCGCGACTTGCACAACACTGTTCAGGGAGCCGCTGCAGAGCTGCGGGTGGCCGACCCCTGGCTACGACGAAAGAACGAATTGTTTACTGTTCCACTGTTAAATAGATGCGGACGTCAAAACATTAGTTCCGCCTTACATTTCCCTATCCCGGTCGCACGCCCCACCTGTTATGCCTCTGAGCCCCACCAGTTTGAGATTCACCGGCATAGAGTGAGATGGCGGTTTGACTTATCCGGCCCGCAGGCCGTATGTTTGACACCTAGACCATCTTTATTTTTAAATCAAATCTGATATGCTGATAATAAAAACAAATGCACCATTATATCCTGTAAAGTTTAAATAGATGATTCGGGTGAGGGAGTGTTTTAAAAGAAGGAGGCTTTCGCCCATCATTATACATCTTAATAAACACTTAAAAAGGATGGAAGAGTACTTTGAAAAGAACTTCAATCAGAAATTCGAAATCAGCACCTACAGGACACCATTTGAACAGATTAATATCCTGAAAAGAAGAAGTCAGGAAGCTGGGGCTTATTGTGTTCTCAGGTGAGCTGCATGACTGGAATGGCAATTTAAATCACTGGGGATAAAATACGCCAGCAGATATGTATATTTTGGGGATGCTAATTTGAGACCTACGAAGCCACTGTCTGCTCTTTCGAGGAAGGCGAAGATTCAACTAGCTTTTAAGACCTGCAAATTATAGGCCACAGCTTGTTAGCCTGTTTCCCAATTATGCATGTCAACTCATAACGCTGCATCTCACATCACTGCTTTTCACAAGGTGCTGCTAATTCACGGGCCATGACACAAACACTGTGGCTGAGGGTCTGTGTGTGTGTTTGTGTGTGTGTGTGTGTGTAACTCACATGCATATCGGCCTGGTTGAGCTTGTAGATTCGTATCCTGACAGGAGCGCTGGAGAAGCAGAGACAGCAGTGGGAGGCAGAGGCAGCCTTCCCTCTGAATCAAGGTTAATTCAAGATGCTTTAAAGGCAGTGGTGAACAAAGCTGCACACATATAAAAACCCAGTGTGCTGAAATGAGTGGTCTTTAGAGGCACACAGCTACCCTCAAAACTCACCTCACCTCAAACTTCACTAAAAGGAGGTCATTCTCAAGCTATAATTATTTCAATCTGCTCGGAGACCACTGCACAGTGAGCGCCGACCTCTGCTCGTCCATGTTTTATGAAAATGTTCATTTTCTTTCAATAGCGCTCTTGAAAGCCATCAAGTTGTATCTCACTCATTGTTTAGAATTGTGCCGGACCTCTCAAGGGCATTTACCTGCACATTTTGAGTTTTACATGAAAATACCCTGTGTATAATATTATGATGTGCATTTATGGATTAGACAGCAATCATTTTGATTTGACAATTAAAGAGGAGATGCAATGAATGTGTTGTTATATATTTGTCCCGCCAGATCATTTTTGATACTTAGATTACTAACACAGACTTCCAGGGGTACAAACAGCATTCATAGAATTACATTTAATTTAGCTGACGCTTTTATCCAAAGCGACTTACAATAAGTGCATTCAACCATGATGGTACAAACCCAGAACAACAAGAATCAAGAAAGTACAATTTCCTCCAAGAAAACCAACCTACTAAGGGTTAGTAAGTGCTACTACTTACTTATAGCTACTAAATATATATAGTTTTTTATAATATTTTTTATCCAAAGTATTGTCGGAATAGGTGTGTTTTTAGTTTGCAGTGGAAGATGTGTAGACTTTCTGATGTCCTGATGTCGATGGGAGCTCATTCCACCATTAAGGAGCCAGGACAGCAAACAGTCGTGATTTTGATGAGTGATCACCTCGCAGTGAGGGAGCATCAAGCCGATTGGCAGAGCGGAGTGAACGGGCTGGGGTGTAACGTTTGACCATGTCCTGGATGTTGACTGGACCCGATCCGTTTGCAGCACGGTACACAAGTACTAATGTTTTGAAATGGATGCGGGTAGCCACTGGTAATCAGTGAAGGGAGCGGAGTAGTGTGAGTGAATTTAAGTAAAAGACCAGTGGAGCTGCTGCATTCTGGATGAGCTGCAGAGGTCGGATGGCGCTAGCAGGTAGACCTGCCAGGAGAGTGCTGCAATAGTCTAGGTGTGAGATGACCAGAGCCTGGACCACAACCTGTGCCGCCTCGTGAGTGAGAAGGGGACGTATTCTTCTGATGTTGTGCAGCATGAATCTACACAAGCTTGTTGTTGCAGTAATGTTGGCAGTAAGGGGGAGTTGACTGTCGAGTGTCACACCCAGGTTCCTATAGCAGTCTGGGTGGGGGTTAACACGGAGTTGTCGAAGGTAATAGTCAGGTCGTGGGTGGGAGAGTCTTTCCCTGGAAGGAGAAGTAGTTCCTTCCTGTCAAGGTGGATTTCCATGTGGCATGCAGGCTACAGGGCTTCATAGCAGATCATCTTACACAGCTGCTCTTTGCTTTGCTGCAGTACAGTATAAGGGCCACTGATAGATCGTCAAAAAAAATGTCAAGAACCAAGTTAGAAAATGTATAAAAAGTAACCAAATGTTTTCAGAAGGAAACCAGTGACATTTTAATATATTTTGAGGTGGAGCTTGAGGTGACATAACATCTATGGGAAAATTCAGGTAAAGATAGAATCTGTAAACTAAAGGTACCCTGTTGTGTCATATAGTTTTTTTATTCAGTTGTGTAATGTTATTGTATTTTATTTTATTAACATATTTATATATACTTTTTCTAAGTATTATTTCTTTAATCACATAATTTATGTAATTATCAGCTGTCTCTTATTGTATTGTGTTCTTGTTTCAACATGTTTACAATTTGTTAGTTACAGTTTTTTTCCATCGCTAACGAGCGCTTACCTATACTTAAAATACTTTTTCTAAACTCTTAACACAGACTTACACCTACAAAACACAATTGGCCAAATAGATCATTTTCTTCTCAAAAGCACATTTTGTTAACTATATACTAACTCTTCATTTCAAAATAGAAGACATCTTTCTCTGCACACACTTACCAAAACACTGGACATCTGACTCAAAATGAAATTATTCTTTCAAAGAATAACTCTTGTTTTCACTTCACAAGGAACATGAAGCCAATCAAAGTACACCAGGTTTCAAAATACTGGCTATTGTGGACATTACAAAAACTGCATAGACTTTTATGTTTCAGTTTTACAGGTATTTGCATGCAAAACATGCAATCCACTGTTTTTTACGCCAAATTTTTTGGTTGGGAACTGTACTGTATATCCACATGTAATGTTCACATTCAAAAGCATTCCAGTAAAAAGCGAATCAGTTTTTTTTTCTTTACTGTTTACTACAGGAGGTATAGTAGAAATACTGTTTACAGTATGATACAACAGAAAACGTTTTACAGTATTGTTTACTGTAAAGTTAACAAAATATCCATGAACAAAAAAGCCCAGTAAAAAGGGAGAACTAAAAAAAAGCACAAAATTCCTTTATCTAATCCCTGCGATCTTCAGGGTTAGGCCACAAGTTTTCATCCACATCGCATCTGATGTTATCCAAGGCGATACACCTTGGATAAAACCGCTTGGAATGCCTGATCCACCCTTGACAATCATCAACTGTGATGTCCCTGCAGCCAGCATCCATGGCTTCAAGGAGGGACAACTGGTCATGTGGCTGATGGTCATAGACTTTCCACCTCCATTTAGAAAAGAACTCCTCTATGGGGTTGAGGAAAGGTGAATAGGGTGGAAGAAATAGACGAATCAGTCTTGGGTGGACCTCAAACCATGCTGTAACTGCTTGTGAGTGATGGAAGGCCACGTTGTCCCAGGTGATAACGAAGGTCCTCCTGTTTTCACCCTCCTGATCCTGCTCTGGAACCAGGCGCTGGTGGAGATCATCGAGAAAAGCAAGGAGGCGCTCGGTGTTGTAAGGTCCAACCTGACATTTGTGGAGGAGTGATCCTGCATTTGAAATTGCCGCACACATAGTGATATTTGCCCCTCTCTGTCCAGGAACATCAACTGTGGCCCTTTTTGCAATGACATTTCTTCCACGTCAACGCCTTTTGGCCAGATTAAATCTGCCTCATCCACGTATACGAATTCATGAGGGGCCTGGTTGGCCTCCAATTCCATAACTCTCTGAAACAAAATTTATGTAAATCATGCCATTATAGTACTATATACCATACAGTACTGTAACCTATTACTGAGTAGGTTACCTACTTGAAAAGTGCAAAGCTTATAGAACTGTACATTGAATTGAATATACACACTATACCTGGACATATTGTTGTCGTAGCACCTTGACTCGCTCACTGTTCCTCTCAAAGGGAACAGTGTAGAGCTGTTTCATCCGCACTCTGTGTTTGGACAATGTCCGCGTAATGGTTGCGAGGCTGATGCTATTGATATTGTGAAATATCTCTTGGTCCTCCAAAATTCTGCTTTGAATCTCATGCAGTTTAATTGCGTTATTTGCAACAACCATATCTACTATGGCAAGCTCTTGTTGATGATTAAGGAGCTTACCTCTTCCCCCAGAGGGAGGAAGACGTTGCATTCTTTTGAGGGACAAAAAAAATCAACATATGCATTACTGTATGGCTTCATTGACATGTCAAGTGAGAATAGAAACAATCCATGTAAAATGCAAACTTACCTGTTGGTTTGTTGAAAGATGCGTATAATTGACGCAACCGTTGACCGCCCCAAATTGGGCTGTACTCTTTCACCAGCCTCCCTTAGTGAAAGACCGTGGTTTATCACATGGTCAATGATAGTGGCACGAATTCCATCACTCACCACTGCCCTTGTAGCCCTTAGAATGCCACCACCACGCATTCTTATACCTCTACCTTGCCCTCTCCTTAGGCCTGCTCTTCTCCCTGGACCTGCTCCTCTCACTACTCCTGCTCCTCTCACTTCTCCTGCTCCTCTCACTACTCCTGCCCTCTCCTTAGGCCTGCTCTTCTCCCTGGACCTGCTCCTCTCACTACTCCTGCTCCTCTCACTACTCCTGCTCCTCTCACTTCTCCTGCTCCTTTCACTACTCCTGCTCCTCTCACTTCTCCTGCTCCTCTCACTACTCCTGCTCCTCTCACTACTCCTGCTCCTCTCACTACTCCTGCTCCTCTCACTACTACACCTCTCACTGCTCCTCTCACTGGGCCTGCTCTTCTCCCTGGGCCCCTTGCTCTAACTCTTCCTCGTCCAGACATCTTTTTCGGTTTCTGTTTCCAAAAACATCACTCCTCAAAGTCCTCCTTTTACAGTAGTAATGCCATTGATTCTAAGCCAGAGTGGAATCAGCTGTGGTTGACCCAATATACCCAACATACATCAGCTGTGTGTCAATTATTCAATTGTTTGTTTATTATCAGCTGAGATATATTGTTTTAGAACTGATATTACTGTATTACAGAAGCAGAGGTTTTTATACTGTATCTAAGGTTTGGAATATTGTGTTTGCAATTGTGGGATGTTGTGTGTTAACATTTGTAAATAATACAAAAACAATCCATAATTTTGTTTGGAGGTATAGCTTGTCTGTTAAGAAAATGTAAGCATTATATAAATGTGTTCACTGACTGCATATTGTGTGAAAATAACATGAAATGTGTGAATGGTATGGCCACAAAGGACCGATGTTGTGCTAATCGTGTTTAGAGTTTTGAAAATGTGACTACTGTTTAGAAAAACGCTTGTTAGCGACTGAAAAAAACTGTAATAAAGTCAAAATATATGTGTTAATTTTACACAAATTACAGAAATTAAAGAATTTGCCTTTGTTTAAAAATACAAAAAAGGGGCCTGGAGCCCCATTTATAACTGTTGCGTACACATCTTTCAGACCCCATTATGTGCGTACGTATACTTTTAGTATGAATCTTATGCATTGTTTTATAATAAAAAAAAAGTAATTTAGCTGAAAATACCCTTTATTCTTGGCTGCTGTAGTTTCATTTTACACAATACAATACGGTTCACTTGCTAATGTACTGAGCTAAAGCTGTGGATTTTGAAAGAGTGAATCATTCATCAGTGTCTGACCTCGGTGAGTGTGGACACAGTCGGACACAGTGATGAATGGACCCCGTCTCACAGTCCTCCCTCTCTGGATGAAGGAGTTTCAAACATTTACTCAAGTTGTATCTCATCTGCTTTTATACACGTCTGTTTTGTTGCCTCCATACGTCATGATTTCTTTTTCTGGATTTCCCTACAGCTTGTATACATATACTGTATGTATGTGTGTGCGTGTGTGTGTGTGTGTGTGTGTGTTCAATGCATAATATAGTCCTACCAAATGTGGCATCTAATTAACTGTCAGGACTTTGCCAGAGAGGAATGATGGATAATGTGGAAGGGTTGCATTAATAAAACTCAGCCAAGCAGAGTAAAGCATTGACGTGGGAATAGGGACGCCTGTGCTCTGGGGTACTATTGCATGCAGTGGGGCTTTGCAGACGGAGCTGTGTGTGTGTGTGTGTGTGTGTGTGTGTGTGTGTGTGTGTGTGTGTGTGTGTGTGTGTGTGTGTGTGCGTGTGTGTGTGTCTGTTTCAAGTTTAAATGGAGCCGGTCGTTGCGTGAAAGGATACCCGCTCATTCCTGGGGTGCAGCGATTGGGGAAGATTTAACAGCGGTGTGCAGTCACTGTCATGCTGCAGAGTCTTCTGTGATTTACTGTGTAATTGGTGCATAATTTGCCAGCTGGTACATGTTTGATTTTATAAATTATGTTTCCAACACAAGAAATGAGAGTTGAATAAAATTCCCTAGTCCTCAATAAAAAGCCAGCCGCTGTCACCCTGTTATATAATATTTAAAATAATATGTGTCCTATATTGAAAGTTTAAAAAAAGATCTGGATTACAAATTAGAGCGGCGTCATAACTCGTGTCACAATATGAGCTCTCAACAAGCACCTTTGGGTTTATTATTACATCCTCTCCAGGAACACTGCACCTCGTGTTTGAACAGGAGCTCTGTGCTTGTCTGGAGTCCGCCCAGCACACTGATAACAGCAAAGCAATAAATCAGGTTTAAATGTGGTGATTCATCTGTGTGTGGTCGAACTGTCACTTTCTCCAAAAATCTAATTTTAATGAAGTTCAAATGACTATGCTATATGTTGGAATGAAGGAGTATGATTCATTCCCCATATGTACACACACACACACACACACACACACACACACACACTACACATATCCTTGTATATAAATCTTGCCATTTGTGATGGTGCTTTACGAGCTCATGACAGAGGGTCTGTCGAGCTGAGTGTGTCCAATAATATTGCAGCGCTCAGATGATGGTTGCAATCTTGATGTTGCTCGTCTGTGCTGCCTCAATTTTACATCATGCAAACAATTGTCACGATATAAATATTTTTGAAACTGTATCTCATTTATGCAACCTTTCGCATGCAAAGCAATTTCACTGAGTAATATTGGAGCTTTAATATTGTCAGACTCCGACTTTCACGCATCTCATAACCAATCACAATTCATGTTGTTGAAAATGTCACATTTTGAGCAGTACTAGCAGTAGAACAACTTCCTCCTCTGGCCAGTGTAATGTCAAGTTTATTCATCAATTTATTGAGTATATTTGTCTTCAACCACGACTTGAAGCTAGGATCAAGAAACATGTGAGCAAACTCCTAAAAAATGCAAGCCAACAAATGCGCAGATCTGGGAATTCTTCCAAACAAAGTGGATCTTATTCAAAGCTCCTGAACCTATCAGCAAATTTCATCACGTTTTCCTCTCTTCATCAACATCTAGTATGTTGTTAAATTATCACTAGACATACACTGTATCCTTGCCACTGTAGGCTACCTGTAAAGCTGTTTGCAAACAATGAACTCGGCTGTAGACACGCTAATTACAAAGTCCGATCACAAATGGTACCACAAACTCTTTCAACAGGGTAAGAACTTTTAGGCGCTGAGACAGTACTGTGCTGTGGATTCTTACGTTGATGATGTTAGTGTGTGTTCTGTCTTTGAAGAGAAATTCATGCAGCCTGGTGTGATAAGAGTTCAATCTTACTGCCATGGAGCTGTCAGACACCCGGCTTTCATTCTACATGCCCTTTCCCATGTGGATCCGTCTGTCTCATGTGACTGAGCTTGACACTCACATTTCTTCTTCTTACCCTTTTTCGTTTCTCACTTTGCTTCTTCTCCCTGTGTCATCCTGTGCAATGTTGCACTCACCCCCTAACTCTCCACCACCCACATGGTCGGTACCAGATCCGAGTCCGAATCACAGACAGGTTGGTCTGCTTTGTCCTTTTCCGGGTATTTCAGCTCACAGTATACAACACATTTAGGACAGGGTTAAGAAATTGTTTAAGTTGCTGCGTAATGATCCACATCTGACAAATGTAACTGCAACTGATAAGCACTCATTTGTTGGTTTTGTGGTGCTCCCTCATTCCGTTTAATGTCACCACCGGAAAAGTTAATCTGTCACACAACAGCCATCACAAATAAGTTATCAAAGCGTTAATGCGAAATCTAAATATGACAAAGATGCTGTAACGCTAAATGTCTCATTGCAGTAGTGAGAGGCAAGATGGATAGGACAAGTCATGGTACAATGATTCAGCATTAAAAGTCATATCATCAGTCCTCGCGGTAATGAATAGTGAAATTCGTTTCTATGATGGAGCAATAAATGTCTTCTCCTTTCCAGCTCTGGAGCCTCCTTCCTATAACTCACCTCTCATCTGGGAATGTACGCTGGTGAGTAATGTGCTTCTCTGTCATTAACACTTCTAAAATATACATGCATGCACAATGTCATAGTCAGCATGGATAAAAATAAAAGGTCACCGAAAAATTGAAATTGTATAGTATAGAGCGTATCTTCAGTACAATTTCATTTTGCCAAGGAGAGGAAACAGGCATATATGGTCTGCAATAGTGAATATGGCTGAAGCACCTGACAGCTGGAGGACACCAAGAGGGATTCGTCAGGCGTCTTTATGCTGGAGAACAGCTGTTTATGAATTCCTTCATGTCTTTCTCCATGGAGAGTCATCACAAATGCTGATGTAGCAGGACCAGAATGGAAGACAGGACAAGGACTCGACTGCAGGTCAGACGGCGGCAGAAACATACAGACAGTTATCAGGGCAAGCACTATGAGAAGGGTATAGTTGGTGTAAGACCTTATAACCTTGTGTTGATTACTAAGGTAAGTGGGGTAACAGCCCTGGGGTCTGCTGGGGATATGGCAGAATGAGGCATTAGGCATGCAGCTCTTAGACCTTGATCAGGAGGACAGAACCCCATTGGCCAACAGCTTGGATACAGCAAAGGTCTGTTCAGAAGTGTCTATGCTTAAACTAAGCCAGTTTACTTTGCCAGCAGCTTTCAGTTACCTTTCAGAAGGATGGAGCTTCTTGTCCATCTGGCCTATACAATAGGACACCTGTGATCCCTGAGTTGGAGGTGTCCGTCTTCACCCCAGAGTAAGTGATCCCTGATATCCTATCTGATCTCAGAACAGTTTTCTGTCCTATAACTGTATCTGATATTTCCCTTTTGCATTCATTTTTAATTATTGTCCTTTTCCTGCATCAGCATGCTTACGTTTTGGAAGCTGGATGAAATACCAGCGGTTGCATCTCGTTTCTGTAATTTGTGTGGCTGTGATTGACAAAGTCTGGGGCTTGTAAATGGAAGCAGCATTTACGGATGTACATGCACATTGAGTATCTAACCTGAAATGTCTGATATGTATGTAACTATAGCTAAAGACCAGGGTGCTCTTAGAGTTGCCCTTGGACTCATGCTCTAATACACATTCATTCATTAGTATACATTCATAGAGGCATGAATCAAGAGTAGAAAATTAATCCATCTTTTCTTCGGGTTGAAAGGCAGCAGTAGCAAGTAAATAAGCGAATTACAGTGTAAATTTGAGAATATTGGGAAAGAACAGAGTTACAGCATTGGTAGCTGCTGGTGGATAAACAGACAGGCTGCACTCAAAGCAAATGCAGGTTATTCTTTTTTTCACAACAATAAATGGCATCAGTTTGATCCTGGAAGTTCTGAATAACAGTTTTTTTAATCAGCTGGGATTGTACCGGACCAGGCTGGGATGTAACTCAAGGAATCTTGGTGGAAAACATTACACCAATAGACGGGGAATAAGTTGAGTTGAGCTGGTGTATATGTTTAATGGGAGCTGATAAGGGGCTCGGGAACTGGTTGGCATAAAACAGTCAGGTGTCTGCAAGGTGGTGAAGTGAGGGTTATTGCAGGTCAGCAGGTAGCAACAGGGTTCACAATAACATGGGAGTTACTGATGTTGCAAGGGCAGACAGATAATGAATGAAAGAGTAAATAAACTATGACAGTTTCTGTTGGAATAGTACCAGTCAGGAGATCTGAGGGAACGGGATGAATATTTAATTTAAGTTACCTTGTCGGCATCTGCTGTGCCATCTTTTAGCAAAGTTAGAATTTTATTTCCACAAGCACAGCAGAATGAGAGATCAGCTGCCTGTCTTTGCGTTATTGAACACTGCTCATCGTTCAGGGTGATTTGAAGAGCAGGTTTAAAAAGTATGTACCTTGATATCGTATTTGCCTTACCTAAAAAGAAAGAGAAAATCAAGTAAATGCTGAAAATAAGGCTGTTTTCATCTGTAAACTAGTTATGAGTCACTCTAGTAAATTGGACATTACACAGCTTCAGTGTGTCTATTTTGTCCCAGCACATGAAAGCCTAGAATGGCTACAGTATATATTTCTGACCATACTGCACCTCCTGACCCATGAAGCATAGCAAGTGTTAACTCTCCAGTTTTTCTGCAGTATATATCCCAATGTCCATAAAGAGGTAGGGAAGTGTCCTATATTTACTGGCCCAGCAGACAGATGGTGAGTGTCTTCTGTGAGGCATAATCTCCCAGCAAAGCTGAGATAAAACAAGTTTAATACTGTAAAATCCTGAGGTCTTATCCTTGTTCTGGTGATACCACACATATGGCTCAACATCTGGGGGGAGGGGTGACCAGCGGCAGGCCAAATGTCCTGATGATGTGACAGTTCAGGAAGCTTCCCAATTACAGTTACTGCAATTTACAGTTATGCTCCATTCGTCTGCCCACACTTGAAGTTGTACATGAATATGAATATAAAATATATAAAATTTAGTTTGAGATGATCAGGCTTTTACAAACACAAGGTCAGGGTTGTGTTGAAACTTTAAGGGTACTGCATGTACATGCTGAGCATGTGGTTTTGTACTGTTCATTTTGCCTTCAACTAAAACCCGCACTCCAACAGTCAAGCTCAGCATCATATTTGGACCTAAGTCGACCTACAGGGCTTCCTTTCTAAAGGCAGTTAGCCCTTCAGCCTATCTTTATCTTTAATAAATAAAGATAAGATCATATTTATTTTCACTGCACCAATTCCATCAATACAACATAGTAATCTTATACTCACCACTATCCTGCATTGAGTTTCTCTTCTCTAACAAGAGATTTGATGAAGATATGAGATAAGAGATATGTGAGATATGATTATAAGATTGATTTCAAAATAACTGGAACTGTTAAGCATCAGTCAATTAAAATCCAAAACATTCTGCAAGTTTCAAATTTAAAGCCCTCCGGCAACTCAATGGGCAAGATTGCTTTCATTCCTGGTAGGCCTATTTTTTTAAATGCATACAGGAAGTGCTTGTATTTAAACAGAAATCAAGAAAAGCAGGAGACGTTATGGGAATGATTAGGATACATGGCTGGCTGCAGTACAGGTAATAAACCCTGCCTTTACTTCGTTACTGTATCTTCACTTTACTCAAGTGTATTTATTTTCAGGTACTTTTCAATTTTAGTCCATCACCTACATCAGCAAGTATCTGCGTATGTATATTTATATTATACATTTAGTTACATGATAAGATATTTTGCTAATATATATTTTAAAACGTAATCTATAGCGAGAGGGAAATTGGTAGACTGAGACAATCACAGCGGTCGGGTAACCTTTGACCCTGCCTCCTTCAGTGAGAGCACCTTGGGTCTGCTGCAGCAGTATCACTGGTGAAGAAAAACTGTTGAGACTCAGCCATAACGACATGGTTGACCTTTGCATTGTAAAATAGGCTACACTCTTACTTTTTATACCTTTTTGGGTCTATTTATCCTTCCTCCATCACTGCCAGACACAACAATATGGTTAAGGTTATGCTGGTATTATCTTCACTTTGAGAGTCGGTGTATGTGTGTTGTAACTGTAGAAGTAAAGAAAATATGAACAGAAGGCTATTTATTTTTACATTTTTCTCATTCATTATTTTCTTTTGTTTCTTGAAAGTGTCCCGGCTTCTAGGAGACTAAAATAAATATGCACGGCTAGCTGCTGACAGAAGGGTGGCTCTCATTAATCAAAGGTTTTCTTTATCATCAACGACCAGTGATGTGACCATAAACAGCAGCCATTTGGAAATAATACCCCATCATCTGAGCTGATCATTCTGCTGGTGTCTTTCTCATCCACAACACATTACTTTAAAAAAGCATTCATTCTCAATAGATGCAGGGTGAAGAGGTGAGCGAGCAGCAAATGATTTGTTTCTTGTTTCTTCAACATCCTGTTTGAAGGAATCTCAGTTATCAGTGGCCATTATGTGTGAGAGCCAGGAGACCAGGGAAGTCATGGACAGGGCAGAGTGAAGCACCAGAGATATTTGCTCCATCCATCTTAATATTGGAGATATGTGCGGTCCAGAGTCAGGAAATACCTCACGTGGTAATGTGCTGCAGAAGGCTGCATATACAGGTTAAATGTCATTTAATGAATAGATGTTCTAAAAAGCCGGGACTAACTTTCCTTTTGGAAATGTGATGATTAATTGATGAGTACAGCCGCCTTGTTTGATTTGGATCTTTGGAATTTTCAGTTCATAATAACACGTGTGAAAGGTTCCTCAGACCACGATCGAGACCATGTACCAAACTTTCATCTGACTAAAAAGAGGGGAGATGAGAAAGTTAAGTTAAAGTGTAAAAGAAAAGAAGCCAAACTTTGGTTGCCTGCATTGTCTGCCACTGACAAATTAAAGTTGAGGACGTTCATTTTTTTGATAGATATTACATTGCAGACATTTCTAACAAAGTTAAACGGTTCATTAATTTCACCATTTAAACGGAAATATAACTTGTTTCAAACCACTCAGCAAATACAAAAGTCTCTGCAACAACGCATTGATGTCAGACGCTTGCCCGTCCACAAATCAATCAATGCCAAGTACAGGTTCACGCAGCCCACGATGATGATGGTGACTGGATGTACGTGTGTCATTCAAAAGTCTTTAGTCTGCTTCCAAATGAAAATGCTCACCTGACTGCTATAACAGCTGATCTCAAAGCCAGCCTACATCTGATGATTCTCTTTCATGCATTCATTGACAAAGCTCAAACAAAGCACCTAATTTATACTGCTGCAGCCTGTTCACCTCTGCTGCCATTCTGCTAACCGTTTTGCAGCCCACCTACCCAGTTCCACCCTCATTGGATACTGTGTTTGATTTATTTAGAGTCATTTCCTTTGGGGGTCTTGCTGGTGCTCTCCCTGTCTCAAGCTGTCCATGTTAGCATGAGGAAGGAGGGAGAGGTGTGCTCTCTCTGTTTCGGGCTTTACACGTTTGCACGTTGTACAATCAGAAGCATTGTGTCGTAGCTGAAAGTGTTCAGTCTGCACCAGCAGACTTCTAGGATCTTCAGGCTGCTCAGACAGAAGTGATTCACTCCATCTTTAAACAGAGACGACAGCGCTTTAAGCAACAGAGGCATAGTTCCCTTCAAGTCAGATGCCTGAAATAGTTTCCTCTTTACCACAGGACTTGACCATGGTGTACCTGAGGGGGAAGTAAACAGAAATAAACCAAACACAGGGGCTAAAGCTGCAACTTTCATCAACAAAACACGTCTGGTTTTACGAACATCATGCGCTCACATTTTGTATGTTTGAGTAACTGAGAAGGTAAATTAAATTAAATTGTCTATTTTTCAATATTACGTAATTATTTTCTTATTTAATTTAACAACCTTCTCTGCTAAAGTAGGCAAAATAACCTTGAGCAATTCTTTTATTTTTCAGAATGCAGACACACTGCTGGGGAGGAGGAGGACGCTGTGCTGAGCTCTATTAGTGTGATCGAGATGTCTTTTTGCAGCTTTGTTATAAATCTCTTCTGCACAATGTGTCTGCTGGGGTGCAGGAATTAAACATCTTGAACTTGGGTTGGTGCTTGGTTGTTTTTAATGGGGCGCTCCGAGAGCTCAAAGACAAAATCAAATCATCGCCTGCATTTCAATGCACACGCTGAAGTCGTGACGCTATCCCCCTCGGAAACATGCAAATGAGACTGCATGGGCTCGTGCTGTTTAATCTGATAAACATCCTCTATTGAATACCAAGTGCCTAAACATGATTTCTGCAGGAAATTATAGTGCTGATGAGCAGGAGATACGTCGTTATAAATGGAAGAATAAAAGCCCATCAGGGAGCTCCAGTCGCAGTCTTATTGTCTTTGAAAAATATACTCATTGCGGCACTTCCCCCTGTTGTGGAGTTATAAAAAAAACTATTTTATCCTGTAATTAGCCAAATATACTGACCCAGATATGATCGACTGGATTTGGAAATAAAAGCTGATATGCTTGCAGGTGGCGTGTCTCTGAGGGCTATCTTATCTGTGAGAGCAGAATCCCTATAGAGGCGACCCACAATCAGCCCCCCCTCACCTCCTCCCCAGATGGATCACATCCAAACTGTGCCGTCTGCTGAAATCAAGCCGCCAAAGACCTTGAAAGTAGAGCCCGAAACAGGAAATGGAATTAAAGGCCTACAATTAGCTCCGGCTTATTGCTTTGACTTGTCTGGAAACTAAAGATGGCGAAAGTTCTTTGTGTTAAGAAGGCGTCTTTTTTTATTTTTAAAACAAGGGATTAAGTCAATTATTTTAGAGCCAGCATGTGGCTGTTGAGCAAAATCAAGCCCTACTTTTCTTTTTGCTGTTTTTTGCCTCACCTTGAAAGTGATGATGAGGATGTGTTCTCTGCCATATCGATCGGGTTGCAGATGACATTTTGAAGGAGTGGCTGTTTGGGGAAAGGCTGCGGGGGCTGATAAGTGTGACTATCAGCTGACATTGGCTGTGCAGATGGTATCTAAACTCATTAGACTAATGAATGTGGTTGGGGAGGGCAGTAAACGATGCTATGGGAGGAGAGGAGAGATAGAGGAGAGGGCCGGACAGAATGACCCCTTTGAAGAGAGAGGGAAGAGAGATATGAGAGACCCAGGTGAAGCTGTGTCAGCATTTCTGCAGCACTGTCTGGATCTTGCCGGGGGCCCTGATTCAGATGTGGATGAAACCATCAAGCTGAATGAATAAAATACTTTTTTGGGCTGTGGTTTTGCCCTGGAGCTGACTCGTGAGCGGCTGTTGGCATATTTACATGCTTTAAAATGTCACAATTGCAACTTTTTACACAGACTTTGTGTAAACTATACAGTTCATGACTAATCTCTGAGCCCATTGGCTATCGTCTGACACCCTGGATGGGTGTACATCAGCTTTTAATTTCAGTGTCCATGTTAACTGGTTAGAGCAGCCACTCTGCCACTCTACTAGAGTTGTGGTCTGGTCTATTTTTTCATTTACAGCACATGGTTCTCAGCTAAATGGACACATAAGACAACCTTCGCCACAGCTCAAACGTTTGGATCTGTTGAATATGAATATGTCACAAAAGTTGAAGCACTTTCTGCATCCGTTTCAAACAAAAAGCACTCTAGCCTTTCCGATAACTGAATCCAATCTTTATTGTTATTGCAGGACCAGAAGAGGCACGGCTTCATATTTAGTTAAGAACATGGGCAACTTTTATTAGAGGATATAAACTGGTCATACCCGAGCGACCATGCTCCCTGTGTCAACAACAGACAGTGATGCGGCAGTTATGCACTGCACGAGCTGCCAGCGTGACCCTGGTGTGATGATGAATCAGCCTCTGGCGGCAGCGGGCAGTATTTTGTGTTACTTCAGGTGTGATGGAGGATATCTGGACCAAGACCATTTACAGTCACACTAGTTTATTTTATCACACGAGTCAAACATTTCTCCACACAAAACATAAACAACGATACCTTCTGTATGTGCTAACAGCTATCTGCGTATGAATGCTGATGAATTAAAAAGCCGATAGTCCAAGCATTTCTATCACTGTGATCCATCTCATTTGTTCTCCACACGGACTGTTTACCTGTAGGCAACCAATGCCTGCTCAAACATTATTGCATATAGGATTTTCCAGCTTTGGATACGGACGTGAGTTTGTTTTTAGTTATGAAACTGATGAAAGTCAAAGCAACAGAAGGTACGAGGATATGAAAGAAAAGATTGTCTGCGTGTTTACCACAGCACACGGAGCACATTAAAACCCCTCAAATGAGCATCTGGATTTCTCTTTGTAACAGACAGTTGTAGATGTTACAAGCTGCTGACTACAGACTGAATGTGCTGGAAGACAGATAGCTTATAAAAGCTGAGGTGCTGTGATGAGACAACTGATGAAGCTCATATATTCTGCCCAAAAGGAGCAGAGGCTTAAAATGAAATGACTAGTCTGACAGTTTGGGGAAAGCGCTTATTTACTTTATTGCTTTGAGGGATGAGAAGATCAATAGCACTCTCACTCTTCAGGATAAATATAATGCTACTGTCAGCAGGCAATTAGCATAGCTTAGCATAACTAGTGGAAACAGTGGGAAACAGCTAGCCTGGCTCTGAGGTGCTGGTCGGTGAGAGGTTTATTAACTCATGACAGAGCCAGGCTAACAAGGTTTCCACAAGTTTACACTCATTATGTTATAAGCTAAGTGGCTGCCTGAAGTAGCTTCATTCATTCTTCCATCACAAAATGAGACGAGCTACATTATAGACAACCAGACGAAAGACAAACATTACTACTTAAGCTCATTTTGTTCCATTATCTTCATCTGTATCCATTTTCTCAAATTGAGTAAGAGCTGAACAATATTCAAATGTATTTTATTTTCGATTCATTTTACTCAGTGTGTTTCCACCCACTTAAATGAACATCTCATTGCGCGTGGGCTGTAACATCACATTTCCCTCTATTGTCAAAATCTAAAGGCCTTTTCTAAGAGAGAAGGATCCTGTGATTACATCATTAACATTTGATTCGTTTTGGATGGAGAAAATTTATGGAGCGGTTTGTTCCTCAATTTCTTATTAAATCATTATGTTTTACTATCAGCAAAATGAAGGTCCTCGTCATTTAAATTATGAAATTATGGAGAGAAAAAAAATGTCATCAGTGGCAAAGATTACGAGTAATCTTGCAAGCTGCTTCATTTCTTTTTCTTCTTGTTTTTGTCCGAAACTAAGTTTTGCACTGTTGGTTTGGTCTGTGGTCCAAGGCACCTTTAACGTCTTTTAACCCAGAGGTCTGGAAGGTGTGAACGTGCCCTAATCCTTCATATTCACTGCAAATACATGACATAACACCAAACAAGAAAGTAAATGTGATTCCAAAAGTTCTGTAAAAATGTCTTAGGATGGATGTTATGATTAACAAAGCAGTATAAGGTCAGGAATGAGAAAAAAGTTACCAACAATGTATATAATGATGCACATGTGAACAGACTGAGCAGACCCAAAGTAAAAAGAAAGTGGAAAGTCAGAAGTTGCTAATTATAAGGGAAGATAATGTTTACACACATAATAAAAACTGGAAGTTAAATGTTTTGCATTATAAAGAAATTACTATTTTCTTACTGAGACATTCCAAATATGTAGATTATAAAATGCATATGTATGAACTGAATATACTCACACACCACTTTGAGGCTTTGAACAAAGGTGTGGTAAATGGGTCCTTGGAGGTTTGACTCTGAGTCCTGCCAAAGGCCTGCATGGAAACTGCTTTCACAGGGGGGAAAAGACAGCGAGCCTCCTATACTGAAAATGAGCAGAGAGGCAAAGGAGAAATGAGAGTCAATGAAAACATCCCATGGGCCGATGTTTTCTGGTTCAGCAGCAAAAACAGAGCTTCACTAGTAATTTCACAGAAAGAGCTGATAGCGAATAGGCACAGTTTTTCTTTTAAAGCTTTTTTAGAGTCAGGAACGTGGCGCCTGTTTGGCTACAATGAAATATCCCACAGCATGGCACACAGACAAGAACAATTGAAGATGTGCAATAGCAACCTAATTCCTGAATACATCCATATGCAAATACATATGTTTGGCATCCACTACTTTCTATAAAATAAAAACTCTGCATTCTCCTCAGCACAAAAGACAATTTGATAATACCTGCAGGGAAACAAACATCCATAAACAATTCATAGAGTGGGTCTTACAGGAAAAGAGTAAGATAACCAAAAGTAATTTGTATAAACATCAGTGGTAGTCTCTGTTTAAAAAATTCACAAGATGAAAGAGAAAGTTTCATAGAGGAACAAAATTTGGAACCTCCTCGCTGAGAGTCAATGACACATATTGTCTTTAGTCTTGTTTTCGTAATGAAACAAATATTCCTCGGAGAATATTGTGTCGACAAAATGGTGAGGGCTGAAAGATGAATGGTGCTTTTACCCTGCAGAAAGTGCTTCAGGTGACTGTAGGCGCATTGACACGTTGCTTCTTTCAGCTAGACATGATCAGAGACAAACACAGAAGCAGAGAAATCAATGCAATAATAACACCAGCTTCACTACTTCACCAAATCAATGCTATCACCCGAAATGCTTTTTCTTTGCACAATTTATTGAAGCAATTCAACACCTTATGAGTGAGGAAATGTGCTTTTCTTTCCTTAAGCTCCATTCCTCACTGGCCTCTCCACCTATATCTCCACTCTGCAAAAACCCACCACTATCATTTATGGGTGAGATTTTATTTATCAAGAATATGATCAGCTTCCCTCAGTGGAGCAGCTGTAGTTTTATTTTGCTTGCAGTGTTCTTGAAGTGCAGAAGAGCTATCCTCTACTTTTTTACATTTTCACACAGGTTTGAAAATGTAGAAAAGTAGAGGATGTTCTACTTTTCGTTTACTTGGAATTCTTTTTTTTTTCTCCCCTTTTTTCCACATACCGTTTGCTATCGTTTTCGCATTCCTCTCGCTTCTGTCACTGAAACCTGGTATATTATAATGTAGACACAAAAGTGCAGCAACCATCTGTGTAGCATGAATAAATAAATTAAAAAGTTGGGTGCAGCTGCATGTGGATTTGTCTGTGCTGACTTGAAACTGCTGAGGGTTTTGGAAAGCTCAAACAAACACACACACACACACACACACACACACATGCGGAAGCATATTTTGCTGTAGTGACAGAATCACATTGTCCACATTATTTACGGGATAAGTTCACTCACTCAAAGTGACGACAACAGCAGTATTTGTGGATATAAAACAACTGGACCCGTCTTGTTTTCTCCTGAAAGAACAGCTCCATCACTGCATGCTGTACAGACAGAGGAAAGGCTGTCCCCTTCACTGTTCTCCGCTCAAATCTAAAATTCAATTTAAGAACAGAGGGCCCTGCGTGATGTGACAAAATAAACTCTCCTTGCAGAAATACTCAGCAGCCTAGATGGAGCACTCGTAACTTTTCCTTCAGAAACGTGCAGAACAAATTGATGTGAATGCCCTGCATTTGAAATCTTATGGTGGACAGATGTATTTTAAGTATCAAAAGTAAAAGTACTCGACTTGCAATAAATAATGGTTGTTTTGGTTATTATTATGAACACACTCAAATCTCAGACCAAGCCCAGTGGTCAGGTTGCATTGTGGCTATGCATGTAGTATAAATGGATATATGGAATAAAAGAGACCAACTGGTTCTGCATTTTAATCCATTGTGAATTCAGTGCTATTATATATGTAGATGGGCTAAATGAACTGTATTTGTATGGTTCATCTTTACTCCTATTGAGCACTCAATGCATTTCATAGTACAAGTCACATTAAACCATACAACAGTTCTATGTACAACACTTTTTCTATCACACAAACTGTTTATTCAAAAAGCATACAGAGGTAATTTGGGATTTCAGTGTCTTGCCCAATACACTTGGTTTGATAGTTAACAGAGCTCGTTCTAAACCTGTTAGGAATGTTCTGTTCTCTTCTCCTGTGCTAAAGCTCTGGAACAGCTTTAGAAAGATTCCTTGTCATTAGTGAGTCCTCCTCAAACAGTTCTACAATACTGTCACTATTTATTGTTTGTGTAATGGACGTTGTGTGCAGAGCTTTTAAAAAACAGTCTTTGGTGCAGAGTGAAGCTAGAAAACTGTGTGTTTATCATACCTGGTCTATCTACAGTGAAGATTTTATGGTCAATGTTTTTCTTAAAATTAAAGTGAATATGCTTCATTACTTTTCCTATATGTGGCTTTTACATAAGTTTGAATTACTCAAAGAGCTGCTGTAATGAGTTACACGTCGGCTGCCTAAGAGGTTTGTAAGGCATCAACACAATCTTGATGTTGCACTCAGTCCACTGTTGGCATGCATAATTCTAGCAGTGATGGTAGCATGTCTGCAAAACATTGTGTAAAACGCTGCTCATACCACATTGTTGAGGAATTGGCAGCATTTCTATTACTTTGTTCATCCAACGTTAAGGTAATTGGTATTTTCTGGTTCTTCCACCAACAGACTTCACAACTACTCTTGCCAATAATCAGCTCAGTAATCCAACACTGTATCAGGGAAAAACTACACGTGAGAAGTGCTGTGTACATTGCGGCCTCTCGGGGGACGCCGCAGCTTAAGGCAGAGTTTATGCTCCGCTGACATCAAACTGTAATCTCTTTGAAAGAGTAAATGTTCAGCTGATCAGTGGGTAGAAACTTAAATAAAAATGAAAGCATCTAAAAGCAGACATGGTAGCAACCATTGCATTGAACTTCATTTAGAGGGCATAACCCTGGGTTTGATATCCAAGAGCAACAAATTCAAATGTATGTACACCTGGGAAAAAGAAAACAAACCAAAAGAATCCGGCCTTCATCTCTTAGATTTGCCGCTGAAGTGCCCTTGATCAAGACATGAATCAGCCCTGTGCCCCAGCGGAGCTTCGACTGTGGAAGACCACGGCTGCACTGGGCAACCACCAGAAATGCTGTTGCCTTGATCACATGTAACACTGTGAATGTGAAGCAGGGAGTTGCAGGACAAAGAGCATGCATGATCACATGATGCCAGTAAAGGTCAAAAGGAAGCTGACTGTCATGCTTGTGTTATGAAGTGATGTCATGAGTTGTTTTCAGATGCTCCTTGACGTGTCATTGTGCTTGGAAACAACTCTGTCGTGTGCACAGACATCAGACCACTTTATGTGAAACTTGGCTTGACGTCAATAATGTATCAGATTTAACGCAGGGTCAGATGCATGATTTATTTAAGTGCTAAAACATTAATATCGCCCCCTGAACAATTGATCCTCTCATCAATAAAGTAGATTAAATTACCTATTTAACCTTGCCCTCCTTGCCATCAGCAAACAGAGAGGAAGAAGAGGAGCTCAGCAGCACTCTGCTCCATCATCACAGGAAACACACATCTGGACATCTGGAAGCTGCTTCACTCAATCGCTTTAACTGTTTACAATCATCTTATTTTCATGTTGGAAAATCCACACGGTTTCTGCTATTTTGAAAACAGGTCTCACTTCCGAGGTCAGTCCTGCACAAATCCCAAATTGTTAAGGGACAGCGGAGGATTAGTGTGTGTAGTGATTTTCTAATATTGGGAATATATAACATATGTCTAGTCATCTAATCAGACTCTGGCAACGCACATAATTCCTCTTCTGTCTATATTGCTTTTCCATCAAAGATCTGAGCTTTGAGCTTCTTGGTGAAACACGAATATTGCTCATATTAAGACTTTTAGATTTAGTTTTTGTATCTATGTTGATGTTGGCAGCACTGTGCCATTGTTCGTTTGGAGCCAGTGCTTCAATTGATTGCCAGGCAGCTGAGGATTTTCCTTTTTTCCTGCATTTTCTCACAGAGCTTTCCTCACGTCTCTGACTGCACTTCCACCAACCTCATCAATAAATTTAAGACAAACCTGCCTTGCAAGCAAATCATGTACTGGGAGTCGTGGGGGAAAAGCTGCAAACTCCATTCAGATGTCATTTTCTGCTGCTGCTGCTGCTTTTGTTAGCAGTAATGAAAAAAAAACACATTCATATACAGTAATATAAACTGTTTGCTGCAGTGTTTTGGTACTTAAACCATATCCAACTCGCAGCTTAGACTACTGTAACACTCTCCTTTCTGTTTTACCAAAGAAGACAGTTAAACAGCTACATCTCTTCAAAACTCTGGAGCTCAAAATGTAGATTTTTTTACATAAATAAAAAAAACCAGCTATCTAGTCTATCTTTTATGATGTGTTGCAAGTTTAAATTATTCAGATTTATTTTGATCATTATCAGTATTTCACTAGAGGTTTAATATTGATTATACCAATTCCATTATTTTATTTCTCTTTTAATGTTCTCTTTTCTATTATTGATTGCTTTGGTATGGATTAGTCTGAATAAAAATGTTTTAACTAGTTCTTAATAAGTTTTTAACATTCTACATTTTACCAATCACCTTTAAAGCACAACATTGTAGTTGTTGTTCTTTGAAATGTGCTTATCAACTACAGTGTGTTTATTACTTGAAAATGTGTTTATTTATATAACAAACTTAAACATTCATATAAAGACAAGGATTTATTTTTGGCACCAAACTTATGACAGGCATCTTTTATTATTAATCATGCACCATCTACAAACGTCATATTGTCCACAATTAAAACGAATGATTAGATTCCCAAAAAATGTCTGATCCTTATTTCTTCATGATTCTATACATTACACCTAAAAAGCAGTAAACAGGTGAATCGCACCTATCTCTAGAAAGAAAAGAAAATCAAAGTGTGGCTTTGCTGACGAGTGCAGATGGGAAAGTGCTGCCTTTGGATCATCTATCAGGGAGGGAGGTTGTTAATGCAGTGAAAAACTGATGGTAAAGTGATATTGCTTTTTCAGAACACAGAGATCTGCGTGTGCTAGATTTTTCCAATATGAAGAGCAGGCACAGGGTCACTGAATAGAGCATGTAATGTATGCAGCTAATGTGCTGTTGAGTTCCGTTTTGAGTCATTTTGCCTGTTTACAGCTGCACATCTGCACCACCAACCTAATCACATTTTCTCCCGGACTCTAACCATTTGCCAATGCATACTGATGAAAGTACACCTACTATTCAAGATGTAGGAACAACATAACCATTACATCATATCCTATATCAGTGCCTGAAATCACGTCCCTCAACACTTCTCATCTCTCAGCGGTGATACACACTGCAGCGTCAAAACACATGTAGTGTTTGAATCTGAGATGAGCTGTGTGTCTTTCTACTCTCATTAATTATGTGAGAAAACATTAACATAATCAGTGGGAATGTTAAGGAACATAGTCGTAACCATATGCATAAATGCATGCAGATGCAATTAAAGGGGAAATTTATGCTTGCCAATATCATTTTGCCTTACGGTGATTACATTTTTGACATCATGCACACAAACTCGCTTATTGCTCCACATATTTAAAAATGAAAAAATGTCTTTGAACAGTCTGAAGCAACTCTGATTCATTACCCGCTCGCTCAGCGTAGTTTTCCACGAGACCTCCCTCACAAAGAGATGTGCTTTAGCCTGCAAAGACGTGATTTGTCATTTTTACCTAAATCGTATTCAGCCTTACATTTGACCTGTGTGACTATCGGGTGACCGCACACTGTGTCACCAAAAAGCAGTAATGAAGTCGTATTAGTGGAGGTGAGTCAACACGACCATTTCAAAAGGGTTATCCTCATTACTGAGTTACAGTTGTCTACCCACCAAATTCATATTTGAGGTTGGGCAGGAGGTTACAAACACGCGCACACACACACACACACACACACACACACACACACACACACACACACACACACACACAGTGAATGATTATAGGTCTGATCTATCAGAGTGAACTGGAGTGAAAGTAGTCAGAGAAAGGAGAAGGGTTATGTAAGTTTTCAGTGTCAGATGTTGGTGGTGTTAGTTTTGGTGGCCTAAACATCCACTTAACCGCCATAGAGAATATATAAAGATGAACAACATAATTCCAGGATCCATCCCCTGATCAGATTTAACCAGTTCTTCCCTGACCCATACCGTAAGTAACATGGTAATCTGCGTGGTGTAACACTCTGCTAACAAACAAAGAAAGAAACAGAAACATAACCTCCCTGGTGGATATAATTAAAACCAAACTTGAGCACTTGAACATACATCCTCAGATAAGAACAACCGTAAATAACAGAAAACATCTGTCAGAAAAAAAATTCTGTACTTTTACTTTTTAGTGTGGTTCATGTCCCACCCACTAACAAGGAGAAGGTGAGATTTAATGACCATTACTCTAGTCAGCCACTAGGAGGCGATAAATATGGCGTTTGCTCACTATAGGGGAGCAGTGATTTCATTGGCTGTGGAGATTCTCAGTCATCCAGGTCATGATATATCCATGACCTGGATATGAATTTCTCAATGAACTACCTGGGACTCGCAGCAGCTGTTGGAAGTGAAGATGCCTCTTCGATAAGAGGTGAAAGTTTTCGAGAAACTCAACCAAGTCCAGTTCATCTGTTTTTAGCACTTTGATATAGTGATGTCATTCATCTTTATACACAGTCTATGAGGTAAGTCCAGAAAGTCTTCTCTGTTTCAGGTTAGATCAGACGTCACACACAATTGCAGCTCACAGCCAGCTGTAGTGCAACATATTTATTTTTGGAATAAGTGTGAACGGAGAAGAACAAAATCTGTGAATGAAAAAACCTTTTAACACTTCTGCCAGGTGAAACGACTGCACACAACATATTTTCCTTTGCTGCCTCTACACTCAGTAACAACCTCTGCTCAGCACAGTTAAGGAACTCCATACATTCTCCTATAACAACCCCCATGTGAAACAATTTTAAGATTATGGGAAAACATGCAACCCTGATCTCCTTGCAGCAATCAGTGGCACTTACTGCTGAACTGCACCTATTATTACCACCGTCCCTTGTATATAACAGTTTTGCTTGTGAAGAAAATTTTGGCTGCAGCCAAACTCCCTGCACACATAGAGCACTGACATTTTCCAATTTCCTTGTTTTTTTTACTGATGTCACTTTGTTCAATGAAAAATGAATGTTGTGTTTTTGCAGACTAGCTGCCTCCAGCCCTGAAGTAGGTTTTGTTTATTAAAAATGTCAGAGACTTTCATTGCCCCAGCGAAGATGGACTCGATATGTTTGCAATATGGAGACCGCAGTAGCTTAAATAACAGTAACCTGCAGTAACCGCTGCTGTCCCTGTTTTAGTTTGAAAACTCAGGAGCTGCCTTTTAGTTTGGACGGGCAGAAAGGAAAGATGTTTGGAAACAATGTAGACACTTACAACTGCTTGTTGGCCAGGTTTTTGGGAGTCACAGTGTCGACTTTGCTGATTCGTCTGGCTCCTATCACATGACACCCTGCTGAAAGAAAACAAGGGACATTAGCCTCAGCTACCTGTGTAGAATGTTACATGGATAATCAATTACAAGCATTGCTGAGCCTGGTGCCTTTGCCGCTGCTGTGCAGTTACATTCTGTATTTTACAGTGATACAACAGCTTACATTCATAGGAGACGTGCTTTTATTCTAGCAATTTCTAGTGCACATGAATTTGTTTCAGGTTTTTGGGGATTAAAACTGAGCCAAATACACTCATGTCGACAGAGACCATTTTGCTTTAAAATGCTGTTTTCAAATGAAAACATCGTACTGTAGATGGAGCCTCAGAATAACCGACACGTCCAGTGTTTTAATCTGGACTGGTTGGTGTCGGCAGTTTAGCGCTCCTACAGATGCACGAGTGTCATTCTGTGATTTGTAGCTGTCCAAGGATTTGCCCTTGAATCAAAGGCGTCAGGCGGCTGTTTGTTGATCCGTCTGAGTCCCTTCTCTGCCGAGGACCCTGTCCAACTGATGGCCTAATTCAATGTAGGCACAGTCCCCCCTCAGCCTCCCTGCTGTTGCCAGAGACAGCTGTTCATTGGGCAGACTTGGCCTCCTGCCACTCCCCTCTGAGCTTTTGAAGATACTGTAAACTACTTTTCCCTCATAAACCGTTAAAAGAAAGATCCAGACAATTCGTAGTGTCACTCTTGTTTTCATTTCTTTTCTGCACCCATCTGATTGACGTCAAAGTGTTATACTTGCTTTATAGTGGAGCTTGACTTACTTCAACCACTAGGTTTGGACAAGTAATTCAGAAATGAGTGACTTTAATTTATGTCTTTCAGTTTCTCTTGTGATTCAGTTCTTACTTTTATCATTTTTTTTTTAATTAGAATTTTATACCTTATAAACTAGAAGAGTAATCCTGGATCTGCCCATTTATCTGGATCTGCACCGATATGTGATGGGTTCTTTCCTGGGTCATGTCCCACCCCTCCAAAACATTTCATGGAAAACTGTTAGTCTTTGCAAAATCCTTCTGACTAACAGCGTTACATCCTATCTGGAAGGTCCAAGAAGGTCCACATTTATAATAGTTAGATGTTTACCTCAACTACAGCACTGGATCTTACTATCATTATTACTCTATCTGGAACAGAGCTGTTAACATTAGCCTACAATCTAATATAGTAGCATCTTTTTTCAATGTTGGCACAGGATTTTGTGCCATAAAAATATGGCAGGTACCAACTGCTTGACAACACGTCCTGGGTTTGAGTGTCAACATGTACACATAAGGTATCAGCCCCAAATCACATGCTGCCAAGGCCCAGTACATAACCACACACCCAGCTGACATCATGTCCTACATGATGGTGAAGTAAATATGACGACAGCAACCCAACTGCCCACAGATGCACTACACCCGTATGTCTGGACAAAGACTGTGAGAAAGACTCGACAACCCTCCCAAGAAAAAAATGTAACGAAACATTTCACTTTGGAGTCTCTGCTTTCATTTGTTGCTGCTGTTAATAAACCTTTTACTTTATTGAGGTAAGAGCAGGTATTTATTTTATTATTGACAATGTTTTTACCTCATTCAACAAGTTTCTGTGTATTATCATTCCCACAGCGTCTGGAAGATGCTCATATGCTATTAGGGAATGGGGCCAGTGCGTGTGGACAACCTGTGGGGTCACCTGGCAGCACACTCACCTCCAAGTACTGATATGGCCCAAGGCTGCAGACGCAGTGATGCTATAACAGGCAGTTACTGGGCCGGCCACCTGCCCATGGATCAGTTTAATGTTCTCCTCAGCCATCACATCCAGGCCTATGTCATTCATCCACACCTGGGAGAGAGAGCTGTCTGCTTCACAGATACGATAAACTCAGACATCTTAGAAAAACAGTGACAAGCTGCCACACTGTATACTTTCTGTGTTATTGGTCACAAACATATGCATATTTGCACTCTCTTGTATTTTGCTGGGAGGTAAAGAATTAATGTGTCAAAAGCAACCCGACACTTTGCTTTTCTATTTTCACCCTGTTGTTCCTCCTCCCTGGTAAGTGTGTGCCTCTAGGCCACCCTGCAGGACAATAAAAACACAACTGTGCTAATGTGTTGTGCACCGTGAACTGAATTAAAAAAGCCATTAGACTACTTTATTTTTAGCAAATAGGAACTAAGAAAATGATTAAGGCGATGTTAAGACACGACTCAGTTGAGTTTTCAAACATTTCCGTTGATGTCTCAGAGAACAATTCATGGATTTGGTGCAGATCCAAATGAAAATCCAAATTAAGTTAGCAGATTGCGCACAAACATTGTTTTAGCTGGAACCGCAGGTAACATCACTCTGTGTGCGGCACATTTTTTAAATCAAGCATTCTCTGTTGCAGCTCTACCGACTTTTCTTTCAAAATTGATTTTTAGCAGATTGCAGTGGATGATATCTCCACTTATCATCCAACCAAAGAAATGCATTTGCTTAACAATTCCTAGAGTGAGTCTAGTTTTGCCAGACAAAGCAGAATCCCATTGTCTTCAAAGTTTGTCCGAACATTAGATGTCAATGGAGCACCAAGGAGGCCGGTGGGGCCCGCACCACACCGTGGCCTGTCACCAGCACCGGCAGCATGATCTGGGCTCCTTCCATCTGCTGCCCTTGTCCTGTGTGTGTGTGTGTGTGTGTGTGTGTGTGTGTGTGTGTGTGTGTGTGTGTGTGTGTGTGTGTGTGTGTGTGTGCGTACGTGCGTGCGTGTGTGTCATCTGTTGAACTCCAATGCCTCTCTGTTTCTCTCTTATTAGGCCTGAAAAGACACACCAGATGGCTGGTGAAAAAAAAAGAATGATACTCTTCCAAGAAGGCAAGAGGCACTACCCACAGTCATGGCAGAGCTGTGAAAGATTGAAGACATACGTGACATACTTACATATACAGAAATAAGCCATAGGTTCACGCTTGAACTTAAACAGCATATGTCCCCAGAAAGGAGCAGGGTGGATTCTTGATATATTGACCCAACACACACGACCTTGACTCCATGGCTACATGGTATGGGCCCATTTCAGGACGGGCACTGTGTGTGAAATCGCATTCTCACAGTCTGAATAGTTGAGTCAGCTTTATTTATAGTCCTTTACACAAGCATGTTTCAAATGATTCATATATCAAACACTCTCAAAGCTCTCATTCACACTGATGGGTCAAATGGGATCCCCTGTAAACCTGGCCTGCACATTAGAACATGAAACCTCGCCGAGGGGAGCCTGTAGCAACCGTGGCATTTTGGGAAATGTGCTTATTTGCTTTCTGTAAAGAATCCGATACGACCTTTATATTTGACCGTGGAATTTTAAGCTACAGCCAGCAGTATTGTTCTTTGCAACCATTAGAAAATGTGAAATAGCCCCTTATGTAAACACTTAATTCTTAGTAAAGAGGTAAGGTAGAGAGAGTGTAATGACAGTGACCTCACACTTTTAGAACGGCTCCCATGCTGGACGTAAATTGGACATTCATTTTCTCCATTGACGTTTCAGAAAATTCTTATATAAAGAGACTTGAGTCTGGAACCTGGCCGACCAGCTACGAGATGAATCAGGACCATAACACATTCTATTGAGAACATTTGAAACAAGATAAGGAACAAGACTGTGTACATAATTATTTTGAGAGTAAAGGAACCAAGCATCCCATAAACCAAAACCCCTTTCCAATGACTTCCAGCCCTTCATGAATTGAACTCTGTTGTTACTAGTCTTGCAAAATATTGTACTTTGTGTCTTGTATGTATGTATTTAATATTTCATGTAGTGTAGTTATCTAGTGTGGTGGTGTTTTGTTAGTGTTGTTAGCAATATACAGTGCTTTGTTTACAATTGCAATGATACAAAATCATGCTCTGTTGTAAACATTATGTAACACTGAACAATCTGAATGTAGCCCATGCTTTTCATAGCTTTGAAAAACATTTCCATGTTAACAGCTAGCTCCACCAATCAGAAGTTACTGTAACACCTCAGGATTGTGGGTAGTGTAGTACTTTTCCTTGCAAGTAAAACAGAAATACCATTGGACTCATGGCTTCTAGAGGAGCATATGACATTGATTCACAATCTCGTAGCTCGTGTTAGGTCTATCATGGATGGTTACAAGATTATGGCTGCTAATTAAAATCTCTATGCAGAAAATGAACTTGTTTTTACTTCTGTAACCACACTGTTAAGCTCTGTGTTGGCTGGTTGCTCTGCTTTGTTGAGACATTTTTCACATCTCTTTTGTTGTAGTAAACCAGGTCTAACGAAGCATTAGCAACACACTGCACTAGACTATATGAAGGGTACACTTGCATTCATGATATGCTCAGATCAAATATAAAAACTTGGCAGTCCTCACAACTTTTCGTTTGTGTTTTGCCCACGACGAAGCCGCCCTGGACAACTCATCCGTTTCAGTAAATTGTTCCGTCGAACACCGTCGGACACGATCATGTTTTTTGATGCAGCACCTCGAGTCAGCCGCGCCAAGGTCGACTGACGGCCTGAAGCTCAAAATACTGCATGACACTCTGCAGCGAAATGTAGCATGCAGTCACTAGATCAGGGCTTTTCTTCAGGTTATTCAGGCTTACCGACACGCACACACCATCGCATTAGCTGCTGCACTCTCAACAGCAATTAAGTCATTTCAATTCCCTCTTGGCCGCTGCCTGTTTTTTTTTCATCATTGTTTTAGGGCAAAATCCAAAGTAGTCTGTGAGTTTTTATATACCAGACATAATTTAAAAAAATAATGTTTAGAGGTGTCTTTGTTTTGCTCATTTTCATGTATGTGACGCACTCAGCAAAATCATGTCTCTCCCCTGTGGTCTTGTGTAATGTCCAGAAACGCCGTTCCTTCCAGCCGCCCCCCGTCTTCCTGTTCCAGCCCTCCGGTGGAGCTTCTCCGAGAGCCAGCTCCGGTCTCCTCCAGCCTCAGAGAAGGTGAGCTGGGTGTGGGTGATGTTTTTTTCAGATCCTCCAACCAGACGCTGCCTCACCTCTAAAACAGACGGACTCTTTATTCACTGACGCAAGAAATTTGTTGGTTCAGCTGGAGGGAAATGTTGTGGTGGATTTGGCTTGAGGTTAGTCTCTGCCATTACTGAAGCTACAGTAGCATCTGAACACATACAGTAGGCTGTGGAGTCTCTTTAGGGGCTTTCAGACAACTCCTGAATTTACCTGGAATGTATGTGAGAATGCAAATGTCCGAGTCACTTAATGCGGACAATTGTCAGTTCCCTTTGCGAACACAGCAGGAGATTTCTCGGAGGATTCACCATGACCGAGTGGGTGCCTAGATAGATAGATAGATAGAGATAGATAGATAGATAGACAGATAGATAGATAGATTTTTTGCAAAGGTAAAATTATTACGTTTGTAAGACGTGAAAGGCACACAACTGAAATTTTTTTATAAAGCTGACAAAGGTGTCATTTTGGAAAGACCAGATTCGAGAGCTTTGGTGATAATGGCAGATGACACTGGTGTTGATGTGCTGTAATCTACGCAGTGGATTGTATATGTCATGTCCTGTCTCCTACATCCACCCCAATGCAAACCATAGTTTGAACTTAATTTGCCTTTGTTATGAACGCATCTGAAAGGAGATTCACCTGCTGCGTTCTTCACATGGTAGAGGCAAGTCTGGGCCACAATAGTGCGCACGTTCTCCAAAGCTCGTATGTCTTTTTCAAAGTAGAATTACACTTATTTCTCTGTGCATGCAAAGCAATTGTGTTCATTTCACCCAATTTCGGCAATATGTTTCTGCACGTGTGCTATTGTGCAGTCTGTCATGCATGAGGGAATGCTTTATCTGTGACACAATTGCAGCTCTTCCAGAATTAATTCACCGCTGCCAAAACCAGCATATGCTCCTGTCTTATGATGATCCTGCATATGTCCAAAGCTGCTGTCTTTACATGTCTTCATCAGGGATGACGGGTCTGTACAGTGAGGTCATAGGTGCATCTAAAAAAAAAAAAAAGACACGATCTGAAGCTTCTACAGTTCGCCAGTTATTATCGCACTTTACATCTTATACAGGGAACACATATGTTGCTCTTTGTACTTGCCTTTAACTACATCTCCTTCTTTAACTCCTCATCTCCATCCCTCTCCTTCTATTCCCCTCTCCCAGAGCAACTTCCCCATTCCCCTCTCTCTCTCTCTCTCTCTCTCTCCCCCTCTGGGTATGTGTGTGTCTCTCCATCCCCCTCTCTCCTTACAGTGCTGCAGCCCACCCTGCTCCAAGCTTTAATGGTACATGCCATTAGAAAGCCCATCTCTGGAAGGGAGGAGGGGAGGGTGGTCTCAATCGCAGCTAAGAGGCTACTTTAGTATCCCCCCCCCCATCCCAACATAAGCACATTCACAGATGTCTTTGCATGCGTACAGCTGTCTCACCCGTCACGGCAGAGCAGCCTCCGTCAGAGTGTGAACCAACGAGCCACGGACAGGGGGACTAACAGAGAGGGACGGCAGCAGGCTGATACAAAGAGTGGTAGGGAGCAGGGGGGGAAAGAAGAGGTGAGGAGCCGCGGAGCAAAAACACAGACATCGCTGCCCGGGAGACTCTGACGTCTCCCCTCATGCGCCTGCTTCAGCGTGTGTGAGCGCAAGACGAGCGGAGAGGGAGGGGAGGAGGAGAATAAATCCAGGGAGCTTGCGTCCTCTCTTTGCTTTCTATCACCTTCTTTATCTCCATCATCCACGGCATGAAGGCGGGTGTCAACTGGCACGGCAGAATAAAAGAAGGGGATGTTCTGAACGCTGCCTCTCTTTCGACAAGGGACAAGGAGGAGGAAGGGGGGGACAGCAGCACACGACAGGGACACAAACTGGATTTCTAGAATGAATGGGAGTCCTTCTGCCGACTGCACTGGGAATAGCAGCCTCACACTGAAGTCTCTGAACGAGGTAAGAAATGGTGATGCCACTTTATCTTTCTGTTCTTTTTGCTTCCTCCGCGCCTGATTGGCTGACGGGGTCAGAATTAGAAGTGAGAGGCGCTTTGAGAGCGTGCACATGAGCTTGACAGAGAGGAAAAGGATTTCCATGCGGATCAGGTTTTGGAGCAGCAGTGGGGAGATTGCCGTCTTTGTCCCCGTGTTGGCGTGAACAGCAGCACGGTGGAAGTGAGAATGGGATGGTAGTGGTTGTGATGGTTGTGGGGGTGCATGTTGCAGAGATGCACGAACCCGGGGGTAGTAGAAGAAGAAGAAGAGTCAGTGTCAGCCTGATGCATTGCTGATAATCCTTGTGATGAGCGTTTGAATGCTGAGATAGGAGAAGGGCATGGAACGATTTACTCACACGACAAGTACCAGCAGAGACACACAAGGTCCGGTTGGAATTTGGATTCTAACCCTTCCCTTTGATTAAATCATTTAAAAAACAATACGAGGAAAAGGGAAATGTGTGTGAGGAAAATGAACTGTGTGTGTGTTTATTTGAAGTCAGATAGAGCTCTCCCACTGGTGACCCTAGGGAGCTGAACACTACCTTCCAGACAGAAAATAACAACTTGTCCACAGAAGCGAACAAACGCGGGGCATTGGCTTGAGTCGAAGGGGGAGCTTGAGTTGGAGTTAAGTGGGCTGTACGTTTGTATTTCTGACACCTGCCTCGGAAAACCCGGGGCAGTGGTGGGGGATGTTCTCCTGACAGGCACAGGTGCACGATCAACTTTCCTCCTTGGTCCTGAAAAGAAAAAGACAATCATAGTACATGCATGGTTTCCACCCATGTTCCACTAATGAGACAATGAGAAAGGTCCAGAGGAAAAGCAGGAAACCTTGTTGTGAGGTTTCAGTGTCTAATTTTAGGTATTGCTTCAGTTAGCAGGGACTCTGAGTCGTCTGGGTGGAAAACCGTGCTCACTGCTCCAGAGGTCTGGGCTGGAGTCATAAGGCGTTATTCATGTGTCATCGCACATCGCCTCACTCTTTTAGGAGACAGGGTTGTACGCCGACACCCATCATGACATCAGGCATATTGGACAAAAATGCTTTCTCTCAAGTTCCTATTTTCAAATTCAGGCCACTGTGTCCAAGGGGAAGGGCATCCAACAACGAATAGGACCGATTGAAGATGTTTTCTTGGTTGTTTTTGTGGAATTGTTAGAGATAGGTAATTAAAATGCCGTTGAATAGCTATTTGATAATCACTGAACCTACTGGTGCTGTGGGAATGTATATTATATGATGGAATGAACTCAAACCTCTGGTCACTGCAGGTTGTGTATAAAACCACACTGGGAAATACAATCAAATTAAATAACAACCTGCTTGTTTTCCTGTGTAGACAATAATCTGACTTTTGTGATCCTCCCTCTCTATGTTGACTTTTCTGTTTCACAGTCTCACTAATGCAAAGAGCTGTTGGAGGGTTTTAGGGTTAGGTTAGGGTATGTGTTAGGGTTAGGCATTTAGTTGTGATGGTTAAGGTTAGGGTAAGGGGCTCGGGAATTTATTATGCATTATTATGTAAACCAATGTCCTCACTAAGATAGAAGCACAAACATGAGTGCGTGTGTGTGTCTGTGTGTGTGTGTGTGTGTGTGTGTGTGTGTGTGTGTGTGTGTGTGTGTGTGTTCCCAGCTGTTTCTCACAAGGGTGTTAGCATGCTTCCATAGCGCCGCACTGCCTGACCGTGTACAGTACATATTTAGTTTCTGCTCAGTTTGCCAATGTCAGCAAATAGCATCCAGATCTCATTTATGGGATCGGACGGCTTGTCATTTCATTCTGCTTTCATGGTTCCCTCTTGGCCAAACAACACAGAAAGTGCTGAGGGGGCCAGAAATACACACCTAATGTGTCTGCAGTTCTGCTACTGTAAATCATGGCTTACAGCATATAAGAAATTAGAATGGAATATTGACACAACCTTCAATGGTTATTAAATATTTTTAATACTATATTCATTTAAAAATAATTGATACAACCATTAAAATGTAATAAAAAATAGAACCTGAAGTTGTTTGTTTATATGTTTTATCAGCATGTCTTTGCTAAGGTAATCAAACCATTTTATTTCTAATCAATTAGGAAAAGCTTATTTTCACTTTACTCCTATGTGCAGTAATTGTTGGGAACCAAGGAACGTATAAAACAAACAAGCTGCACTTGCACACATTACATTTTTACTAGATTCTCTTTATAATTCATCGTACCTGCCTACATAAATTCACACAATTAGTGACAATAATCGTCCTTCATCATTAAGTGGTAACAATTTGCAAATACCATACAATACATGTCATTGTAATATACGTGTTATACAATACATGTATGTTATCTCGAAAAAATACATGAGCTGCGTGTCCATATGTTGAGTACACATGTTCATCACTGGGAGCTCATTTCACACATGGTTGCACAGTGTAATAACGTGTACGAAGGGATTAGGCCTTGCGCAAATGTTTTGAAAGATACTGACGAAGCTGCGGAGGTTTGAAAAAACAAAGGGCAGCATGTGGGTGCGTGTAAAGCATGTCTACCTACACCAAGAGCTCGGTTTTGAACCCAACTCCACTGGGCAAAATTCACTCTGTGTTTGATGTCTGTTCAGTGTGTGCTGTAGATGTTCTCCTTGAAGGTGACTGAGCTTCTCTGCAGATTCAGCTGTGAAGCTGTCCAGCCTTAGGCAACAGAGGGGTGAAGCAGCCGACATGAGAATAAATCATCTCCTTTATCACATACAATAGATACTCTATACGCCTGAACAGCCCACAGTAGGAAGCATATGCAGTACAGTATGTGCTTGAGTAAATATAGGTAGGAGTTAGTCTTTTATATAGTGCTCTCATATCTTGCCATATTGTTAATGTGGGCTTTGGAGAAACTGAGTCAAAATGAAGGATCACTTTGCTCATCCATTGGAATCCAGATGTGACACAGAAAGCCAGATCCACTGGGGGAATGGGAATTTAGTCGCTTCCTATGTAGACAAATCCAGTGCAATGATTTCCACAGGGAAATTTCCCCTGGTTATCTTCACGATCATGATTATTAACCATAATTGTACTACAGATTGAAGAAGTTGCATGTTGACAGCAGACAAGTGCATGATGTAAGGGTTATGTGCTGTAGGTTGCAATGGATTACACATAAAATGCTGCTGCAGGTGCAAACCATTTTAATCTGCCTGATTGTAATTTGCATTTTTATACCTCGAGAAACCCTAGCATAACTCCAACTTTCTTATTATTCAAACTGGTTTAAGCCAGGTTTATAGTTACAAATAAAATCAAAGGTCAGTTTCAGCTCTGATAGATAGATAGATACAGCCATAACTAGAGAGAGAGAGAGAGTGAGAGAAAGAGCGAGTTCAAAAAATTTTCATTAAAAAAAGTATAGTATAAAGTCGCAGTTCAGTCGAGTTTAAGGTAACATGTCATCTTGCAACAACAACAACAACAACAACAACAACAACAACAACAACAAATGCTTACAAGTATATTACAAAATAAGCACTATATATAAGTCCCTCTGTTCAGCAGTGTTAAAAGCTGAAGTCTAAATTGTGTAAAAATATATGATGGCATGACTATGGTCCATAATGCTTAAAAAGGCTTGAAACATACTGGGCGCATGCCCTTTGTAATGAACAGCTTAGAAGCTGACTTACACCAAAATGAAGACTAAGAGCAGTCTGTTGGGCCTTGTAGCAGTGATGTTGTACCTCTGTGGATTACACTCCATGGGACACTTAAAATCTGTCTGGCTGCCCATTAAGACAGCCACTATCCTGGCTCATTAATGTCCTGCGGAGGAGTTAGAATAAACTGTGCTCCACAGACTGGTGGTGGCAGTGGCTCTTCTCTCCAACAGCTTTCCTCCCTCCAGGGACAGCAGTTGTTTTGCCCGAGGAACATCAGAGCAGCTCGGAGTGACCAGCAACGCAGAATAATCCAATGTTCAATTCCTTCTAACCGCTTTTAGCTTTCTTCCCAGCGATTTCAGCAAAGGTTGACAAATATTATCACAGTTAGTGTACGGCATCAACGTTAACTTATGTTAAAAGACATGTTTCAGAACTGAGGATGAAAGAGGGGATGGCCTGAGGGGTCTCGGTTCGGATCCCAGCTTGGCCGGTGGCCTTACGGTGTGGAGGTTGTCTTTGAGGGGTTTTCTCTGGGTACTCCAGCTACTTTCAGACAGTGCACGTGCAGGTTTGGGTTGCGTTGATTGGAGACTGTATGTTGTCCAGGAGTGTGCATAGTTGGCCCTGTGATATGCTGGGACCTGTTCGGGTGTTCCCTGCCTAGGTTCCCTCCCTGCTGGTGAATTGGATCCAGCTAACTCCCTGCACCTCTCAAAGGATAAACGTTATGGATAATGGGTGGATGGATGAGGAGGATGGGCAACAATCCTGAAAGGTAGTAAATTAATAAGCTGTGTTCCAATGAAACAATGGCATGTGATGAAAGCTGCCCCTTTGTTCTCGACATTGTGCTGTATTATAGTCAGTGCTTTTTAAGTGAATGTCTGTTTTGTTGTGTTGCTCCCCCTGGATGTAGCTATTTGGGATATTTACAATGTCTTTTTGAAGACTCTTCACGACTTTGCATTGTTATTTCTTACATTGCCGCTGATGCTAAGAGTGGAGATACTCGAGTTAGAGCATCAATAAAATGAACATCATCATTTTCCTTGCAGGGCTCTGCTGCCGCAGCTTGTGAGGCTGTTTACTGGTTCAATCAGAAATGCTGCACGGAATTCAAATAAGTTTCCCCTTCTTTGTAATGAATTTTTTTGGGGGTTGGGAGTGGGAGTGGGGGTTAATCTCATTATGTGTATTTGTGGTTACCCACAGTGTCCGGGGGCAGAACTGTTGTGTTAGAAAAAAAAGAGGGTATTACGGACAGCTGGCAGTGTGGTATCAGTTGTGTTCATATTCATCAGGCCTACAAGAGATTAGGAAAAGGAGCAGAGATGTGACTGGGGGCGGTGTATATTATGTGCAGTCACATAGTGTACAGTATACACAGACACACACACACACTGTCTACAATATTTACAAGCACAAACAATAAGAACAGCTCCTGACCCAGCCCTGCAGCTGTACCTCCCCCACTGTCAAACCATATTCTGCCACACACAGTGACCAAGAATAGAGTGGAACCCCCCTGTCTTCAGATATTTTCTTTGAATGTTAGAATTAAATAACACACAAGAGCCAACAGGAGGAGTCCCACTGTCGTCTCTCTCTGTTAAATTAGCTTCAGCTATAATCAGTATGGTGAAGATGGTGATTTGTCAAAGAAAAGAGGCATTGCACAGAGATTAGTGCGAGGCTATAGAGTTCTATATGTTCTGCTTAACAGAAGGTGTTTATAGTCGGGGGGCAGAGAGCATCGTATCACATAATGAGGTCTTCCCTTATCGTCATCCAGTGCAACAATGATGATGGGACTTGGCAGTGGCGATGAACGCTGAGGGTGATGCCTGTATTAGTTCAAACAGAATAACACAGTATACTAATAACACCAACCCCTACAATGTCAAAAGTCTAATCCAACAGCAGATATAAAGTAATATGCCCAATATTAAATCTAACCATTTGTTCAGGCCATAATCAGATGGGTTTTATAGAAAGAAAAAGTCACCAAATCTTCTATTTTCAATCTAAAGATCATAATTACACTTACCAAAGTAAGAATCTGTTCACAATTACAACTTTCGCAGTGCATCTTCCATCTTTTATGATTTTTCCCCAATTTATTCTGTCTGAGAAACATCCAGTTCCTTCCAGGGATCTATCCGGTAATTACTCTCAGATTAGACAACAACACGACACAACAAAAAAGTCCTTGTTTGGAGGCAGAAACAGGCTCTGTCAATTACCCACTTGAGAAGATCCCAGAGGCTTTGTCATAAATCCCTTAGCTTTAACAAGACCTAAGTGTCTGTCCACCTCTGTACAGGGGAAAGGTTCATCCTATGAACCTGCTATAAAGAATTACTAGTTGTGGTTGATGTACAAATATTAAGTAAAGTTAGGAAACAAGAAATAATTCGACAACTACACCTTGGTTAAGAGAATAATGTCTAATAGCCATCGTCAACTCTGGTGTTTATATTAAAATATAAAATGATAATAAAGTGTAGTGGCACTTACATATCGCACCTTGTAGTTTGGCTTTTTTTAAGCAAAGTACTTACTTTATTTTTGCTGTTCTGGGTTTGTACGCTCGTGGTTGAATGCACTTACTGTAAGTCGCTTTGGATTAAAGCGACAGCTAAATGAAACGTAATGTAATGTAATGTAATGTTATCACTGTCCACATACTCCAA
Source organism: Pleuronectes platessa (assembly GCF_947347685.1). Classification (NCBI taxonomy): domain Eukaryota; kingdom Metazoa; phylum Chordata; class Actinopteri; order Pleuronectiformes; family Pleuronectidae; genus Pleuronectes; species Pleuronectes platessa. The sequence goes on from NC_070630.1 coordinate 27,195,395, forward strand.
TATTCTTCTTGGCATTGAAATGCTTGTTAAGCAATACATTCACGAGAGGGAAACGTGGAGTTAAGTGTTTCTGACAGCAGTGCGTCTGTTAAGGAGGTTGTGATAATGTACCTCTCGAAAAAGTGGTAAAAGCGTCTGTGTTGTAAAAGGCCTCCACAAAAAGTTATGCCATTGTTGAGATTTTATCCTTGTGTGCCATGGTTGTCTTACTTGTACAACACAGGCTACACTGTCCCCTAACGGTTTCTGGTTGCTCCTTTTCATCTGTTCCGTCTTTGTCTGTTAGGTTTCAGAATACAGGCACAAATATGTGCAAAATTATTGCAAAGTTCGCACAGGAGGGTCCATCCGTTTACGTATACATATCTATGTCCTTGTCTGAAAAATTATATTGTGATTATCCTAAGCAGCGAGTGTTAAAGAAGATAATGCACATACAATAAACACACAGAGTGGTATTTAGAGATTAAAATGTCTTTAGCACCTAATAAACTACATGCTGATGGACATGGGAGATTAGTAAATGGTGTTATAAGAGTAAAATGAACATCACAGAAAAAGTGGATAACAATTATGTTGACTTTTCTGGTTCAATTGCTTCCCAAAATGTGTTTACATTGTAAAACCTTATCCCAAATTTGAGTTGTTTTTTTTAACCCGATTTTGTTTTTCTGAAGTCAACAGGCATTTAACTAATTACACACTATAATTGCATTTTGGTAATAATTTGAGGATAAGGTTATGTACATCTCCATGTAACGCAAAGTAAGCCTGCTAAAGTATAGAACAAACTGACTTGTCTGCAAACATCTTCCTCCAATCTGTGGTCATTCTCACCCCTTCTTCCTGGCTGTGTTCAAGCTTTTTTGGCAGAAATTCACGGTAGAGATCTAATTTAGCCACAGTGATTGAGAACTTTTGCAGGGATTTACTGTGCTGGCAGCATTCAATTTTGATAATTCACCTTTGTTCACACACACATTTCAGAACAGTACTGCTGCACACACTTGTCTTTGCGGTATTGACCTGCATTTGGACTTTTTCAGAGCAAAGTGATTGATTGGGATAGCTCAGTACAATGAGTTCTTTAAGATACCATGGACTTTGGTCATTCAGGGCTTTGTAAAGGAGAGCGATTTGGACTCAATCCGAGATTTTGCAGGGAGAAAAATGCAGAGAAGCTCATATGAGAGAAATAAAATGTCTTTCTTTAGTTTCCTCACACAACTCGCACTGCAGCATTTTAAATCAACTGGAGGCTTTTCACAGACTTATCAGGATACTGAGCACAAATAAAAAATGTGCTCAGTCTAGATTTTAAACCAATTCATGGACTACTTTGTAAGATCCTTTGGAGACAGAACATTTCTAATCTTGATAATATTAGACAGGTGGAAGGCTGTCCTAGAGACTTCTGTAATGTGAGTCCAAGGACATATCCTGGTCAAAAATAACTCCAAGCTAACTTACTACAATACCAAGCTAATAACAACCAAACTAAGTTTGATCGAAAAACGTTTCTCTAAGGTGTATAGGTTCATATACAATGACTTCATCTTTGAATACTGATTACCTCAGTCCTCTATATGATCTAATTTACCTCTGAGTAATAGAGCTGGGTGTGCTTAGCAGTAGACAAATGTGTGATCTTTCCTTAACCAAAAGGAAACATGTATAGCATGAAGATGATAGTTCCCAGGACTGAAACCTGTGGAACGCCATGACTAACTTCTTTGCGAATGAAAGAGTAATTGTTAACATGAATAAACTGAAGTCTAGCCGATAAATATGACTTAAACCAACCTACTGTGATTCCCTCAATCCAAATCACATGTTCCGGTCTCTGTAATAAACCATCTGATCAAAGGCAGCCCCAAGATCCAGTAGGACATGTATAAGTAAGCAAGGGCTATTGCATTATGGCTTCCATTTTCTAAATGAATTTCTAAAGCTTACACCAATCGGATTAACTAAAGAGCAAACTATTAAAACCATTCCTTTACATTTCAAAATCTATCCATGAAGCTAAATGTGCAAAATTAATTTACTGTCACTTTGCAATCCTACTTGTTACACGGTGTGAAGTATGACGTAGGACTGGTGCAGAGGGTTTGTGTTTGGTTCTCCTATTTAGAGTTACTAGAAGCAATGGAGGCAGCAGTTATGACTACTTTGACTGAGTGAGATGGATAAACACTCATTTCTAGTTATTTTTAGTTACTTTGAGTTACTCTAGATTAAAAATAAATTATTAAGTGTCTTTCCCTCTGTGTTGTATTCAATTTGTAGACCAAAAAAAGCTAACGGGTCTGATCCAAATCAGAACAATTACAAAGGGAAATGCATTAAAGCAGATGGAATTTATTTATATTACTCTTTACCATAATGATTTGTATTTCCAAATATCTCCTATAACTTCTATCAACACCAACATTTAGTGTGTGGAAGTCTTAACTCTTTCAGGGGAGTTACTGAAACGAGGGAGAGGTAGAAGAATTTTTCGGAGCAGCCAAACAGAGTAGTGCTGGGGAGCCAGAGATGACAGGCCTTAGCTAGCCTGTTTTTATTGTTCTTGTCGTTGCTCGCATGACATTTCATGTGCAACGCAGTGCCAATTACCTCTCACTCACATTGTTGTATCCCTGAATCACACTGTCAGGAAAAGTGACCCCGGCTCCCTCGTGAATGCATAAAGGTTGTCGCTAATATGCCATGAAAAAGTGGGTTTAAAGCACTCCAGACAGTTCGGCTTTTCCTTGACTTCCTGTTAATAGGACGTATATTCTCAGTCAAAACTCTCTCCATCCCTCCAGCACCTGAGCAGGGGAAACCTATTTTATCTGGTGGACTGTGTGTGTGTGATTGAGTGCTCAGAGATCCAGCTAATTGTCAGGACGGATTTTAATGTCAAAGTTTTAAAGGACAAGGTGGCATTTATCTACCATGCACATTTATCGCCTCACTGCTTTGGGCTGTAATTAATAGTTTTATAAGAGCAGCGAGCAGGAAGCCTGACCTTGCACCAGCATTAATTTGTTAAGCTTCTTGGCTATAAAAATAATTACCGTGAACAAACTGCAAAATACAGACGCAAAATTAAGAGCTTAAACTGTTCATGCTCTTAATCATTTTCACAATCATTGCATAAGTGATGTGTCTTGAACCAAAGAAGATCATCAAGTTTTTGAAAGACGTGGACTATTCTTATTTTTTTTTGGTTCAATGAATATATACAAACTTACTCCACAACCTAAAGAAACACTGACATATTCCCACCCTCATTCTTCTCTGCTTAATACCAGCATGTCTGATATGCAGTTTCCATTCGCAGTCTTGAGGGCTGCAGCACGATGACCCCTCAGGCTACATCTACTGAGCATGTCTGCATACGCTTTGGTTTTAAAATGACCACTTAAAGAATATGTGGAGATTTTTGAGGAAGATCAGCATTCATAGTATACAAGCTGTAGTTTGTATCAGTTCTGCACCAGTGTCTCCACAAAGGATGTTCTTTATGTTCTTATAAAGGAAAATCATTCAAATGCCTAATAAGCACATACTGCCGCTGGACTTTGATGCTTTGAAATGTTAGTTTCCATTATTATGAATACATCCCTGTCATTGATAACAAATAGATACAATATAGGGACATGTGAGCCAGATTTCAATGAAAACCAATCGTTACTTCTAAGTTAAACTCAACCAATTTTTTTGCTACCAAAATTGAAATCCAGGCCGTTAAGTATTGATTGAACCCGCTTCATTTGTTTCTGTTTCTTTGTCAGTGTTTTTTGTTGGATTATTCCCTGACCAAGCACCAGTGAATTACAGATCAGAACACACTGACATTACCAGTACCTGTGTGAGGGTCTCTAGCATAGTAATTTGTCTGTCACACAGGTGATTTTTCTTTTTTTTGGAATGGCTCAGTCTGGTTTTGTTTTTAAAATATCAACAGAACAGCACAAAGAGGGACCCATTATACTGTGTCCTTCAAAACTCTCATACAGTTTGAGAGGATTTCAACGAGAAGGAATGAGTATTGTAGTCACTTTTTTCCCACGAGAGCCTGAAGTGAATGTCTTGTTAATGTCTGTGACTTGTCTTTATGAATTACAAAGGGAATGCAGCAAAAGTAGGTTGCCAGATATACTTGTTCGAAATTACTGCTGTGAGATGTTGCTCAGAAGATAAAGTGGTAGTTCCATTAAATGCCAGCTAGCTATCTCCGTCAGTGTAATAATTATTTGTTGCTGCTGATGTGTCTGCGATGGGGTGGTTTATCAAAAGTGCTATGTGGTTATCAAAGTGGCTTCTTGAAAGTGGCAAAGGCAACATATGTTTCTTGGCCTCAGGCGGAGTCCTGGGCTGCAGTTTGATGGTGTCCAGTGCACACCCATCCTATACAACTCTTTAACTAGTACATTTGACTTTGACTGTTCAATATTTTACTCCATCAAAATCTTAAATTTTTGATTTAGCAATCAGGTGTGGGATGATTATCTCAGTACCATACTGGACCAAATCACAACGCAGATTTTGGTGCCTCGTATTGGTGACAGAGCTCTGCCCATTTTACAGGCGATATATTGGAAGTGTTGCCAAAAACATTTTACCAGGAGTAGCTTTTTGCTCTCTGAAATGTAGCTAAAAGTTGTTTGATTGGGGGATGACGTCACATGCGGCTCATTCTAAATAGGTGAGCTACTGTGACGACACGGAAGTACAATTACAGATCTGAGAATGGAAGCCATTGAACGCTTAGAAAGGCAAACATGACTTCAGTCACAAATCAGTGAGCTTGATTTTGATGTTGCTCAACAACGAAAATGGACATTTCCAAAGTAGACAATAGTCGCCAGATTTGTCACTAGTCTGAAGATAAGATTTTTAACAATTAAATTCGTTCAGAAATTGCAATTGTATTATTGAAATAAAATTCCCATAAAAAAGCTGTTATTATTGTCAACCGTCATTTTGTACAAAAAATAAAAAGATCAGTTCTGGCGCAGTTTATGCACCGGAACAATTTCCAGAGAATGAATTTGGCAACAGTATTGGCAATAAACAAAGCCAAATGACACCCTACTGATAAAATGTGGAGAAAGTCATTAAAGATAATTTGAGATTTAATGGACAGAAAATAATAATAATAAATGAAAGCACATTACTTTAACTGTGTAAAGACAGAATGAGCATCTAATTAATTCAAACTAAAGAGAGCTGGAGTGAGAACTCTTGTCACAGGTGCAAGAGTTTTTGTTCATGTGTGTACACGTTTTGTATACTTGCGTCTTTTGCCTGCGCGGACACCACAGCACCTAGCGCTGTTGAGGATCATTTGAATGAATGCCAGGCTGTGCCCACATGCAGCTCAGTGTAGCTTCATCCCTAGTTAACTGGAGACAATACAATGTTCACACTGAAGATAGGAGCGGAGTTATAATACACAGTGGGTTGAGGCCCAAAACAAATGCCCTTGTGTGATTGATTACACGCTACAAGCTAATGAGATAAACAGAGCCTAAATCAATTCAGTCTGGGGAGCAATCATGCCCGAGGGTTATATGCAGCCGTGTGCAGTGGCTTTATTGACACGCTCATATTCAGAGATCCAGTGAAAGAGACCAAGCTGTGCTTTTGGCGGAGAGCAGAGCTGTACGCTCTTCTGCTGCACAGAGCTGCTTCGCCCACCGCCGCAATCAGGGTCAACGCTGCTCAAATCAAACGCCAGTGATGGAATCTGACAAGTTGGATGCCTGCCGCTAACTTGGGTACTTACCGCTTAACGATCACTGCTAAGAAAACCGTTTTCCAGCCGGCGACAGACAAGGCTGTTGAAGCCGGCAGTCCTGAGCTAACAGATGGGCATGGTGAAGCATCTTTAGCTGTGGTTTGTGACAAAGCAAATTACAGTATGGACGAGCAGGATTCACCACAGTGACTTTTTTTTTTTACTAGTCCTTCATAAGCATGACAGCAGGAAAACACAACAATGAAGAGGATGTGTGTTTGATTGATTTTTTTTATGTCTCTCATGGCTGGTCTGCACACCGAAGGACTGAGTGGGGTGAGTCATCAGTCAGGGGGGAGTGACGCGGTGAAGTATAGGAGAAATTGGGCAACACTGACTGTTAAGCTGTTCTCACACAGAGCACAGTGGGATCAGAGTGTCTGTGCTGCTCATGTGCAACTAAAGAAAATTCTACATTTCAAAAGTGTCAAATTTGATAAAAATGACTCTGTTGTAGTGTTTGATCATAAGCCTTTGGGCAGGAAGGCGAGAGGAGAACAGCAGGGTCATCGCAATTCTTCCACACACAGTGATCCAGTAATATTTACATGCTTTCACTATGTTTTAAATTAACTTGATAGGCTTTTGTTTAATATACAAGCCCAAGAAAGGCTGGAGTGGACTGTAAATGAGCGGTTATATAATGTTAAGTATAAAGGTTGGATTACAAAAGCACAATTTACCGTTTGTAACACAGGAAGTCAGGTTGAATCCTCAAGTTATTTAGGATAAGTTTCTCTGTTCTCTTTTAAACATCATCCTGCCTGGGACTGCAGAAGAAGATTTGTCTAAGAGACTAACTCTGGTACATTTAAATGAACCATTGTGCTCATATTAATTACTGTACACAGTCCCTTTTAAATAAATACCACTATAAGAGAAAGTCAAAGATAAGATAGACTTTATTGAATCCAATTTACTTGTTGAAGCAGCAAAAAGAGGTAAACAAAAGTGATATTACAGAATATAAATAGCAATAGACAATACAAATAATTAAAAGAAAGGGAAATATATGCACATAAAATACACATTTGCTACCTCTGCTTTGGAGGTTATGTTTTCACTGCACTCTATTTGTTCGTAAGCAAGATCACCAAAAATTACTGGACAGATTTCCTCAAAAATATTGGTGATATTATGTGATATGGATCAGGGGCAAGAGTCACATTTTCACAGATTTTCTAAGGGATAATTCATGGATCTTGATGGAAAAATCAAGCATATTTAGGGGACTGATATATGTTAGTGTGTGCAATGTGCTGCTCTGAATGGATTTAAGGGGACTGGTTTTAGTATGCACTCTACTGAGTGCCATTCTTGTTTGTTGTAATGCATAAGAACATAGAGTAAGTTTAAGCAAGAGAAACCTTTTCAGCTAAAGGATACACATGATTGTGTGTGAAGTTGTTAAAAATTATGATAAACAGCATTTGGTGAAGATTTACTGAACGTCGAGCTCACCAAACCAATGACACCGATAATAATCACTTATGATCTACTAAGCACTGTCCAACTGTGGTAACTAACATGCTGAATTCAAATACAGAGAGGAAAAACAAGCTTTTACATCATGTACAAAGTAGGGGAAAAGGCTTGGAAATCAATATAGCTCCTGCCACACCGTATTGCAAATGAAAAGCATGCATGCAATGATAATGGATATGGATTTCTGGGTGTGTGTGGCTCATGTTTTATTCTCACGCCGTTCTAAAATCTGTATATATAGTGTGATTCATCAGTGCAGGACAAGGATACAGCTTGTAGTCAATGTGGTTTTCTCACTTTGAAAGGACCCGCTGTCATTCGGATCAGAGTAATTAGTGAATGTCAGCGGTCAGCTCAGGTAAAAACAGGATATGGATGAACTTTTGTTTAAATGGTGGGTGACACGCGGCGAGAAGGCAAGCGCAGTGTGAAGAAGGCAGCGAGGAATAAACAGAGAAAGAGCAACATTACAATATTTACCATGCTGAGAGGAGCCGGATAGCAGCCTTGAGATGTCTCACATTGTTTGTAATCAGTGAGACACCGGCTCTGCATTCGGCTTCCTGGAGCGCCTTTGTACGTGCAAGACATTCATGGTGGTGTGTGTGTGTGTGTGTGTGTGTGTGTGTGTGTGTGTGTGTGTGTGTGTGTGTGTGTGTGTGTGTGTGTGTGTGTGAGGGTCACACTGCTGTATCCCTTGTGGATTTTTCTGGTGAACAGGTCTAGGATGCTGTTACCAGGGTGACAGCCTGTGGTTGTCATAGTAGCTGTCGCACCACAAAGGTGAATGTGGTCAGATAAGACTGTTCACATTAAAAGGCAGCTGACCTTTGTAGTCATTTTTCAAGTCACATATTTACATACAACTAACGTGATGTCACAGCAGTGGAATGATTAATATTTATACTTTTTAATGTGGGTGAAAAACAGATGATGTCCCGGCTGGTATGAGTCTCACTTTTTTCTTATGCGTTTTACATAGAGTCGATTTAATTCAAGCTAATTCCGTTTTTTTTCCAAGAATATTTCTTTGCGACTGTTTCAACTTTGGTTAAATTTGAGGATAATGAAGTTTAAAAAAAAAAATCTTCTAAAACACACTCCTTGAAGGCAAAGCTAAGACACGCCCACTTACCTGTGTGTGTGTGTGTGTGTGTGTGTGTGTGTGTGTGCGTGTGTTAGTTTTGACATATAGTTTTCACATCCCATACTATTATGGAAGCGTAGGCCCTGCAACGTCCGAGATAGTTTGAAGCACCAGGTAGCGTGATGAGCCAGGTTCAACCTATGAATGTAGATTTTAAAGATTTTTTTTTAATAATAAATGTGATATTAAACCAACATTTTAGTGTTTTGCTATAGAGCAGAAATAGAATTTAGTTTTCACCTCAAAAAACAAGTGTCAGTGTGGACTATCTTTTTCAGTTTATTTCCGTTCATCTCTACCTCACCATTTTCTTTCTTGTCAGCTACTGTATATAACCTGCTCTCAAACCGAACACTAGGGTGAAACTATGCAGCCGCTGACTCAAAAGTTTTCACATTACTTTTCTCTCTCTGCCTCCCACATAGAAATAAAGAAAACTGACTTTGAGGAGAATGGCATCACAAAGGCAGGAATGTGACTTATATATGTCACATTCCCTCCTCAGCTCTTTTGTAAGCTTCAACTCAGAAGTTCCGCCTTTCACAATCTCATCAACTTTCACTTATGTATGAACATTATATTTCTCCAAGGCTCTGAAATATTAGGGTGTATGAATTTGTGGTTTTTCCTCACTTTCGTGACAGTGAAGAGACTCACAGGATGGGTAGCATGGTGAAAAGGAACTGTCTGACTGTCAGTGGACTTTCACAGTCACATTGTCACTTCATCTTTGTACAGAATGTTAGTAAAATAGACCACATGCAGATTCACTAGATTCAGCGATGTCATAATCAGTCCCTTGTTGTAATTTTGTAAATGTTTTTATAACTGCAAACATTAGATCAAAAGATAACACACACATACCTTGAGTATGAGAAAAATAATTACTACAATAAGAGCTATGGTTTGATGAAAGCAAAGCTCAGGAGTAAATGGGAGAATGATATTTTTCAGAATTTGTTGCCTTATCCTGCAAATATCTTAACAATTTCAGTGAGAATCAATTCAGTTTCTGTGGAAGAGAAACTAAACCATTAAATTGTGCTAAGGCTCACACAAGCAGGGAGGACATTAGCCCTAAAATACTGTGTATGGCCAGATTTAGGGTACTATGTATGATAAAGGATTTTTCAGCTGCATATAAATGAAGCAAAGTTAAAATTTGGAGTCTTGTGCTTTGAATTGCCCTGAACGTTGTGCATTGGGAGGTTAGTGGGGATGAACTCAGGGATAGTGGCATGCTACGTCAGCCACAGGGCTGAATCTAAGAAGCTTTAAGCTATTTAAATAAAGAAGAGAGGGGCTATCCTTTAAAGTGTGACTGGTGTTAAGCTTCACACAAATCTGATAAGTATACTGTGCCCAAAGTAGCTTGGCATTAAACCTTAAATCTTACAGCAGGCGGCGAACAGGATATAAAATGCTCCAATGTCTTATGATCTTCTAAGAAAGAAGCACCATGCATTCTAATACAAATACAGTATTGATCATTAAGTCGTTGCAACAATACTGACCCACTTTAGAGATGCCCTGTCATCGCAGGAGACGTCCAAGAGTGTTCAGCTCCACTAACCACATCTTCAATAAAATCCCATTCTAAGCACTCCTTATGGTAATTATTAATAACTATTATTGTTGAGACCTCACTGAGATCCAACCAGCTGAACGTTGTTCTGTACGATTGTAGCTTTGGAAGAAATGAATCCCAAATGAAAGGTTAAAACTCTGTCTTAAAGGGCACGACTCTAGTGTTTGCATCTGAAAAGATGACTAAACACTTTGCTGTATAACACAATCAGGGAAGTAGTTCACTCAGTTTCCATGTGTAGTGAAGAGGGTTAGACTATGTGCTGGAGCTCGTATCAATTATCACGAAATAAAGGGCTCTGCATACTAGAGACATTTGACAGTGTGATTAATTTGCACATTATGATCATTCCGTTTCGTGTGATCTTGTTTTTTATCTTGTTTAGCTATGTGTTTCAATCAATCAATCAATCAATCAATCAAATTTTATTTGTATAGCCCATATTCACAAATTACAATTCATCTCATAGGGCTTTAACAGGGTGTGACATCCTCTGTCCTTAACCCTCAGCAAGAGTAAGGAAAAACTACTAAAAACCCTTTTAACAGGGTAAAAATATGTAGAAACCTCAGAGAGAGCCACATGTGAGGGATCCCTCTCCCAGGACGGACAGAAGTGCAATAGATGCCACGTGCAGGAAAACATCATCAATAATCAAAGTCTCTAGCAGCATTTGATGAGGGTAGACATCCCGAAGGACAACCCCAACATGACATGCCAAGCAGTCCCGCTGCAAGCACAGTCCATGCTCAGCAACCATCTAGACCACGATCCACCATCCAGACCAGACACCACTCCAGTCCTCAGTCACCATCCACCGCCGCCCACCAGGACCCATCACGAGCCACCACCGCGGTCCTGGTCCACCGCCCGTGCCCAATGCCAACGCGACACAGGGTCCGCCACCAGCACCACGATCAGCCCACATGACTCAGAATCCGCCACACTGGATCCAACACCGCGACCCCCGGTGCGCGATCCACAAACCGCAATCCATGGTGCGGCCACAGAGGCCCTGGATATGCGGGTGATAAAGCAAAGGGATTCCGGGGAAGGGGGATAGGGATGGAGAAGAGGAAGGAGAAGCTGGAAAGAGAAGCTCCGTGTGTCATGTGTCATAAAATAGAACAAGTAACGTTCTGGCGCACTAATTAGCTCTAACTATAAGCTTTATCAAAAAGAAAGGTTTTGAGCCTACTTTTAAACGAAAAGATGGTGACTGCCTCCCGAACTGAAAGTGGTAGATTATTCCACAGCCGAGGGGCTTGGTGGCTAAAAGCTCTGGCTCCTACTCTACTTTTAGAGAATTTAGGGACGACAAGTAGGCTTGAATTCTGGGAGCGGAGTGCTCTAGTGGGTTTATAAGGTACTAACAGCTCTTTAAGGTAAAAAGGCGCTATATTATTAAGGGCCTTGAAGGTGAGGAGGAGAATTTTAAATTCTATTCTAGATTTAACTGGAAGCCAGTGTAGCGATGCTAATACTGGAGAAATGTGCTCTCTTCTCTTTGTTCTCGTCAGGACACGTGCTGCGGCATTTTGGACAAGCTGTAGAGTCTTTAACGACTTACTGGAGCCTGATAATAATGAATTACAATAGTCCAGTTTCGAGGTAACAAAGGCGTGGACTAGTTTTTCTGCATCTTTTTGAGAAAGGACATGTCTAATTTTTGAAATATTACGCAAGTGGAAAAAAGCGGTCCTAGAAATTTGTTTTAAGTGACTATTAAAGGATAAATCAGGATCGAAGATCACTCCCAAGTTCCTGACTGTTTCATTGGAAGCAAGGGCAATGTCGTCTAGCGTAGCTATATCATTAGATAATGCATCTCTAAGGTGTTTGGGGCCAAGTATTATTACCTCTGTTTTGTCTGAGTTTAATAAGAGAAAATTGCGGGTCATCCAGGTTTTTATGTCCTTGAGACATGTTCGAAGTTTAGTTAATTGATTACTTTGTTCAGGTTTTATTGACAAATATAACTGGGTGTCATCCGCATAGCAGTGGAAATTTACCGAGTGTGTCCTGATAATGTTTCCTAGTGGAAGCATATATAATGAGAATAAAATTGGGCCGAGCACAGAGCCCTGTGGAACACCATGGTTAACTTTGGTGCGCACAGATGACTCATCATTAATTTGCACAAATTGGGAGCGATCAGAAAAATACGATTTAAACCAGTTAAGGGCGGTTCCATTAATGTTAATTAACTGTTTGAGTCTTTGTATGTGTTTCACATGTACAATCATGAGTCACTAACACCTACAAATACTAAAGAAAATTAACATTAAAAAAAGGCTGTGAAATGTGCACCTACATCCAAATGAAGACAATAAAAACTAAGAAGTTATTTATTCTGCCAGCAATGCCTGAATCCAAATATCATGTGAGCATTGTAGCAAAGGATATCCCTTTGTCAAAAATCCCTGATGTAAAAAATGAAAATGGAGGAAAGAACCAGGAGGACGAAGAACATTTTCATCCAGCCCAGATTAGCACACACAGCACAGAGATACAAACAGGGAATTGTCTCTCAGTCTAATTAGGACAAAAAAGGTTCAGTCAAATCTAGATGCCCAAGGTATTGTCTCAAGGTTAAGAGATGCCATGCCGTGACATCCCTTCACAGAACAAAGGACAGACCTTATTCAGTGGGAAAATACCTGCTTCAAAAGACCACCTGGGCTGTTTTTGTTTCCTCTGGGGCTCCAGCCTGCATCTCCATCCCGCCCGCAGCCCACACTCGTCTGCAAGGGCCTCTGCTCTGCCTGCAGGCACTGATTCAAGACACAATGACGGCCACTCTCATCCCGATACTGTTTTGAGGTCATGGTGAACACGCAATTGTAATCTCACATGGTATCACCTTGACACAGGCATCGGTGATACCACCAGGCTGTAATGTAATTGCAACATTGTCTGGTATTAGGAAGATGAAAGTGAGGCGGACGGGATGCAGAGGCAATACGCCCCAGCCTCGATTCTGTTAATTTGACAGAAGGGAAAGAGGGATGGGGATGAAGGTGAGATAGAGAGAGGAAGAGAGGCTGCAGTGATAGCAACCGTATCACCAGATGAACCCTGACTGGTTTAGATTAATTCAATGTCATTTCAGGGAATGGACGGTGTCCATTCCGCTGTTTCATTTGGGAGACAGAGGCAAGACACTATCTTGCTGCACCTGGAGGTTGAAAAGCTCATGAAAAGTCATATATTTATTTTCACATCTTTTTTAATATTAAGGGATTACCATGTTGTCTTTAGATTATGATGCAGTAATCCAAATTACATTCACAGTACAGACATTAATTTCCCAAAGGTGTGAGACAGAGGTGACTTGAGCCGGGATGATCTGCATCTCCAGGTCTGAAAGAGGAACTGGAGGCGAGAGGCTCATTTGTGCTAGTTGTTCCTGTGATAATAGACGTCTGATGTGTTGGGATTTCTGCAACTGCTGCAGCTGCAAACACATCTGGCCTCCAATTTTTTGTTAAAAGCGCTCTGTCAGAGCTGTGCGCCTATATGGTGCAGCGTTGACAAAGAGAGGACCAGTGTGTCCAAAGAACAAGACACTAGATATCTGCACAATCAACATATTCTGAGTTTACAAGACACACACAGCCTTTATACTAACCTGAGTTTTCACTGATGCTAGACAGGATGTCAAGGCTGCCTGGCGAGAGTTGTCTGTCTTTAATTCTGTACACCCACAGAAAGATGGATGCCAGAGTAAAGACAGAATTCCTCACTCCATTTATCAAAATCAGAAACCTATTTGGGCTTGGTGGCCCCTGTGACAAATGAGGACCAAAGTCCCTGCTGGGGGGGGGGACGGGAGCTTTGGAAGAGGTCCCTGCTCGGCCAAACAAGACGGAGACTACTCATTTTATCCATATGTGCTCGCCTGCTGCTTATTCTGCACAGGGATCAATTTTTTTCTTGAGCAATGGATGCATGACAAATCGCTCTTTGCACTTTAAGCTGGGCTCAATAAGGCCCCAAATTGGTACTTAAAAGTGTGCAGCGAGAATGAGACAGATGCTGCTGAAGGAGGCTGTGGAGACTTCTGTCGACGTAAATCACATTTTGCATTAGGAGCTGCGAGGAGGCAGGCAGCAGGGAGAAAGCGATTCTATTTGAAGCCCCGTATCAACCGCAGGCTTCAATGCATATTGTTAGAAGTCTGTTGAAATGGGAGGAGAGTGTGCTGGTCGGAGAGGAGAAAAGACACATTAACTTGAGGTGTTGACAAAGGAAAGCGGAATACTGCACATTCCTTTCAAAACGCTGTGAAAAGTCCTCTGAAAAAAGACTGCATCACTAAACAACTTAATTCACCTATTATGTGGATGTTGGCTGGAGGATTACTTATTTAAACTGCACTGGTCCCTACCTTCAATCAAAAATAATAATAGTATACATACTGTATATGTCTATACCTTCAGAAGAGAACCTGCTCCATTGAATTAACTGCTAAAAGCAGTGAAAAAGCTTTTCTTCCACCTTTGTGTAACAGCGTCACAAAGCCTATAAATACATCTGAGGAAAAATGGCGATCGTTCCAGGGATATTATTGCGTTCTTTACTGCCAGACAAAGGGGGCTTCAGAGATTCAAGTGTAGTGTACAGTATAATGGAAGATTTGCAGTGGGAGGGGTTGAGATGTTTCACTTTTCTTATTCCTCCATTACACAGAAATTAGTGGGTGTACGATAACCCTCAAATAAAGGCGACCGGTAGTATAAGGGTCTGACTCTTGGTTTCTTTTCACCGTGAGCCGTGTTTGACGTCACGTACACAAACTGAGAAGCTCTCCCACCTCGCTGTCTTGCCAGTTACCAAACAATTAAATAAATCACCTTTGCACTTTGCTCCCAAGCTAAAATAAGAGGTACCCAAACATAGTTATTTATATGCCAGTGCCCGTAAGTTCAATACGTGTCACGACATTGCACCTGAGCTGATAAAAACCTGTCTACTGCAGGACTGAATGCCAAATGTATCCATTCCCATTACAGAAAAAAGTTAGAGGTTTGTGAGTGTCAGTGAGTTTTTTGATTAGAGGAAAAGGGCGCGTTATTGTTCCAAACTACAGAGCTTTGTCCTTCAAGAGGAGACATGGAGAGACAGGCTGATGGAAAGAATATCACTCAAAGCTACTTCGTTTGGAGATCTCATCAGTATTTGAATTACGTGCTGAGGGATACAGCAGAATAGAAATAGGGCAACACCTCTCTTCATTATCCTTTGGGGTACATATCATATTCAAGGGCACCTTGGATGTGCTTGATGAGGGAGCAGCCTGCTTATTTGTCTTCCTCTGTTATTAGTACAGATACTGAAAGGTGACATGTTCCCTTTTTCTATTCATGTCTTTTACGAAGTGAAGGTTTCCGCTGTTGACCGTTTAACATGCTGCTCATGTCTGTTGCTTGCTGGTTGTCCTTATAGATTTTACTGACTGCATCTCCATTATGTTCCCGGACAGCTAATCTCTCATCTTACAAACCTGCACACATGACAGTTATATGTGTTTCATGTTTCTCATTTTAATCACTCAACTCAGGAAAGTGTCTAGCCTTTTAAATTTGCTGTTGACCTCAGGGATCTGTAGTTACTTTGCATCAATCAATGCATATAAGCTTGTAGTTTTGATAGTTAAGCTATATTCACCAGCTGGTTTCTAGCTTTGTCTGATAATTGCAGTTCATAGACTGTATATTAAGATGGACGACATGACGACTCGCCTAAAGTGAAGCCAAAGTTTATCAATCACCACCTGCTGGCTGGCTGCAGAATAGGTAAATAATCCAGCCTTCTCCATGTTAGTAGAAGGGTCGTCTTGCAGCCAATGAGTTATTGTATTAGCTTCAGGGGATGCTGAGTAGCCTGAAACCTACACAAGAGGTTAAAAAGCTAAATAATCCTCCTCTCATATATGATTACTTTGGCAAAATGAGGAACTATTTTGCTCTTTTTAGTCCATGTTAATCTTTGAATTGTTGATTATTGTAAATCTGAATTTACATTTCGAAGTGTCAGTATCCATGCTTAAAAAGTCTGAGCTGATCAGCCTCCATTCACAGGTCAAGAGAAAGGGACTGAGCACACACACACACACACACACACACACACACACACACACACACACACACACACACACACACACACACACACACACACACACATCATACTGGCATAATTATGAACTGACTTTGACTCTGACTTTCATTTTGCAGCTTAAACCATCCATGCCCCAAATGCAAAGGAATCCATAAAACTCTTAACCTTCCCAGGATAATTCTTATCACCAGTGACTGGGAGATGGGTCTCAGAGTACTTCAGAAGACTTCTGACTCTCGTCTCTGCATTTGTTTTACAGGACTAATTTAAAAATCTTGTTTGGTTTGATGTTTGCACATGTTATTGATTTTTGCTGAGTGCTTAGGGTGGTAATCACAGAGGATTTACTGCCTTGATGCATGTTTAGCTTTGTTTACTGAGGCAGAACTGTTAAATCACTTGGAGTTCAAAGCTGTGTGGCTCCACATGGAAATGCATTGGTTTTAAGAAATTTGTTTGGTTTAATTTAATTTATTGCTTGGCTTTTTTTTGAAAATGGCTTACATCTACATCATTAAAATGCATTGCACCCCATTTACACTATACAATCTCTCGGAGCATAATGATTCACTTCACTTTCCAAATAAAGTGGAACCAATAGCGAAAATGATTACTCTGTGAATAAACCTGGGGCCTTAAACTTGGTTAGATGTTTACAAAACATTGCAATTTTAGAATTTGCACAGTTTTCAGCAACTATTAAGATTCTCAAGTTGTGAGGGTACACTGTTCAGCAATGTTGATAGGTATTTTTTTTAAACAGCTCATCCCCCCAAAACAAGGAAATTAATGTGTTTCCCAATGCCAATAAAGGGGTTTGAAACATGTTGAAACATGTTGAAAACCAAAGTGTCAGAAACAAACAAATCTTACAAAGAAAGCTTGCATGTTGTCCCCAAGTACACAGATGTTTCTGGCTATTTACATGACACCACATACTATATGCTCAATGTGTGCCATCACTTCAGGCCATGCAGACAAGGCGCAGCATCAGCTTCTTGACCATTGCAGTTAAGAGCAAGATGTTAGTGGGTATTAGTGATCAGTGGAAATGATTCCTAAGTGTCTTATAACTGAATATGAGGCAAGTTGTCATCTTCATTTATCAGGTTAGCTCTGTCTGCTGGAGTGCAGCCACAAGAAGTCAATGGACAAGACTAAACATTGGCTGCAGTTAGCAAACATCAAGCAATGACATGATGAAGAGAGGGTGCCTCTGTTAACGGAACTGGAAACTTCAGAAGATATGTCTCATTTGCAGTCATGTTGTCATTTCCACTCATGTAGTCTGATATCATCACTATAATAATAATAATTTCATTTTGCCGTTAATTCTTCTTAGCACCCAGTCTGGAATCACCCTTGGAAATCTCAATTTGAAATCTCAACCCACAACTAAGCCATCCCTTGCAACTGCCTTGTGTCAACTGTGTTCAAAAACTTTCTGGGTAAAATATTCAAATTAATACAGGAGATAGTGCTGTATTATGTAGGTGCTGATAAATGTTTCTGCATTGTGTGCAGGCACATCAAATGTCAGAAGCGCGGGGCCGTACATCACGCTTGAGATGTGGCTACAGAATAAGCCTCGGACCTCTGTGCCCTCTTATTCAAAGCCAGTCACACCGAGGCCAGTTTTCCTGTGGTAACACTGGATTTTAGACCTCATGCCCACCATTGTAGTGCATACAATGAGACACAATATAAAGCCGTTTTTTTCTGTCTTGAGCAAGTGTTACGCATGAGTGAGTGTCCACAGGGAACTGTAATGTAGTTCCAGTCTCAGTGTGACAGGTCGGTTCCCGAAGTACTTAAAGTATACCTCAAAATAAAAAACACCAATCCACATATTCAGACACTTTGGGATCACGGTACATACACAGTGGGAAGTGCAGAGCATACAGGTAATTGGATTCTGCAAGATGATCACAATTTAAATCTCTCCTGTCATTAATCTGTTCAGTGAAACATGAAGATCAGAGAATCTTTCCTTTTTTAAATGGTACATCTCTGAAATAGATCCAACACCTTAATTTTTCCTATCCTAGTCAGCAATCACACCACCATACTTCTTCCAATGCTTGTAATGTGATCTGCTTTGTCGGCGTATCCCTCCCATCATTAGAGCGGTTGTCTCACAAAATACATGCAATTAGAACGGGGATCTTCTTCATGGCTGCGAAAAACCACCTTGCAAGCGAGACAGAAGCAGTTCCTTCCCCGTGAACCAAGCTGACATGTTGCTTCACTGAAGCAATTAAGTGGAAGGAACAGAGTATTTTTCCCCTGCAGGCTCCCCAGGAATCTGGCAGAGGGAAGATGCTTTTCAGCGCTAAATGATGGTCTGTTTCATGGGTTTGATCACTTTGTACTTGGGCTGTGATGGCTCGCTGTCCTGAAATCTCCCATCCAATAAAAACCTTTATGTTGATGCCAAGAGCAAAGGTCTATACTGGCAGTCCCAGGAGTGTATCCAATCAATTAACAGATCTTTCAACAACCACCGCAGGATGCATTTTAATAATTTATTTTAAAGTTTAGCAAGAGTGGAAGCTTTGTTTGGAAATTATAGAATCCATTTGACAGTTTTGCAAAAGACTCGTTAAAAGACTTTCAGCAACTCAAGGCTGGTGGGAGCATAATATGTGCTGGACTGTGCATTTAAAAAAGTTTCGAGGGTGAAACAGATATTGTTAGCGTCTTTCATTCCTGTTGAATCAGCTATCAGATAAACTGACCCGTGCTCTGCCTTCAAATCTTTAAGTACCATCACACTTATCCATTCTGCCGAATGTGATGGTTTCCCTGCTTCTCCATCATGGCCAGAAAATATGCCCTCCGTCAGACAAGCAACTTTTTATCAAATCAAGATAAAATGCTGTAATTCTAAACAACTTCAACTCATCACACCCCCGACTGCAGTCACAGGCGATGGACGCTGTAATGTTGTGACTGTGGAGGAATCATGGCGTAATAGCAATGCAGAGGTCAAACTCCGCCTGATCGAATGTGAAGTTGTGCCTGAGAGAGCTCTGGGTGAACCAGACAGAGCTCTGTCAGGCTCGCTGATGGCAGATGGGAGGAGACGTCTCGTCATTTATCTCCACTCTGATCTTACCTGTCAGTGGAAATTCACGCTCATACAGCTTCTGTCACAAGTACTAGCTCTGTCTAAAAAACTTAGAATTAATAGAGAGAGAGAGAGAGAGAGAGAGAGAGAGAGAGAGATGTTATGCAGCTAAGTGTTTGGAAAACTTGAAATTAATATTCAAAATGATAGATATAGATAGATAGATTGAGAGGGAGAGAGAGAGATAGATAGATAGGGAGATAGAGAGATGTTACGCAGCTTAGTGTTATATAAATCCCATCGTTATATTTAAACCTGTTGTAGGAGTCATCATGCTGCTCACACCACTCCTTGTCACACGCTGCCGTGAGGGAACTGTAAACTACATCTTTATCCGAACGTGGCAGGTTGTCCAAGCTATGCAGCAGCAGCGATCCAACAAGGACATCCATGTTCTCCTTAATGCCTCCCCTCTCTGTAATATTACTTAAGCCGCCAGTTTTATGGCTAGTGGAGCCCTTCAATTTCACCAAGCCCTCTGCAATTATTCAGACCGGGTGTATGAACCATGTGATTGTGTTCTACAGCAGAGGGTATATTACGTTTTTTAGGGTGTCAAGGAGAGCACCTCTGGGAGCAACATATAATTGCGGTTCGTGCAGGATTCTATTGTGGGAGCATGTTGACTGCACCGGCGGTCACAGTGGTGTTCCGACTTCCAGTGTGCTGCCGGGGAGCGAAACATGTAGGTAATATGAAACATGTTTAGACCTCAGCTCTAATGCTGAGGCATTCACTGCAGTGCAGCGGCCCTGCTATAGCCAACATGTTTTGGGTATTTCATGCACCTGTTTAAATATGCAGAGTTTGGACTGCACTTTTGTGGGGAAAAGGGAAAGTTCTCAAGCGTGAAAGTTAAAGTCTTGCAGGCACTACCCAAAACTTTTTTTTCTGACTTTGTTTTGCCAGTTTTGACTCTGTGGACGGTAATGTACTGTTGTTTGTTTTACATTTACATATTCATGGTAACCAAAGGATGAACCCTGAGGACTTAGTGATTATCAGATTTCCCCTAACTCCACCATACGTTTGACATTTGTGGCACTCTGGATTTCTAAGGCATCAAATTTAGTTTTACCATTTAGAGGTGAGATTAGCAATTTAGGGGAAACTAAAGTGTTTTACAGCAAATTAGTTCTGAATCCAAGCTGGCAAAAACACATATTCATTAATCCCTAATGCTAATTAATGTGTTATTAAATGATATATCAAATTAGCAAAGAGCAATACACTAAACATTAAAGTATAGGCTTCAAAGGGTATTTCAAATGTTGAAAAAAAATTCAGGAGCATTCTAGTTCAATCTCATCTAAATTCTGATAATATCTAATCAGATTGGGAATAAAGGATCTGGATCAGGCATTGTCGCTGTGAAGGTGCTGGTATTAGCATTTAGCTCAAACTGTGTGCACAGACAGCATCACTTGGCTGCCAGGATAGACTCTTAGTCTTGTTTCAGCCATGGACAAGCTATGAAGTATGATTTACCCATAATCCTTTACTCAAGTGTTATAAGTAGGAGCGACAAATGTAAATATATCATTAAAACACTATTTGTTCATGCTGGTGAGTGACCTGCAGTCCTTAAAGTCCGTATGATGTTTCCAGAGGCCCTGAGGTCAGCAGAGGAACAATATTCACAGAGTGCGATGCTGTGAAAGGCCAAGCCAGATGAGACAAAGTGATCAATATTGCAGGCAGCATAAGCTTGTTGTCTGTCTGCAGCGGCTGCCACACTTGTGATTTTAGCAGCTCATAAACATTCAGGGCAGGAGGACGAATGAGCTCAGAGCCTGGTGCATGTCATCACCTTCAAAGTGTCTCAGAACGACCGGAGCCGCCTGCTGCCTCTGGCAACATTCTACCATTGTTATGCATCGGACCAAACATGAGAGGCAAAGCGGTAGAGGACAAACAATGGCAGTCAGCTAGCGCCATAGCCCAGAGAAAATGACCTCTTCTCCTTCACTATCTCCCAGGGATCAATTGAGCCCTCGCACAAGCAGAAAATGACCCGGGAGGTTGAGCGACAGCTGTGAAGATGAAAGCCGTCAATAGTGAAAGGTTGTGACTGCTTCACTTTGGGAGTGAGTGTGCTATTAGTGTAACGATACTCATAACATCATCACTGGTCCGTCATATCGGCCACTCCAAGGTTAAAAGAATATGGGGATTCAGTGAAGCACACAGCGGCCACAAGCCACATTTGTGAAGTCACCCAAGGTTGGTGAGGGGGTTTGACATTAAAAGCTTTTTTTCTTTTAAGAAAATGTGAATAAATACATAGGGAACAGAGGTAGTAGTTGTTGGAAGAATTTGAAATAATGTTTTAGATGGTGCTGCGTTCCAACAGGACAGCACCAGCAGCTATTATCTATTTATACCCCAGGGACCAACAGAGATCCTGGCTGTTTCACCCAGCAGCCCCTTCAGGCTTTCAGTTTTATTCTTGTACAGCTCCGCAGCTCTGGCTCCAGCTAGAAATTCTTCAGAGGGATCAGTGTATTCCAGAAGTGGTGTGTGTGTGTGTGTGTGTGTGTGTGGTTTCTACATGTTTTTATATCCTGGCGAAGACTTAAGACTGAATACACACCAATCCACAAGGACTCATGTCACTCACAAAGTGTAAGGGTCCGTACGGGTCCGGACTGCCAGACTGTTTGTGTGGTTGAATGTTTTATGTGTGTGTGTGTGTGTGTGTGTGTGTGTGTGTGTGTGTGTGTGGCAGGGGGGAAGAGAGGTTATATTACGGGGGTATTTGCCTGTAATGTCACAACCTTCTTCTGTCTCTTTCTCTGTCAGAAGTTCTTCCTGAGGGGTTCAGAAGGCAATATCAACAGAAGGCATTTGCAAAACTACTGGAGAACCATGGAGTCTAAAATAAAAATAGCCTTTTGTATAAAATCCAAATGGCATCTTTATTATTATGTAATATAAAATAGACAGATAATTTTTTTCAATACTCATATTTACTATATTTATATTAGAAAAGCATCTTATTTAGCTAATTAAAATGAGTTGACCCTATGTTTCATTTTTTTAAATATAGCAATTTGAAAGGAGATTTTAGCTGTGTTTTATCAACATGAGGAGGGGGTATTTATGGGTGTATGTTGAAAGCTGGTTCAAGTATTTAAGATGCGGTATCTGAAAATGTGCTGACTTCTGGGGTAGTCAATAATTTATGAAGAAGAAAGAAAGAGTATTTTTCCTGAAGTTGTGGAAATTACTTGGAAACAGCATTTAGGTCAAAGAGTGACAAAAATAAAATAGCCAGAAGACATTTAAGAGGCTATATTGATTTAGTTTTCTGAAGGTTTGTGTGTGTGTTACAGGAGACACAGGCTGGTGACCACAGTATGTGAAAATCCTTGCTACGGCCTTGCCATGTGTGTCCATTATTTTATATTTTTGGCAGTTGGCAAGGCATGATATCACTGTGACCATTACAGGGCAGGTTTAATAGCTGTGGCTAGGAGCCAGGACATTGAGGCGCTTCGGTTGCAGGCGGAGCCACATGGATCGATGCAGCTATAATACTGCTGGTCACAAGGGTGACACCCTGCAACAAGGTCTGACTTTGTCTAAGAGCTGAAAGAGCTGATATTCAGAGCATTTATATGTATTATTGGCGAAGGTATCACTGTGCGTTTGGACTCTACACTGGACAGCACCCATTTTTTATGGAGCTATTGGAATATTAAGAAAAAGAATGAGTAGCAAAGGAAAGAAGGAAAATATTAAGATGAGCTATAACAAAAAAAATGTGTGGAACAGTCTTATGCAGAGATTTGTATTGATTAAATCAATCTGATATTTATAAATAATTAATTGGACAAAATATTTTAAAGCTGCAGTGACTGTCTTTTTAATATTTTATTATTGTTATAGGTTCCAGTAAGTTCTAAACAGAGCGTCTCCTAATACATGTGTAAACATGAGGTGTGACAGTGGGGTCATATAATAGTGATTGGTAAATAACTAGTTCCTCTGATTTATACTGCGCTATGCATTTTCTAACACGCTACCAGTCCCAGCTGCTGTGTCGCCATGGCAACCGGTTGTCGGGCTGAGCTCAGCACAGTTGACTTTTCGGTCTTGAAGAAAAAAAAAATCATAAACAGGGAACAAACCAAGACTCCAATGAGACAACAACACAGCTCGGCACTGACACACACAGGCAAATAATCCGGGCTGGTGCCATGTCTCCGGTGCATCTATCATCTGCATCTCGTGCTATTTCATGGTGTCACTGCAGTTAAATTGTATACCTCACAGAATGCAAGAGAGTGTCTAGAGATTACAGTTGTAAAATCTTCCAAATAAATCACCTCTGAGATAATTACATCACACCATCGCAATTAAGCCTCTGACATTTCTTTAAATCTTAACTGTGAATGTAATAAAAGGCTAACATTAAACTCAACGTGCTTCTGCCCTGCTGATACTTGACTAAATGGATGAATGTAATTTAACTGAATGCCATAAGTTCTGGGGGCTTGCGGGTGACCTGCACGCCTGAGGACTGTTCTCATAACAAGACTTCCTGGGCTCATGCAGCTTCACCTTCCCTGAGCTGTCGGGGGCTTGTGGGGGAGGATGCACCGCTGCCTGCCTGCCTGCCTAGCCACCTCCACCATCCATGGGATCGATCACTCCAAGAGAAACCTAACCACCCTAGCTCCTCCAATTACCGCTGATGGGTCATATCTTCCTGAAAGAGCAGGCGTCAGAGCCACACGGCGCCTTTCAGAGCCGGGTAGATAGAGAGAGAGAGGGGATGGAGGGGAGTGGAAAAGAGAGAAAGAATGAAAGAACGAGTAAGAAGGGACGTGGTGACAAGTGTGTGCAGCTGGTGAAACCGTCCATGTTAAACTTTGCCAAGACGGATGCTGAACCTCGACCCGCCTGTGCATTATTAATATTGACCACTTACACGAGAATAAAGAAGCATTTACTCACCAACTGACGTGCCTGAATTAATCATTGAGCCATACTCAAAGGCACGCTGAAGTCTCTTTCATGAAAAAACCTGGCAATTTTCACTCAAATGACAGATGTCTTCAGAAAGGAAAAGGCCACCAGCTCGGCCTTTATCTCTGCTATTATCTGATACAACATCAAAGATTCAGCCGAGGACAGACCTGTGAGGTTTTTACCTCAGCAGATCATATTCCACATACAAATACCTTCACAGAGGACTGACAGTATTGCACACAGTGTAAACGTGATGTACGTGAGGAGAGTTGAGATTATTGTGTGTCTGGTGAATTTTTGCAAAGGTGTAACAGTCCAAGGATATATAAAAAACAGTTACCATAGTGAATTGTGCAGAAATAAGCAGGAGGTTGCCTTTCTTGCTCTGAGCAATGAGCCTGCATGGTATATTGCTGTGGCATACAGTTTAAGTGTGTGTGTGTGTGTGTGTTATATTTATGCCTTGGACATTGAATTCGTCAAGTGGAAAGAGAATTAGATAGAATTATTCCTATGAGGCTCAAATAGCTTTTCAGCTTCTCCTCAAATAATATAAGAACATAAAAGCCCACGCATCAGTCAGTATATAAAGGGTTAGGATTTAATGAATCATATAATGGAAGAAATGTTTATATATAATCCCACCTGACAGTATGAATTGTGGGCAGAACCCTGGACAGGTCACTGGTCCATTACAGGGTCAGCATACTGAGACAAACCACTATTCACACTAACATTCACATGCGCAATCAATCGCTGTGTCTCAATTCAGGGGCTATAACCTCGACAGGCTGAATTGGAAGACTGATTGCATCATAGAGGCAAGACTGGACCAAACATGGGGAGAACATGCAGTCGAATGGCTTCGAACACAGAACCCTCTTGATGTGAGGGGTTTAGCACGCTGTACTTTTATTCGCGCCTTGCTTTCTGAGAGGAGAGGAAAGACCAGCCAACATTAAAGGAGCAACCAGTAACCACCATGGTCCGAGTCCTTTATCAAGAACAATCAGAACACAACGCAGAGTAAAGAAGAGACAATGGATGTGCACACAGTCAGCCAACACACTATTTAAGACAGGCACACATTCTTTCACACAGAGAGAATGTGTGAACGTGTGTCTAACTCTATATGTGATGTCTTATATTCGCAGGTTTCAAGTCAATCAATATTCACACCAGCCTGTCTCCTCTCTCCCTCCATACAGTCCTCCGGCTTCTTGGTGTTTTGTCCTCCATCCGTCACTGTCAGATGCACAGACTGCCGTGGTCAAC
The DNA here is from genome assembly GCF_947347685.1 of Pleuronectes platessa. Classification (NCBI taxonomy): domain Eukaryota; kingdom Metazoa; phylum Chordata; class Actinopteri; order Pleuronectiformes; family Pleuronectidae; genus Pleuronectes; species Pleuronectes platessa. Next base: position 27,220,911 of record NC_070630.1, read on the forward strand.
CTTCGTTAGAGTCAGCACAGCCCGCTGCACAGTGTGAGCTTGTTGAAAAGTGTGTGAAATTGTGTCTACACCTACACACATACACCAGACAGGCAGTGGAACATTGTTGGAGACACCAACCGTTATGTAGGGGATTGTGCCATGCCTCCATCGAGTCCTAAGGGAGTTTGAGGGTGATGCAGATGTTAATAACTTCACTCTGTTGCTAGGTGACCTTATTCGGAACGCAATCTTTCCAAGACCTAGGAACACTACTGATTTATACATTACACTACTGGTGAAGGACAGTCAACAGATGTTTTAAATTTGACTATACAATGCATTTTTCATGCAAAGTGCCAATAAATGCCGATGTCAGAGTTTTGTGGTTGAGTTTTGTGGTGCATCAAACAACAAAGGTGCATCAAACAACAAAGTTGTTTGATGCACATTAACATTCAAGACTGATAGTAAAGAAGCACACAGCAGTGAGTGTATGTATTCAACAGCCCTGAACAGTCAGTTTACTTTAATCCCAGAATTTACATAAACATTGCAGCTGCCAAATCACCGTTGAAAAAACATTTACATGGTTACTTTAAAGCAGGGGTCTTCAAGGTTTTTCAGGCCAAGGACCCCCAAACTGGGCAAGAGATGGAGCAGGGATCGGAGAGCGGGGTAATGTGAGACATTTTTTACATTTGCTCCCCTCTAGGCGAGCTAAAATGATATATCAGTAAAATTTACACATTTCCCATTAATTCCGATTGTTTTCTAGCAATGGAAATGATCAGAATGTCTTCAGAACAAAGGGCAGTGAAAATATGATTGTTTTTAAAAAAGTGGTCTTGTGTCCCACTTTACCCCAGCTACGGGGTAAAGTGATCCACTTACTTTTTCCACTTTAAAACTACCATAGTTAAAATCCCGACAGCTAGATTGACAACCACTTATATCGGACTAGTAACAGAATCATGGGGATTGGTCAATTAAGCACATTTATGATTATTATGATTCCTGTGATCTCTTGCACACCCTAGCTTACCTGCACATTGTTTCTCTGTCCAATTGGCAGGGACAGGGATATTGTTTTTCTCTGCGTATTCAAATGCCAGTTCACGCCACTTAACTGCAGCAAGGCTATGGAACTGGTCAGTTAGTTGTTTCAAATGTTTGGAAGCTCCTCCTCGATCTCATCTGTGAATATTCTCTTTACCTCAGCTACTGCACCCCAGGCTACTGATTTTACTTTCCCTTTCTCTTTTTTCTTTATGAATCTTTTGAGGGTTGTCTTATCAATATTTCTATCCCTTCCAGCTTTTCTTAAGGACTTCTTTCCTTGCATGACCTCAGCGGCTGCACTCTCCATCTCTGCGAGGGGTGTTTGGCCCCAGGTTGTCTTCCTGATGTATAGTTTCTTGGCATGATGGCTTTTCTACAATGTTTATGACATTAAAAAATAAAACATATATAATGTAATATAACACTAGAATATGTTTAAGAATAAACTTAACTTGTGCTTCATTGTGGGGTAAAGTGAGACACTGTCTCACTTTACCCCACAGCATTTGTCCCACTTTACCACACAGCCACCATTTTAGAAAAAACAACATCTCTTAGCAATTCAGGCTAATCTTCAGCTAGCATCAATCACATGGTTTTATATGTTGGAAGTTCACCAACATGTATGATATAAGTTTTTCTACCTGATTCAATTTGTTTTGACACAACAGTTGATTAAGTTCAAAGCAAGAAAATTTACTTTTACATGCAAAAAACTATTTTTTGTGAAAAACATACTTTCCACTAGCCTGGATGCCAGACGAACTTAGCCCCGCCCACAACATTTTTGGTCGGGCAGTTCGGTCTGGAGTCGCTCCATTGGGAAAAAATTATGGGGCGTGTTTCAACTGACCAGGAAGTAAAATTCCTCTTCGCTCAATTGGATAGACCTACAACCAATCAGAGCAACGTAGTATGTGACGTTTGCTAAGCAACGCATTGTGAGTTATTTACTAACGCCGGGTTCACACCGGACGCTTCAGCGCAGCGCCAAGCCTTAAATAACAGCTGGCTCCCATCCACTCCCATGTTAAAACTTTGTGCCGGTCACACCGGAGGCTGAAGCACCGCGAGGCAGCCTTGGCGCAGCGTGGTGCTTCAGCCTCCGGTGTGACTGGCACAAAGCCGTGCAGCGATCTACTGGATCAACGGGTGATATTATTAGCGCTGCCCGGCGGTTCAGCGTCGCTTCAGTGTCCGTTGTGAACAGCCAAGCGCCGGGGTGATAGGGATTAGCGCGGTGCTTTGGCGTCGCCTCCACGTTCTGTGTTCCTCTTTCAAAATGAATGCGCTGTCGATGTCTTCTAAAACAGACTCAATGGCAGCATCTACACATCTCAGCTCGCCAGCGGCAGGCATGTTTGTTGAAAATGAATTCAACCCAAGGGCACTTTGATGACGTGGTTGATTACGTCACTGTTGATCATCTGTCAATCATCGTATAAAGCCCGCCCTGACAATCTGATTGGCCCGGTCGGGCCATCATTTTTTCCCAATGGAGCGACTCCAGACCGAACTGCCCGACCAAAAATGTTGTGGGCGGGGCTAAGTTCGTCTGGCATCCAGGCTAACTTTCCACAGCACCAGCACCAACTTCTCCTTCATGGCAAGGGGAGAATGGGAGGGGCTTGAAAACATAATGGTCAAATGACCACAAATGTGTTCCGTTGCCTAGATACAGGGGGTTTCTCACATTACCTGATGTCCCACATTACCCCGCTCTCCCCTATAAAATTGTGTTTTATATTAAACTGGGCCCAGTGCCTTGTATAAACATAGCTACCCTGTTATTGTGCAATCAATACTAAGCTTATCAAATATTACAAGGGTTCATTTATTCATGTTTTTAATTTAAACATGTGCAAGGTACAGGGTGGCCATGCCACTGCCATTTATAAACATACATCTTGCATACAACACTGAGCTATTAAAGTAATTCACAGATTCATGTTTTATTTTAAACATGCATGTAGAAGAGACAGTGAATCCTCAAGCCATCTGCGGATAGCACACATACTCCCACATTAGTGAGATGTTGGACTCTGATGGGTAGCACACAACTTATCTAATCTTGGACGGATGGAGGTTGTTAGGCAGGGGGTCATATCAGCCTCACAATATGTTGGATGCATGTAAATGTGTATTTAAAGACATTTAAATTTGTGGGGGGAAAATTGGTTCGAAAATAATAATAATAAAAAAAAAAATTATAAAAAATTGTCTAATCAATCAAAGATTTCGCAACCCCCCTGCAGTACCTCCGCGGACCCCGTAGGGGTCGTGGACCCCCTGTTGAAGACCTCTGCTTTAAAGGGTATTTAAGAAAATTTGATTTACTTTCACCTTGGGTGATGAAATTAGTTCTTTTTATGATTTTCTTTCTTTAGATACGTTTCTGTTTCCAGCAGCCATTATTATTAAGAAAAGGGGGTTTGGTCACCGATTCTGTTAGCCAATTACAGTTAGAACTCTTGAATAATGATGTCCTATGAATGCACATCAAGCGGTTTGTGTAGCACAGCAGAGAGTCAGTTGTGGAGTAACTTAGAAAATGTGCAAAAACCACTTATATGGCATCAGTCTGTCTTGAAAACCTTTGCTCTTACTAGGTCCCTCCTGAGCAGACAGATTATATTCAGTGTTGTAACCAAACAGCTACACAACTATTGTATAAAAGACATATTTTGGGTTTTATCTCAGAGCTTTTAACCCCCTCTGAGCACTCGCACAGCTTGGGCTCCTCTGCCTCCTTTGGTCACTACAGTCTAGTAGCTGACAGTTATTCCAGTTTGAGCTTTCTGCACAGTCTGCACAGAATGACCTGCTGGGAAACTCTGTGTCTTTTAACAAAGAATAAAAACAAATGTTTTGAGTCTTATTAGAGTCAAAACACTCAAACACTATTATATTTACATCTTACATACATTTCCCACATTATTATTCATATTATACATCTTCAAAATTCTTTCTCTTTTTAACATGATGTAGTTGTGGGGTTGTAAAAATGATGATACATGAACACTTCCGCTATGAGACCTTGAGACTTGAATCACAACATGCAATAGCACTGTGGTAGCATGTAGGTTTGAACAGGTGTTTCAATGTCCATCATGTCAAAGCAGAACAAGACAGTGTGATGGAGGAGGGTGCATCTGTGTGCGTCTGTGCGTGTGTGCATGCATGCGTGCGTGTGTGTGTGTGTCTTTCAACCTCTCTACAGTAATAATAAGCTAGGATAATAATGTGGATTCAGCAGTAGTTTTAGAATTATACATCCAAATGAACATGAAGGATTTGGTGCAGAATTCATGAGGACCTTTGTGCCCTGGCAGAGCTATGCACTCCACTGAGTGCCACTGTGTCTGAATTTGACATTTGGCCATTTCTTCCAGATTGCCCTTTAAAATTACAGTAGCTATATTTTCAATTAGACATGTAATACCTAATACCCACGTCCCGCTTGAGATATATTTCAAGATTATCTGAGTATAATTTACATATTTATACATATATACAGTATATAATATTATATAATATTTCAAACAGCATATTATGTTTGGTTATTAAAAATGTTGGTTTTGCTCTGAATTTTGCATTTATTAATAAAATGGGGGAGAAATCCACATTATAAATGTTACAGTAGCAATATTTTAACATGGATACAGTGCATTCAGAATTACCACAGTTTGCAGCACACAGCCTCTTGCCTGTTTTTGGCAAGACAACTATTGTTTAAGATCAGACCTGGATATAAACTGGGTTTTGAACACAAATATTATTAGAGAGGGCATAGCTGTTGGATGTACGGTTGTAATTGGAGTATGCAAAGCTGCATGTAAGAATATTGATCTTCTTTATGTAAACAGCTTAGAAGAAGTAGTGTCCTTCTCAGAGCAAGGGCTACAGTATATTGAATACGTATTCAAAAAACTAGAATACGTGCATGTAAACATATAGTGCATTTTCCTAGCCTGGTTGTGTTATTGTTGTTTGGCACCAAAGAGCATGTTTTAAATCCTACGGCTCAGGTCGACAATCTGCGAGTCAGCTAGATCTACAGAGGCGGCCATTCCCCATGGATTTGAGATAATTACTTTCTTTCCATATGACAACCCTATTGAATTTAGATTAGGCCAATAACCTGCAACGCTGCGTGCCCTCTGCATTGCTCCTTGTCAATAGGCCAATAATGTGCCCGACCTGTGTCTCATTTTACCTTGCGTGGCATCAGCTGGTCCCTCTCCACAGCCGCCCCAGCTACCCACAGGCACTGTGGCAGATGAGGCACACAGAGGAAGTCTCATCAGTAATGGATAGTTGTAGCTGCGGGAGTCAGGCGAAGGAATTGGGGTGGACTGAGTGAGAAGAGCAGCTGGGGTGTTTGTTCTTCTTCTTCTTCCTTTGAATGGACATTTTGAAATGATGCCCCCCCGGAAGGCATACGTATGAAGGAGACGGCTATTAATAGGTGAATAAGTTGTCAAACTGCTGCCATATTTAAGCATTTAAGCAAATTTTTCTTCATTGTCAGTTTGTCCCTAGAGAGCCGGACGAAAACACGAATTAATTATAACATAAAATATATAAACATATTCTTTTATTTTTCGAATTTGAAAGGCCGAGCAGGTGGTTGTCAACTGTATGATGAAATATGAAATCAACTATCCAGCTGACTTCACCCTGGGTGTTTTCCTAAAAGGCACACCCTGAAAAGGCAAAAATAAATACCTCATCAATTTCATGTCTGTCAAGCAGCATTAGACTTCACCTCACTGTGCTCAGAGGAATAGATTCACATGATGATTGTGTCTCTTGACAACTGTCCAGATGTAAACACAAATTCCATCACCAAGTCACACAGAATGACCCAGAGGCTGTCATAGAATGGCAGCGTCTCCTCCCAGCTGCCATCCTGCTCATTCCCTTTCTTCAATGCCCCTCATTGTGTAAGGAAGAGGAGGCTCATTCTTACACTCACATCTCTCGTGCTCTTGTTTCTCCAGGGGCCAAGCCTGAGGACTTGAAAGTTGTTGGGAGAGTTGGGATGCCACCAGCGACACTGTATCTGCATTTTTGACTGCATTGAGTCGCACGTGTCTCCGCTCTCCAGACGGGCGCCGAAGAGTTACGACAACACAGACGCAAAAGGGAAAAAGGAATACACTGGAGGCGGGGCCTGCGCTTGCTGCAGACGAGCAGAGGACTGCTTGTGAGTATCCTATTGTTCTCATTGTTGTTGAGGGGAAAACATTTCCATACAACTGACCAGTGTAATGCTACAGATTCTCATACCTAGTTTTGCAGAACAACAAATAAGAAAGTCCGGAACTGGAAGGGAGCAGTATATTTCTATTCCCAGAGATAGTTTAATGTTTATATCTGGATACATTTTAAACTGAAAACAGTAAATTGACAACTGGGATGACCTTGATGGTCTTGCTTCGTTTGTTTCTCTTTAACTGCCAACGTCACTGAGCCAACACTCCGCCTTATTCATATAATTTTTTACACAGCAGCTAAATATCAAACGACGCGGTTAGAGGTAAAAGTAGGATGCTGCTGATGTAGCACCTCCGCCCACCATCTATCCCATCTCCTCTCTGTCTCACTCCATCACGGCTGCCTTCCTGCTCTCTGTCCAACGGACGTTCCATTTTCACCAGGAAGATCCAGCAGAGGAATTAGATGGAGGACAGGTGAAAAATGATCTGACACATTCACTTACCCCTGCTGTCTGTGAACCCCCTGGCCTCTGATATTATTAGAGGTTCATATATATATATATATTTATATATAAAGATATCAATGAATGACAAGATTCTGTGGTTGGGGGGGTGCAGAGAAATTGCTTTAGTGATCAAAGACTCAAGGTTCCCTAATTAAAAATCCTATTCATTTTCAGAAAAGAGATTTTGATTAATGGCCATAGTATTTTAACAATCCAAGGTAGATTCACCACCTTTTAGTGACCAGGACAAGAGTCCGACGGTGAAATTCACTACAACAAGAATAAATTCAAGGGGAATTGTGGTTGAAGTCCCTGGGAAGGTGTCGTTCCTTGACAATCAAAATATATAAGTACACAGTTTTGTCTTAATGCTCCGAACCAGAGTTCTTAATGGTCATCTCGTAGCTGGTCGACCTGAATCCTGCCTTAAAACTCTTTTTGTAAGGATATTTTCTGAAATGTCAACGGAGAAATTTAACAGGAATTTTACTTAGAGCCATTCTAAAAGTGTGCAGTCACTGTAACTCTCTATATGCTCTATTGTCTCCTCACTAAATCCTCACTGAATCTTCAAACTACCAAAACTGATAAAGGTTAGGACTCAGCTCTACACAACTTACATAAACCACACTGCACATGGATGACATCACCGCTTCAACTTTGGAATGCCCATGCCTGTCATTCCCATGAACCAAACACTCTCGGGAAAGGATTAATAATATGTAGACTCCCATGTTTGAAGACACGTTCAAAATGTTGTGACATTACATTACATTTCCTGAATTAGATTCACTGTTATTTCATGCAATAGCAGCTGTGGGTTAGTGGGCGCTGCCAGGGAAACTGTTTGCTCATATGTGCCTCAGAAATGGGTGGAAAGGCATGATATTTACAGTCTCACCACCAAGCTCACAACACGCAGCATATGTTATGTAAAGATTTATATAGCACCACCAACCCCTTTAATTGGCGTGAGCTGAATTAACACCGACTAATCAACATAGCGGCGTCTCATCATAGATTTATAGACATCCAGGATCACTGTCAGGGTGAAATTAACTCTTTCAGTGTCTTGGCAAATGTTGAAAGATGGCTGGCTAGCTCACCCTGTCACACAAATACACACACACACACACACACACACACGTATATGCAGATGAGTCTTGTCTGTTCCCTCAGGCAGTCTCTGCAGAGCTGTCACACATGCTGCGTCTTGGAGCACCAGGAGACCGGGGTTGACTTGAATTAAACTGAGAGGATGTCCTTTCCAGATCTGCAGAGGGCCACAGAGGCACATCCGCCCCCAGAGAGATCCAGTCAAAGAGAAAGAGGGATAGAGAGAGAGAGAGAGAGAGAGAGAGAGAGAGAGAGAGAGAGAGAGAGAGAGAGAGAGAGAGAGAGAGAGAGAAGACAAATACAAGAGGAGACATTTTCTGTGAGAAAGAGGGATGAAAGATGGGATCAGGAAGGAGGGGGACAAGATAATAAGAGGTAGAGAGGGAGGTACATTTGCATGTGTGTGTGCACGCGCATGTGTGTGTGTGTGTGCGTGCGTGTGACACAGTTTGACAGAGAAAAAAGAGGGAGGATAAGAGAGAAAGCTCAGAGACCACCAGACACACCTAGACAGTAATTCCTCTCTTTCCCTCTGCTCTGGCCAGCGCTGGCCAAGAGTCATACAGATAATATATATATATATACATTCTTTATCTATACTGCTTATCCTCAGAAGGTGGTGAGATAGGTTTAATACATGTGTTCAAAATTACTAAAGCTTTGAATTATAATGTAAATACTATATTATGTCATCATTTGAGCAAGGTGTTTCTCTGAGGCTAAATTCATACAAATATAAATAAATGATGTAATCATAAACTGTCAAACAATCAATTTTGAACATTAATCCAATTATTATACTTAATGATTAACATTGTCATGAAATTAAATACAAATGACATTTTCCTGAGTCTAACATTTTCATTGAAATATCATGTTATGTTGTTAGCTTTTGCTGTAGGAAATGTGATTAGCTCTTTTAATGTTTTTATATTGCACACGACAAGTTAAGAATCATTTCATTTGAATCACACAAATAATAAACACATTGTTATAAATAATGAATCAATTAAAAAAAAAAAAAAACTTACTTAGATGAAAATGACCTGCAATGATATCATATGGTTCGAGCAGGGTAAATTATAGAATTAAACTATATGTAGCTTATTATTGCCTGTATTTATCTTTCTTTTTTTTTCTTCTTTTTTTTAACACTTTGATTTCCCATAGGCAGCAGATATGTTTTCTCCACAGGCTGACTGTGATGCACACGACTCCTTCACTATAGGCCAAAGTTATTAGCACATTATACAATTACAGGAATGTTCACTAGTTGGAAGAAAGACAAATGAAGTAACAACATTACTTGGTGTCGATTTGCCTCAGTCTTTCTCATCTGTAGCATTCAGACTATAGCACCTTCTAAACAGCCATGCACATACAATCCAGTGAATATTTAAAATAGATTATAATCATGTATATCCTGACCTGAGGCTGTCGAGCAGATTTAGAATAGACCACTGTTCTTTCTATCCCACCTACAGGCATTGTTATGAACAATAAGTGTATTCACCATGCTGTTCCCGCGCAGCGGGCTTCTCCCTTGCCCTCACTGATACACATACTCAAGACTAAGGTTTTTGTAGAGCACGAAACTGGAACATAAATTATTAAGAGAGAATCCGCCTCGCCCCCAAAAAACATTCATTGTATTTTCCCTTTATGCCTGAAAATTTAGGTAATCCTTGAACTTCCCTGCCTGGATATCAGCTCAGCAATGCAGGGTGAGCTCCGTACTCTTAATACAGGAGAGACACCACTTGTAAATGTAACTCCACAAATCAGCTGTTAGGTCTCCGCAGCGTCTCTTCAGCGTCTTTGTCGCACAAGCTCTTTGTTCTGTAATGACACAAACCTGCGATGCAGAAATTCTACTGGCGGGGGAGTTATCTCATTTAAAATTTCAGGGCATTAGTTGCTGAATCATTCTCAGATTAATGATGAAATTCCAAGCATTACGCATAATGATTGTGTGTGATTACGGAGGGGAAATGAGCAATTCAAAGATAATGCACACATTTGTTGGGAAGCGCTTCAATGCATCAGTATTTACTTCTTTTTTTTTTCATCTACACTACAATTACATTTGTGCCCCTGGTAGTTTTCTGTGGTAATTCTCACACGATGGCAAGTGTAAAAATCGCTGAGCTAGATGTCTGTGGTGAAAAAGTTGCTGCCATGTAAGTGCTTCATGATTGAGTTTTTATGCCTTTTAGTTGATCCCAGTCATTTCTGAATCGTGTTCAGACCAAGGCAGACCTTTGAACTTTTAATTAAACCAACTACTGACTTGTAACATAGAAAAACTTCTACAACGATGTGAAGATGGTAACAAAAACATATATATTTAGCCATTTCAGTTATTTTGAACCATCTTAAAAGAGCTGATGAAATATACTGTGCAACACCAGCTCTGAGCTGGGATGCAAAATCCAGGGCTACTGTGCAAGGGCAGATATTTCTCGGACATGGACATTTTCATATTGTAAGGTTAAAAAAGAGAAACGGTGTTGTGCCATGATGCAACAGTTTGCAATAAAAAAAATACCTAGCTGAAGATGAATTATTCAGTGCGCAGCAACCTGGTTTTGGAGTGTAAACCATTCACAGAGGAGTTGTATGGCACAGTTACTGTAACAAGCACACCAGATGCAGGATGTATGCAGACAGTTTGCCAAATCATGGTGGGAAAAACAACGCTTTTTTTAGCACACAAAAAACAAAATCAACCGATCATTGAAAGTTCAGTGTTTGAACAACTCCATTCCGCTCTAACCAACATGACCCAAATAAGTGGATCAGTCTCACAGACATTTTGGGATTTATCTGTGTGCCAGCTGGCTGCAGTGCCGTATGGTACCTGCACACACTGAGCTCCTGCAGAATAAGATAACTAGGACTTCTCTCAGACTCAGCCAGGTCCTGGGGAATTGTGAAAAAGTCTGCATTGAAATCTCATGTTGAAACCTCCACGTGCACAGGCAACACACAGCCATATAGTGTGCACACAAAAACAATAGCACACAAAGGAAAGCATACACACTACATAAACTCAGAGTTCCTGAAGGCTTTTAAAGAACTGAGATTACCCTGAATCCCATCAGAACACATCAGTGTGCGAACGTGCGTACATGTGTGTCATTGAACAGCCTTTGGCCAGCCACAAGTTGCACCAGTTAACAGCCCCAGATTTGCACCAAGTCCACTGGGAGGGGAAGAGGAATACACCAATGCTGTCTTGCCCTGGAGCAAAACAGCCCCAACAAACCCCTCTGAGGCAATCCTGGTGCTCCACTTTGCAGCCGAGCATATGGTCACTGTGTATAATGTTTATAGTTTCACAGACAAAAAACATATTTCTTTCTTTCAATCCCAATGATTGTGTCGAGCTGTACGTGTACAATAGTCTGTTGAAATCTATTTGATGAGTCGTTGTTAATATCAAACTGCAAGAACTAAACTTTAAGACCAAATATATCAGTATTGTTGGTGGGAAAGTAAAAGCATAATATAATGTTTATCAGTGAAATCCAAACTGGTGGTTCAATTAATCATTCAAATTGTTTGGATGGCCCATATTAACAAACATTTGTTCCATAGGGCTTCACAAAGTGCGACATCTTCTGCCATTAACCCTCAACAAGAGTAAGGAAAAACTACCGCAAAAAACTATTAACAGGGGAAAAACGACCCATGGCTAACTCAAAGCTAGTGACCTGCTGATCAGTGGCAGCAATGATTTTGTTCAAAGTTTGTACCATAACCAACAAAAATTAATGAAAACTGTGTGTCGATCCAGTAAATCAGAAATTGTGGTGGAGCTGGATTTCTGTTCCTGGCAGCATCCAACATTCATCCACCAGGTGTAGTGCTTCTGGCAAAGAAACAAACAAAGTAGTAGATGAAGATAAGTAGTTGTTCTCTGAATTCATCCTAGAACATGAGCAAAGCAGCGGGCCCGATAATGAAGAGCATGATTTCAAGGTTCCCGAACTCGCCAACTGTGACAGCACACACGCATGCACACACTTGCCTGCTTTGTGGAGTGGTTAAGATATACACAGGCACACACACTTCCCCCTGATATTTGTTGAAGGAGGCTGTGTGGTGCTGCCTCCTCATGTAGGATTACCATCTGGATGCAGGGATGTGTTGTGCCAGCTGCCCTTAGTTCTCAGTTCTGCCTCGACTTCAAGCTGCATGAAAATATATCTGCGTTGGCCTGGACTGGACACAAAGGTTAATCGATAGTGAGTTGGTGAAAATCCTCTCTACATGCTCAACAAGAGGTTATTCCATAATGCAGCAGCGTTAGACAGAGAAGGGGTCATTTCCCTGCCCACTGGCATCTTTAAATGCTCGAGACAAATTGAGCATGGTAAAAGCAAGGAAAGCCCGTTCCACTCAAAATCGAACTGAAGCTCTTTCTACAAAATTTGCAAAAGAGGACATGATTCTTTCTGGGGGAAATGCTGTTGCCACAACGTTGGCTTATCACCAAAAAGTGATGTATCACATGTGAGAAAATGCCCCTCTCCTAAATTTTCACTTTAAAGATTTAATACGTGTGGCCTGGCCAAGAATGTTTGGAGCAGACACAGACTGCATTTGAAATAAAGTAAATGTAGTCTGTATAAAATAAAGGGTCTGACAAACATCACAGTGATGACGAAACAAAAACTGTGCCTTCAACTGTTATATTCTGCACTGAATATCAACTTTCCATATGCAATACACAGTACAGAAGCAATAGATAGACTGTAGCTCAATGGCTCCTGCAGACAACTCTGCCTTGTGAGATTCAATATCTACTAGACAATAGTAGTGGCTTTCCAAAAAAAGGAAATTAAAATACGAAAAAATAATACAGCTGTTAATCAGTATTTTATAGTTATAATAATTTATTCTAAATACATTAGTTCTCCAGACATTCATGAACAAAATATACTCTGAAAACCACTTGGTTGTACAGTTGTTTGGACTTACCATCAGCGTGTTAGAGATATCTTAGCCATTGCTCAGCAGTCAGTTTTTCTAGGACCCCTTGTCCACTTGGCTAAATAGGTGTCAATTCTTCATTTGATATCTAAATACAGCCAGATCTGTGTTACATATTTTGTTAACTTGTGTACTTTCATTATCCAAAATGTGTCCAACAATGCTCAACTCAGAAAAATCCCCATTTTTATTCAAGGAAATGGGACATTTAATTCTGGTCACTTGTTAATTGCGTCACATCTGCTTTAACCTGTGGCTTTGCTTGTTTGCTAAAACATCCAGGGGCAAATACGTTGGAAGAAACACACACTGCTTGTCAGTGAGCCAGTCAGCTGTTCTTTCCTTCCACTGTTGGTAGTGGTGACCTGTAATGAATCCAGTTTATCATTGTCATTTGTTGCATAATGTGAATTAAACGTACACATTACCTCAATATGGACATGATTTGCGACTGAGTCCCATCAGGTGGATTTTTATCGCCAATGGTGGCGAAGAAAGTAACTCTCTTGGTCGTGTACCAAATTTTGATAGGTTTTGATTGAGAGACAAAATTAGAAAGAAAAAAAATAAGCTAATGATTTTAAAGTGTGTGAGTGATTATCAATGAAGGCTGGAAACACACTTTTCTAAGCAAAGGCAAATGAGAAGCCACAGTAGCTATTATATGTCATACCCTGGTGGAAATGTGGCGACATCATTAGACATGAATACAGCTAGATGAATGGTCGTGTTACACCAATGACCTTTCCTCTTGCTTAACATTCATACTCCATCCATCCAAATAGAAATCCTTGTGCCACGTTAAAGGTCAAAGGGCCAGAGGGCTCAGTCAAACATCAGGGGTTAATTCTAGAGCTGCCACTAACGACTATTTTTCTATCGATTAATCTGACTATTTTACTGATGCATCGATTAATCTAAATTTCATTTCATTTTCGAAGCGCCGCGCCGCACAGCGCCAAGGAAAGCTCGGCGCCACCTATCCACCCCCCTGTTAAACCTTTGTGCGGTTCACATGGGCTGCAATGCGCCTCGCGCCATGCACCGATGGTATCGGCGTCGAGTCTGTCGAGTTTGCTTAATAATGTGAGTGAGACAGACTGTGTACTAATGTTGACATCTTTATTCGGGTCCTTACTTCCTTGTCTGACCCCGCCCCCCACATTCATTGCCTCCTCGTATTGGTCCATAACATACCAACATAGGGGCTTCCTACTAGCTAAACATACATGTCAATCCACTGTTGTGAATAACATTGAAGATACCATGGTCTATTTTGAAATGCGCGTCCCCTGTGAACAGCCAGGCGCCTGCACATGCTTGAGAATAGCGCTGCGCGGAGCAGAGCGGCGCAGTGCTTCAGCGTCCGTTAAAAACCCGGCGTTACGTAGTGATATTGAAGAAGAACATTAGTTAAAATGAATTGAAATGAAACATTTTAGAAATTGATAAGGTAAATTCATAATTTGTGTGGGTCCGACGCGTCGGTTCAAAATATTGATGTCGACGCATTTTCAGGGTCATTTTAAAATGTCAAAGTACATGTTCAATAATTGTCTTCAAAGATGGTTGTTGTCATTTTGGTTTGTTCTTATCGCAATGATTGTTCAAGTTGTTATTTTCCAGTAACAAATTTGATGGTATAAAAATGACAGCTGAGTCACTATTTGTTGTGGCTGTTTTAGTGGTACCTTGATACTGCGGCTCAATACAACTATCATTATTAAGATTATGTAGCAAGCTGCGACTGCTAGGGTTCTGTATCCAAAGGACGTCAAAGTGCAACATCGGAATCCAGAATACACAGCGGGACTTGTCGTCCATCTTTGCAGTCTGTCATATGCATGCATTGGCATGTGATGTATGTGGTATAACTGTGCTTTAGAATGAGAAGCTGTTTGGCAGATTTGTTGGGTCTTGAAGGTGGATGTTTTTTGTGAGTAAAAGTAGTGCAAGGAATCACAGACTTGGACCCGTGTGATTGAATGCAGCTCTGATATCACCTGATTGTTGCTCAGTCCCATCCACCACCACCCCTCGAACTTTGTTATCGTCCAGCTCTCCCTTCCTGTAGACTTTACAGCTGGGTGGCCTAATTGGAGCCATTTTCACATATAATGTGGCTCCCCCATGGGGGCTCATTACAGATACATGGCCGACAGACCCCAGCTACTCTTCAGCCACCAGCTTAGCAGGTTCCCATGGCTACATCCTGTGACAGATATAGCAGGATTTGAATCAGCCTCAAGGCTATTGATCAACATTAGGGAGGAAAGTCACATGTGTGTGAGTGTGTTACTGTGTGTCTGTGTCACTAGGGCCACAGGACTGGGAACTGTAGGAATGGTACACCGATCAAGAGTCTAAACTAAGGGGAACTTCATAATGGGCTGTTGCAGTGGCCGATGAACAAGCAGTATAGGAAGAATATCTGTGATGTTGATTTAGATACTGTAAAAATTGGAAATTGTTCCTGCTTTCTAAAAGTTGCAATGTTGTCATTTTATTCCTTTATCTATTTAATAAACCAATTTTAAAGGTAAATCACATCAATTAAAAAAAACACTCTATAGTTAGTTGAGAAGATTGACAGCAACTTTTCATGTCAGTCATAAGAGCATCCGCAAATCCTTTACATTCACCACACACATAAGGATGGTATCTCCCATTTTTACTGATTTTTTTTTTATTGAACTTCTAATGTTTGACAAGAAATTAAATAAATATTTGCCCAAAATGTTTTTCCCCATTGAGTTGTTGCTGTGAGAATGATAGCATGGACCTTTGGGTCTTAACATGAGGTGTGATTAGACGCACTGGTGGTGCATTGAAGTTAATGGTGCAGTATTTCTATACTGAGGGGGGTATTATTAAGGTAGTAATATGTGCCAACATAGGCAGGTGCACAACACACACACAGACACACACAAATACACAGATGGTCAGCTTGAACACCGTCACTTCATGCAGGAGCAGATCAGTCTCACCGACAGAGGAGCTGTAACACTTTCCAAACTAATCAGTCCTTCATCAGCAATCTGCCACCTGGCTTTTAAAGTGAGTGGTACTCTGGTTTGTTGCATGTTGCATACTTGAGCCATGTGCCTGACACAATTTCCTTTTGATCCGCAGTTAAAGTAGCAAAAGGGGATTATAGGACACACCATTAATACACTTGCGACATGTCATATAGACCATGTGTTTAGATGGTTAGAGCAGAACCGTTAATCTTGTTAGATAAAAACACGTCAGTTTAGTCTTCATAATGAAAGTGTCTGTCGTTAATAGTGGTTTTGATGTATCCGAAGTCCTTGTCCCTTGTTATTATAATCACTATGTCATGGTACAGCCACGGACACTTGCACAGTATCCACGGAGATGAAAACCGAGTATAGAATCTGTGACAGCCGTGTCTGTGAGGACGTGCCGTCAGTCAACACCGCACAAAGTCATCGGTCTGTTGAGCCAGCGACACCTCTGTAATGTCGGATCAGCATAAACACGGTAGCTGTGTCAACACTGTTCTGTTGGTGTCCTCTTTCTGTTCTCCGTGAGGGCTCTTTGAATGCGTCCGTGCACAGCTGCATCCTTGCAAAGTAGAAAGACAAATAATAATAGAACGTGATAAGCGATGAACTCTGAGTCCGACAGAGAGCAGATTATGGAAGCTTAGCTTCAAATGTCAAAGGGGCCATGTTTATACACGGAGCCGGAAACTTTGCTGAACTTCATAAGTCCTGAATTCAAAATCATCACCCATTTGACATTTTATCACAGATCTTTAAATGTCACAGATTTTATCGTGGTTTTCCAGAAATATAATTTCTGTGAATGTGGTGTAAACTAATCACTATTTGAATTAATATGTTTAACACTTTTCATGTGTGGAAACAGATACTAACATGTCATATCAGTATTTATCAGAAAACATTTAAGAATGCTAGCTGCTATCACATGTAACATCTTAACAAATGTGGGCACGTGCGTCTTGTGCAATTTTTTTCACATTTACATATACATTTAATTTAGCTGACACTTATAGCTGTCAGAGCCCATTGGCTGTTGTCTGACGTGAATTAGTTAACATTTTGTGGCCTCTGGGGTGTAGACAGCAGATATCCGGGCCAAGACTCCATATTCTGCTCGTCATACACTGTTGACAATCCAACTAGTTGATTTAATTACAGGATTCAAATATGTGCCCACACAAAATACAAACTGCGATACTTTTTGTAGCTGTTTTAGGTCCAGACCAACTTTAGTCTTAGCTCTATTAACAGCTATCTGCATATCGATGCAGACAAATGAAAAAGCTGATGGCTGATGCATTTTGGTCAACTGTTTACCTGCAGGAAACCAAAATCTGCTCAAACGTGATTGGTCAAACTAGAAACTGAAACCAGAAGCTTCCTGGCCCAAAATCGTGTTCCTCCCCTTTAGATTCTCCATATGCATATGTAGAACCTGTTTATGGAGACTTCATCATCTGTGACATAAAGTGTTGGCCTGTAAGGATATAATTTGGTCATCAAATACACTGCGTCAGGCATTAGCAAAGGGAGTGACTCACACATGAAGGAAGCATGGAAACAATAATAGCAATGATGATTTATCCACTAATTACAAAAGCTATTAAATCAGGCTCTATACCACAAATTACTTGTCTCCTGAGTGTCGTGTTTTACTGGCAGGTTCAGAGCTAATGACAGGGAGGGAAATCACATCCACCAACACTCTGACTAATTATGTAATTAGGAGAACACCAGAGATGGATATAAGCAAACTGATATCTGTGTTGAGTCTGTAATTATTACATGTCAAGCTCACCTGCCTCTATTCTAAAGCCTCCACTTATCCAGGGGAAGGTTTTACTGAGCGTGCACGCTGACCACTATAGCATGTCCCTGCTCACACTCACACATGTGGCTACAGTATATGCACACTTGACACCTCAGAGCCATGCAGTTTCTCTGGTCACGGCGCTCTGGTTCCTTTTGCCCGCTGGCTTCTCTATCAAGCTGGAGGCTAGCACTGTCCTCATTTGTCATTTTTCATATCATCATCATTTTTATCCCACAAATCTCACTTTATCTACTTCTGTGTGCACATGAATCACGTCTCATTATTTGAACTGACTTCATTCACTTGTGATTTGAATGTCTCGAGTTCCCTCTCGTTGCATCTGATCCAGCATCAAACAAGCAGTCACTTTTCTTGACAGGTACTCTCCTTAAGGAAAGCCTTCACTTATCTTGTGATTTCTCATCTCTATTTACACCAATTATATCCAAACCAAAACAAAACTCTCAGCTGCAGTGTCACTGCATCGGGACAAATCCCCCATGGTTAATTAGCCATGATCAGATTCATAATTATATATATTTTCCTTCCACAAGGGCAGATAATTAGGGGACGCATGGGGGAATCATTCATAGGAGAAATCCATGGTCTGACCTTCATTAACAAACTCAGTACTCAGCTATAGTGAGAAGACTGAGAGCGAGGAGGTGCGGCGGTGAGGCGAACACCTTAACTCCTACTCAGGAAGAGGCCTCTAATTAGCTAATGAATCTGGGAGATCCCTCTGCCGACCTTTAACCTCACACTGACGCATAATAGGCTATGAGTGTTTACGGTGTGAGGTATGTCATATGCGGCCGAAAACAATGCCCTCTGCTCCAAAACCACATTTTATGCGATAAACGCTGTCCTGTCCCTTCATGGTGAGACGGCATTTAAGTACACATTCATTAATCATTCCTGGAGACTCTCCAAAGGTTGCAGTGTATTGATTTATTGTCATTGGCAACAAAAGCCAAAGCTTCATGATATGATTGATGTTGTTCATCATGTTGATGGCGCCCAAAGGATTCAGGGACATCTCATAATATACTATTGCCATACCTCTCATGGTCGCAGTGAGGAAAAATTTAAACCATGAACATGTCATTAATATCCATGTCGCTACAGGATAATTATCTTGGTGACCAGACTATTTCAGAGTAGTTATCCAGAAAATGACAGATTCCCAACCACCAACAGAAATCTGTCTAAATGGGCAGAAACATAGACACACAGCGGAATTAAATCTGTCTGTTGATAGGTTCACATTGAGTTTCCGGTTTCACCTGTGTTCTAGGCCCCACATTTGTCTAATCTAATGATGAAGAAAGTCGGTTGTGTTTATATAATTTTCTAGGTCCTTCATGATTCCCCTATGGTCTGACGAACTGTTGTTACCTCCACCAAGAGGTTATATTTGAGTCTGTCAGTGAGTTTGATTTATCAAAAACAACTCAACAGATTTTACTGAAACTTACAAGAAGGGTGGGATTTGTGCCAAGGAAGAACAAAGTAACCTCTGGTGCGGGACTGGGTAAAAGGGGCAGAGACAGGAATTCTTTTAATCCCTTTTTTAACGTTCCGAGATAATGCGTTTTTCTCAGAAAACTATTTTTGGATATTGGTTGTTATTTCTGAGTATGTTCAATTTGCTGGAGATCCATATTAAAATCTGGATCTAGTGGTACTTAAATGTAGTTTAATAAGGAGTCAGTTGGGCCTTGGAGAACATATAAGCTCTACTGAGTGCCATTCCAGTTGTGCTTTTAGTTTATTGGATTGTCCCTATCTTCTCATCCTGTTTTTGATAAAGCAGAAATGATTTAGAATGTGCTGTGAAGTTTATCAATATCAAAGTGATGGGTCTGCTGCATGTGTCAGCCGGAAAAAACTTCAGAAAGAAAGAGACAAAAAAATGAATGGAGGAATTTTAAGACAATTTTAACCTTTACTTTAACCACAGTGACTCTTGGGAAGAATATGCAAATAAGCTGCCATTGTATCTAAATATCTTGATTCATGAACTTAGTTAATAATTATTTGCAGTCAAGTAACAAAACAAAAGAGGGACACAGTTTCTCCCGCCTGCTCAGCAGTGCACACAGTGGCACACGCCAAGTGACACAAGGAAAATAGTTTGGAGGCCTATTTTAAGTGTATAACATGACCCCCACTACATAGAGTGGAGCTGTTTATAATGTGTGTACATCATGTGGTCACACACAGAGTCTGGGATGCTATATTTGGCTGACTGCTCACACTCACTTGTTAAAAGCACAGAGGCCTGACGATTTGGCTCTGAATGAAAGAAGTCAAACACGTTCTTTCCTTCTTGTCTCTTCTCTTGCTCTTTTCTGACAAAGTCGACGTAAGCAGGTTCTGACTCTGCTAACTCGATTCTGGGCGTCAAAGCTGGAACTAAACTTAACCTCCTGATGATTTTGATGTTAGTGAGGCCAGAAAATGAAGAGATATCCTGGGTATATGTGGATCTTGCTTCGTAGAACAGGCCTCAGTTATCCATCCATTTAACTGTGCTTCATGTGTTTGTGTATTCTGGTGTCACAGTCACAAAGAAATAGGTATGAACATTACATTTGTCTGTGTCCTCACAGTAGGAAAGATCTGTGTGACAGCAACAGCACTTTGACGCACTTCTCTGTGGAGTGAAGCAGTAGTTTAGCTTCTCAGGCAGCTGGAGTTGAACCAGCAACTTCCTCCATCCTCCCCTTTTCAACCGACCTACTGCCTAGTCAACTCCGTTGATTAGTAAAAAGATTAATATAATAACTACAAAGAGGAATGGTAGTGATCAAATGAGTGAATTACACTGTAAAATATCATCCTGTTGTCTATATATGTTGAAGTTGGACAAGTATGTTTTGCATCTGAGAGCAGTGAGAGAAAGTTTTAGTGATTTTTGAATTTTATTTTCTGACACAAAGATTAAAGTTCTAACTCTGCTCCACTCACCAGTCTCACCATCACACACCTACTCTCTCTCTCTCTGTCTTCCTCTCGCTCCCTCTTTTTCGCCCACTCACTACACAGACAACTTCTGCCCTGTACTATTGCTTAAAGCAGCTGCACAACTTGTGTAACATTATTCTCTCTTAAACTTCTCAATCTTACTGCAGATCTATGAATCACAGTGTGACTTATTACTTTGCTCAGTCTTTGTCTTGTGTGCGAACAATAAACATGAACATGAACACGAGCATACATATATGGGGCTGGGGGATATGGCCAGACATTTTTATAAAAACACAGACATTTTATGCAGTTAATACTGATAATTATCAAGATAAATTATTACACAACAATATTATAATTGTTAGACATTATTATTATTTTAAGCTCAAAGACAGATTTTTTTCTCTCTCAGTACGTCTTTATGTTCGTCTTTAGTAAGTTTCTGTACACGAGGCAGAGTCAGAAGGAGGTTACCACAGTCCACTGTAGTCTTTATATTCCTCTGTAGCAGTATCCATAGTAACCAAGTTTACCATAAGGCCCCCGTATAGACAATAAATGTATATGATGTTCATATAGGGTGAACGGGAACGTAAGACCCTTAAGACATCCTTCATCTCCTGAGAACTCGTTTCTCCTGCTCATAAGATTTCCATCACTCACAGCCCCAGTGCAGTCAGGACCGGCCATGGGCATATCAGGTCAACGTTTTTTCCTGTCCTGTGTCTTAATCAACCCTCTCTGTGTAACTGTCCTTTGGGGTGCACATGAGAGCATGTGTGTACCAGGACTGGTCTCCCTAGCCAATCACAACCAAGTTAGTTATTGCATGTCAACATTCTGGACTAATGCTATAGCCTGCAAGAGTGAGTACATAAATCAACCACTCATTGCCGTCACATTTAGGAGAAACTATCGGCCAATGCTATTATTACATCTTCTTAAGATGATATTTCCCTTGAATCCAATCTGGTTAGAGCCGAGCTTATGCGCTGACCCAGGTTTCAGTGGCAGGCGCTCTCCGATATCCTGTCAGAGCTGCTTCAGTCAGCTCAGCCGGATGTGAGAGGCTACATTGTGTATTGGAAATGTGCCCTGGGTGAGCCCTACCATACGTTAGTCAGGAGAAGTTAAGGGCAGGCTGCGCTGGGCTATCCCCTGCGGTTATCAGCAGAGAAGAACCTGCCTGAAGGTTGGTGCTCTTAAATCTTTGATCATTGCTGAGGCAGCCTGAACGTGGCGTGGACCGGGGCCATCAATCAGGGCCAATGCTCACAGCTAATGGCTTATTCAAGTTTTGCAGAAAATAAAACAGCTGTCCTCATCGAAATCAAGCATGACGAATTACACTTGAATTAATAACATTTACCCTGATCGTCCTAAATAGTGCAGCAAAGAGAGAAAACAGGTTAGACAGCACTATGATTGGATGATACTGTATTAATTATTATCATTAGTCATTTCCAGACGGCATAATTTAAGGTAAGCTTATGCACATGACTTGATTGTAAACAACATATCTTTCTTTAATCTTGCAGGGGCAGTATTCATGCACAGGCTGCTGCCTTCCCTGCATTGCTATTAGCTTGACTCAGAGCAGGCGCTCGTTTCATGAGGAGAGGATCACATTTTGGAGAGACTCTGTGCATGACAGGTGTATTTTGGATTGATGGGACAAGTAACACAAAACGTGAAGGCAACCTTTCATTGAACTCAAACCTTGAATATGAATAGTATAGCTCATCGAGGCTCATGCAGGCGCAGAACTGGAACATATTCATATCTGTATTATATAAAGGAAGAGACAGCCCCCCCCCCCTCACCCCCCATTTGCACAAGGCAAATGAAGATCCTTGATAGTTTCCTAACTGTTTTAATGCCAGGATTTTAAAACACATTGAAAAGTTAAATAATTGCCTGCTCCGCTCAAGATTGCATATTAATATTGTACAGCATGTCGACGGTTCCTCCTCTGCCCACAGGTGAGTGTAATTACCTTGTGAGGAAAAGAAGATTCAAACTGATTCAAGCCTCGGTGCACCCCGCTCTTTAAGAATCCTCTTGACGACGCCAACGAGGCAGCGTCTTTTTTTTTGTCGGAGCAGAAAGACAAAGTAATAAATTGAGCACATAATAAAGATGGAGTTATTAAAATGTAACTTCCCCCCTAAGTCTTGGGTGAAGTGTCTCCCCCTGGAAAATCGACTTTATAACCAGTGCAGGGAGGCGCCCCCCCACCACACACTTTTGCCACAGAGATAATGTTTGAAGTCCTGAGCCAATTGAACGACAGACATAGTTAACCGGGGCTAAACAGGGTCAGAGGAGTATGGTGGTCCCGAGCGGTTCAAAAAGCGTGTATGAATGAGACACGTTGAAAATGAGAGTGGTTTTCCACGTTGCCACTCACGAGCAGTTGCCGGTGGCGGGGGCTGCCCACCTTTGAGGGGTGTTAACTGATGTCTTTTTGAAAAAACACAATCCCGTGTGCAGTGTCTCTCTAATCACTTACTTCTTCAGAGTGACAGGTATGTCATCTGCGTTTCAGTACAAACGTATTGTCGACAACTTGTGATTTCCTGCTTTTCAGTGTCCTACCTTATACTTATCACAGTGTGGTTCCCTGTAGGTTTATTTAACTTGTTTGACGATGCTGTGCCTTGACTGTGTGAGCAGTGAAACATCAGAGAAAGCATTGACCTCCCACTATTTAATGACACCTCTAAGTGAAGCGTTTTTTTCAGCGGGTAGTGACAGTAACATCAATAATGATCTATTTCAGGGACTTGTCATCTTAGCCTCCCCACATATCCCTGAAAGATGTTTCCCCGCCTATACCAAGTCAGTCTAAGCCCGTTGAATTCGTTAACGAAAAGCGAACGATCGGACCTACAAGGACAGCCTATCTCTTCCCTGCTGACTGTAGAGTTCATCAAAATGATGCCACAGAAAAGCAAGCAAGGAAGAGATAATGTTATTATTGGTCATCTGGAAATAGGAGATGGTCAGGGCCAAGGGAGCTCAGAAGTCCGAAGCAAGGCTCGATTACAAACTAGGCAACCTGCCCCAGTTTCGTCTTCCAAAACCCTGCTTAAAAAAATATGTGTGAGAAGAAAGCGGGAGAGTGTGTGCGAAAGCAGTGCTCAACCAACGTCTCTGAAATAACAGTCCCAACAGCAACTAAGTCGTAAATTATCAAATTATACTAGCTGAGGCCTATTTAGAATTTTATAGCCCAAATAATAGTAAGTTACTATATCAAGACCAAGTTTGTATTTAGCACATTGTATGTTAAATGCATGGAGTGTCTCTGGAGACTGATAATCAACTGAACACTGCATTGAATTAAAAGTTTGAGAGGCCGTTGTTTAAATTAGTTTGGGTTGAGTGTCAGTTATTTTCTTTATCGGAGGTGTTGACTAAATGTTTTCTAAAACATTTTCTCCCGGTGCTTTCTGTAATATATAGTGATCTTCATCAGCAGGTTGTGTTCTGTTCCATTTCATAGCCTAAATGAGTCATTGAAGGTGATAATAGTGACGTTGGCCATCGTGTGAATCCCCATGGTGGACAACTGAGCTGTTTCCATGACAACAAAGCAAACTGCAGAGGAGGACTATTAAGTGTAGTTGAAGGTCCAGGAAAAAAGTGATTTATTTTGGTGTTTTGGCTAAAACCTCTCTCAGTGGCATCATGCATGGTGAAAATTCTGTTTCACGATTTTTAGAATTTTAGATGTTGAAATTTAATCTACAGAATTACTGCTGCATGCGAATGCTGTCATCCAGTTTCTTTATAAAACTTCCATCTCCTGAGAAAGACTATGAGTTACGATTGTGAGAGATCTGAGGAGATAAAACGATACAGGCCCTATACAGAAAAAATATGGGAACAATTACCATCTGAGCTCAGTAAATGTGTCCATGAATAGGCTGCCGTAATGATAATCATAAAATCAATGTTCATAAAAAGAGGCAGACTGCCGCGTTATGTAAAACATGAGTGAGATCATTAGAAATATAGTGTTGTCACATTTCATGTCGTTCAGCAGCAGACACACTCAAACCTACTCGCCAAACAAATCGAGTTCATGTTTTTTGGGGGGGGGGTTAACTCAACAATCAGCATAATCATATCCACACGTGACTTTGTTGCTGTGATTCTTTATTATCCAGCGGCAGGTGTTTCCTTCACAGCTGGTTAACTCCTGCTGATGTGAGAGGCTGTCATGCTTCATGTTTGCCATTGGCTGCTGCAGTGTGCGGTGTGCCCCTCACTATCTGTATTCTTGCCACATCGCACAGTGGATGTGACGCAGACAAACAGGCCACCTGGGTGCTGGTGGGTACAGAGGCCTCGCCGCCGCCGGTCCCTCCGTACACATCTGCTGGTCTGACCAATTGTTTCAATTATACCGCCGATGGCAGCAGAGAGGAAACAATGTCTCACATTATTGGGACAAAGTGGAGTAACATTTTAATTATAACAAAATAACCAGAAAGTTAAAACAGCATATGGCTGTTAGCTAAATGAGGCTATGAGCTAAATGCTAATTCTAACATGTCAGCATGCGCACAATAGAAATTCTAGGGATTTGTTCATTTTTTTTTATGTGCTAATTGAGTTTCTTGCCATAAATTAGACGAGGATTGACACCACAGTTATGAATCTCTCCAGCTGTTTATTCTGTAAAATGTTTACCATTGTTTACCGTCACTTAATCTAAGCATGCCATGTTAATTTCAGTAATAACATTAAATACAACAGGGTCCAATGGGAATGTCATTAAATTTGCTGTTCAGTCCAAATGCTGCCAGCATAAAAATGAAAGTAGATGAATATTCTCAAATTAACAATTTCTTTAAATAAATTACCTCTGTAATTCTTGCACGATTAATTTACTTGAAAATGTAGAT
This sequence comes from Pleuronectes platessa, assembly GCF_947347685.1. Lineage (NCBI taxonomy): Eukaryota > Metazoa > Chordata > Actinopteri > Pleuronectiformes > Pleuronectidae > Pleuronectes > Pleuronectes platessa. The sequence continues at coordinate 27,246,525 of NC_070630.1, forward strand.
GATGAAGATCAAGACTTCTATATATATATATAATATACATATTAAAAACCACAACTTTTCAGTTGAACCTGTTCTACATCATGAGTTCTAGCTTCCGTCAGCACTTAAAGGTTTTTAAGAAGTGCTGAGACTTTACATGGGCCTGTTGGGGGCTCTGGGATTTTGGCAGCTGGTTGTACAACACACTTTTTTCTTGTGTTTAGCGCCATCCCAGTGTGTAGTAGAGAGGAGGGTGTTCTGCAGAAATCAGAGCGACACTCTGTCATTGCACGCTTGCATGCATGACAGTATACCTGGAAGCAATTGTAAAGCCGTTCTATCTTTGTTGTTTAGTCATTTTTCGGGGGTCACAGTTCCTGCTTGTTGCTGCCATAAAACAGCAAATACAGCAGATACAGCACTAACCCATGAAGATGGTTTCTTGTGTTCATCTGTCATATCTTTTTCCACACAACTGATGTCAACCCTCAGAAGCACCATCCATCAGTTTGAGAAATTCAACTGTGAGTCAGGGCAAATCTGGAAATAGATTGTTCTTACATTTTGTGCACATCAAGTGCAACCAGCCCTCCTGCATTACTGGGTCACAGGAAATTTGCCTTTTTATACAACCGCGTGCCTCGCTAAAAAAAGATTCTGGGATTCCTGCTGTTCATTCCCCAAAACATACATAGCTGTAATTTATATGATTTTTTAAACACAAAGCCCCTTAAAAACTGTCTTAGATCAACCAGTTCTGGAGCTGATGCAGCATGCAGACATCACTTGCTGAATGAAGCATAAGCCTGCATGGAAGCAGCCTTCCCTCAGATGTATTTGAATAAGACATGATGCCAGTTTATTTTTGTAACATCCCCAAACCCCAGACTGTTGGCAGGCGGTGGAGTTGTGACTAACCCTCTTCCAGTTTCCACATTAGACATAAAAAACTGAATTTGTCTGTTTGCACTTCAGATTGTTGTCAATTAGATAAAATCACATGAATTGAAATGAACATTTCACATGTGAACAGAAATGTACGTTACGATACAGCAGTGGTATAACAGCAGAAGAGGGAGTCTTCCTGTGAATGTGAATGATGTGCATCCAAATTAAAGTTATTGACAATATGCACTTCTGCTGCGCTGCACTTTGAGGCCCAGCTCTCTGATGTTAAATAATGGATAGACGTCGCACACAGCCTCACCGCTAATGAAGGAGTCTGTGGCCAAGAACTGACTCTTAGACCTTGCGCCAACCGCGATGTTAAAAACCTGGCAGACTGTTCTTGAATCTTACACGCTGGTTTGAGTGAGTGTGTGCGTATGTTCCCGTACTTATATCTTTGTGAGGACCATTTTAAGCATAGACCCAACGAGTGAGGACATTTTTGGAGAGTGAGGAGATTTCAAACGGTCCTCGCTTTTTAAATGGGCTGTTTGAGGGTTAACACTTGGTTTTGAGGGTGGGAATTAGGTTTAAATTAGAGTTAGGGTTAGGCTTTTAGTTTGGATGGTTAAAGTTAGGGTACAGGGCTAGGGAATGTATTATGTCAGTAAATGTCCTCTCTATGATAGAAGTACAAACGTGTCTATGTATGTGTGTGTGCGACTGGAGGAGGGTGGCACACAATTAAGCGCTCACATCTCTCTCATCACTGAATCATATAAGCTGTAACGTCCTTATCTTCCAGGTCTGGACCTGAGGTTACCTGTCAGGAAGACGTACAGGAAATGGCCGGCTGACATGGAGGATGCCACTGCTACGACACTTGTCCAGTTCATAGTGTGGCCTTCCGTGCTGCGCATCAGTGGCATCAGTGGTGCCATGATCCAGTTATAACTGTGGGTAAGCTTCCAAAAATATGTTTTCACTTATATCGTATATAAGTGAAAATATATATTATTAATCAACAGCAAACAGTGTTGTTAAAGAACATTCAACTGACTTCAGAACCAGTTCAGTGGTCACAAAGAGAATGTTACAAACTGGAGCTCAGACGATTACTCGATAGGGAGGGCCTAACAAATAGATGCATTATGGGAAATGTCGATCTTGCATTTATGAAGCAAACCCATATTGCTGACGAAAAAATCTTTGAGGAGGCAGATTATAGCTTTTATGTTCCAAGCCACCTGTAAGCGAATCACATCAGCAAATCCAAAACTGGATTTAGATTAAGTATTTAAACGTCATTTTATTGCATATATGGTTTCAGTTTTATTCAATATAATCTGTCTGCTACTGTTATTATTACAAGCGTTTCTATGGCATTTTATTGACTGTTATTTGTTGTACTTTTTAAAATAACTTTATGTGTTATTTTAGCTTTTAAAATCTATTTTATGGTATATAATTGTCTTTATAAATATTTGTTTTGTCAAATGTGTGGCTTGTCAGTTGGTTGTGAAGCACTTTGAACTGCTCTTACCTTTATGAAAGGTGCTAAACACATTAAGTGTGATTGATTGACTGATCAGGATATTCCAGACTCTGCTATTTTGATTGGGTTTTATTTTGAATACTTCTGTAATACTGTATACTGTACTGGATTATCTGTTACTTCTCAATACTGAGGACATCCTTAAAAAGTGTGAAGGTAAACAAGACCATGTCCTTAAATTTAAGTAGTAGTCACGATGGTTAATGGGTAGACGTTAAGCATTAGGAGGGGTTTGTACTGTCTCACTACCCTCCGTAGTACAACTAAAGAAGATAAGCTGTTTTTTCTTTAGGAAATTACGGGGAAATTACTCTAGGCTCAAAATTTTAGCATTTCTAATCCTGCATGTGTAAACGACATGTCATTCCAAGTTCAAACAGGAACATACGTTGTGTTTTTCCTGTGGTGCTGGAAGATGTATGGACCTTTCAAACACATGACTCAAAGGAAGATAACTGTGTTTATCACTGACATTTCCATGCCATTAATTCAAGAACTTGGCCTATGGGTAGTGTCACTGTATTTCCATAAAAGCAAGCAGGGTTATATTTTCCATAAAGCTTTCTCTCTGCTAAGAAAAACATAAACACTTAAAAATTCTGGAGAACAAATGTTTTTATCAGCAGAAACCACTCTGGTGTATGGAGGGTTTGTGTCACAACTATTCACACTCAAGCCATTCTCACCTGATGGCAATGGTATTAATGGTGTACTTATTTTCAAAGCCTAATAAGCATAATTGGCGTGCAGAATTATATTAAGGCTCGAAATATTCTGCCACCTTCCAAAGCAGTGGGAGCAGCATCACTGAGGGGAACGTAATGACACGCTTGCTCAGGTGTAAAGCTGAAATGAATACGCCAAACATCTGTGCTCACATTATGTTTGTTTTTTTACTTCCTTTGTTTGAGCTGATCAGTTAATTACTGCATTTTCTTTCAATGAGGGCTCAGCATAATTTATCAAAAATGAGCAAAAGCACATTTGAAATGTCAAGTGAAATTCAATCTGGAATAAACTAATTAGATAAAAATTGTTAAACACACTGTAAAAGTGTTGTGACCATGTCATTGTGTGCTTATTTATTTAATATCTTAACATGAAGATAATCATTAACTATTAGCTGTATAATCTCTTTGAATTGGTTATAATAATTATAATATACTTACCCCTGTTATGTTATTGTGTTTTCATCAGCGTTTATTAATTTGCAGGATTACGCAAAAACTACTGAGAGGATTTCCATACAACATTGACACTGTATGAGTCAAGGAAGAGCCCATTCAATGGGCAGATCATTACTACATTGCAAGACTTTTCAGAATTTATGATGTGTCATATTTTGTGGTTTCGTGAGGGGACTGGGAGAGGTACACACTCCACTGAATTACAACTGGTTGTTATATATTTTCTATATTTCTTGATTTGTTAAATTTCTATCCAACCAAACATATTTGAGTATGTATGTATGTTGGTTAAACGAAGGTACTTTTTATAGAGATATACATAATTACATTATAGCAGTATAAACATGTCTAAACCATTCAGATTATTAGAAAACAACATTGTGAAATGCAATTGTTTAATGATATTTATATATGTTTGCTGGGCCTAAAAAACTCAACGCATTAAATATTAAAACGTGACTGGTACAAAAGTGGATTACATCAGTTAAACCAAATCGCCACATAGCACGAAGAAGAGCTGTTTTTTAAAGAGGCTGAAAAGTCATGCCATTCCAGTTATGCCTGCCCTGGCTAATTTCTGTCATGGTGTAATTACATTTTTCAAAGGGATACAAAGCTGAACCAAGGGATCTGGACTCAGAGGGACGGGGCACAAACAGTCAACCCGCAGTCTGGTGACATTGTTTCCTGTCATTTGGCTGATGAATAGTTTCTGCATTGGGCATGAAGTCACGTCCCTGTCCTCGGGGATGGCACCGATGAGCTCACTGGGTTGGCAGAGTGAACTAGCTCCTGCTCTGTGGCCTCCTCCAGTGGCTTTGACCTTCCTTATGTTGGCTGACATGCTTAGTTACGGCTTTAAACCCAAGCTTTTTTCATTTAACCTCTGACTAAAGGTGCCATCTTTCACCTGCTCCATTGTATCGTTCATTTAATTTGGTGAGGCTATAATGCATCTTTCTCTGTGACGGTATAATGCTTAATTTTATTTCAACATCAGAGAGTAGAATGTTGTGTCACAGGTGGTGTGTTTTTTCACTCTCATTGTCAGGAGATCAGAATATGATGTTTTTGAAGCAGTTAATGATGAGTAAGAGCCTGAGAATTAGCTTCCCATTATCAGTTTATTGAGATTCAGCTACACACTGCAACTCTGTGCCTCAGCAAGTTTAAAGAGTAACTAAAACCCTAAAACACTTTTCAGCTGGAAACATATTTAGGTATTTAGTGATATTGGTTGATTCAGGTCTAAATCTTGACAATTAGTGTAGAGTGTGTGAATTCAACACTTGTTTGGTAAAAAGCATAGTGACTGCCCTCTATTGGTTTAAACCCAGCTATTGAATTTTGCTATTGGCTCATGTGGAAGCAGGTTACGTCACCAACTATCGCTTCATCGTACATATACCTACATCTCTGACTGTGCAGATTGTTGACTTTGAGATTTGATGTAGTGGCTGCAAACATATTTATGGTGATAACAAGGCTTTACAATTAATCCGAGCAATCGCTAACATTAGTCTTCTTATGAATATTACACTACCCACTTGCAATGCCTCTGCTACTAGAGCTCTGGCGTTGGATGTGACTGGAGCTAAAGTCTCGAGCTGATGTGGCTTGGTACCACCATGGTCGTCCTCCACACTAATGTCAACTTCAGGGGATTCTGCAGGGGAAAAAGTCCTCCATCTCAGAAGATCCCATTTTGGTATGGCCTGATGACGTCACTGACAGTGACAGTAGCGGTGTCTAAATTCTGGGGCTTCATCTTTTGGAGGCTGCATTTAAAGACCGATTGCATCACAGCAGGGAGACTAGACCCATTTCGAAAGTTCTATCAAATGATACCAACACATGCGTCCTTTCATCCCCGACAAACGAAAACAGGTGGATACTTACTGGCCCAAACTATCGCAGGATTCATTGTGCTTTGGTGACGCACTAAATTGTACACTTGAGCCTCTGTAGACCGGTCTCATTTCGGTTCGTCCCAAAAAGTAGGCAAGGTTCATGGGCCAGGTAGACGGCATATTCTGAAAGAGGCAGCCCCTGAAGTGGGACAGTGCTTCTCAGTCCCCTGCCCAGTTTCGAGTATTTTTCAAAATCATGCAGTGGGTAAAGTTAGGCTAAGACCTGGGGGTGATGTTACAGCTAGGATTATGGTCATTATCTTGAAGTCCTGTTTATTATAAAATGCAGAATGATAATAAATAATTTTTTGTTTTTCTCTAGGTAATGCCGAGCCAAATAACCAATCCTGGAGATGCCGAAGAGAAGAGATATTCTTGCCATCGTGTTGATCGTTTTACCCTGGACTCTGCTCATCACTGTTTGGCACCAAAGCGCTATTGGTCCACTCCTCGCCATCCGCAAGGGTACGCAGTGCACCGCACTTCACTGGCAATATCAAACATAAAGTGGGTCCTCGAGCCTTAACACTCCACTTCAGGTTGAGACAACAGGTGGTTCATTTAGAGGCACTCACTGGCCGTGATCAGCAGCTCCGTCGGCTCTCCATAGCACGTGTCCAGTCATTGTAAACCTCATCAGTGTGGACTGTTTAGAATATACCATCAGATACACTGTTTCATATTCTAAGAGGCTGTTTCTATATATCATATTCATTCATTAAAGTCATTTTAATTTATTTTGCTGAAAAAAGGATGTTACAAAACAGTGTAATTACACAACATTCACAGTTTATCCACTTAGCCCTGTCAATCCTTAATTTCTTCTCACATTATGCAATAGATTTATGTTGAAACATTCACTCAACTTCAAAAAATCAAAGTCATACTTTATAAATTAGCAACCTTCGATATGAATGTGTCTGCTCGATTAGCTTCATGGAATATCTTCGAATCCACTGACGTTTACACACCAGTCTTTAATATGCACTTATGAGACCTTCCTCTCATCCCCCAGGAACAAAAACACACGGAATGAAATGTCAAGTATGCTGCAGAGTAAACAAACCCACATTAGAGCGACAGCAAATCAATAGAGTTGTCTAATGCCGTGAGTGCACATACAGGGTTGAACAAACCAAACTGGTTTACCGGTGCTTAGTCTGGACTCCTGATCGTTTCCAAATATTTAAAATATAATTTCAATAATAATGATAATAAAATAATTTTGCAGGTCATCCAAACACTTAAAATAGTATCTGCTCAGCCGGCAATCATTAAAATGCATACTGCAATACTTTCTCTTCACTGCATATCTAAATCGTATGGGGGAAAGGTTTCTCCAATTAAATGGAGAAAGTCATTTTATATTCGTGTGGTTACAGTAAAAATTACAAAATCCATGCTTTTGTGTGCTGTCAAAAGAGAGGCTGGAGGTTTTTGGGCAGCATGCTCACTGGCAGCCTTTGTTGAACATCTGGCCATCAGCGGATTGTGTTAATCTACGTGCTGCAGAAAAATCCTCTTTTATGTTGGAGGTGCAAATGGCGCTTTGGGCAGCGGTTGTGGCAAAAAGAAAGGAAGTTAAGAATATTAATGATTCTATTATACATTTCTATTCATTTAGGACCAAACTACATTGGCCAAATATTATTTTTCAAAGAAAATAAAAAGGTTTTATCACTAGAGTCAATTGAAGTACTTTTAAAAAAGGGCCTTATCCTATAGTATAAGAAAAAACAAACATGTATCCCAATAGAGCCACAGGTTCTGGTATCTTTCCTCCAGTGGCAGTGGCTAAGGCAACATCTATAATACTATTTTTGGAAAACGCATCAACTCTGCTATGGAAACGCTTCTTGCCCCGTTTTATTGTAAATGTGGCGTTTTAGTGTGGATGGGTAGTAACAGAGATGTTTGAGAACTAGACATAGACCCTCACAAACTCTTGATGATTGGGTCTTTTGATCACAACGTAGCCTTTGCAGATTCATCAGGCTCCTATCACATGACCCCTCTCCAGAAGAAAACAACCAGCCATACAACTAGTAGTATAGATGAGCATCTCTATTAGGCTACATGGTTTTAGTTTTTTTTAGGGAAAATCTACACTTTGGAGGGCATTTGTTAAAATCTCTCTCGTAGTGACTTAAAACATTGTTCCCGTGTGAAGGAGGGTTATGTTTCGCAAAGTATCTGAATTAGATTGGACAGAGACCAGGTCTGGTGTTTAGATTGATCTTGAACTACATAAGTCGTAAAATGAAAATAAAGTTGGTGTAGGCCCTGAACCACACACTTACTTTATGCAAATGCATGCCCTTGCTTGGAAAAACAACAACAACTTTATGTTAATGCTTCTTCATTACAAACGCTTTCAAACAGCTAGACCCAGCTCACAGCAATCAGAGCAGTTTTAATAATGCTTAGAGATCTCCGAACCAAAATGCATGGCTATGTTTCCTGCAGTAAATTAACCGAGCATGTTGTTGAAGTGGAGCGGCAAAGCAGGTCTGAGGTGGGAGTCTATACATAAAAAGAGGACACTTCTACTGGATCCACATACCCACATTTCTCTTTCTTTATATAGAAAAACTCAAAGGCAACGCTGGGGGAATAGCTCATCTCATCTCATCCCTCCTTCATCTTGCACTCTCTCTCTCTCTCTCTCTCTGTCCATCAGCTGTGTTTCCCTCTCACGGTGCTTGCTTTCACTTTTTGCAGCCTGTCACCACCTAGTAAAAGAGATCTTTATCATTCCAGAGAGGCTTGCAGTCCGCCATCACCGGCTCTCAGGTACACTTTACCCCCATTGGGTTTAAGTCACCTGAGGCAAATATACAAAGGGCGGCACAGGTTTGCACTAATACCTTACATATGCTCTTATCTCCAAATCTGCAGATGATGGAGTCGAGGGGAAGAGGGAGGCAGGTGGCCTGGGGCAGGACTCCAAAGAATACTGTGCCTCAGATAAGGACATAGTAGAGGTGGTGAGGACAGAATATGTGTATACACGGCCTCCACCTTGGTCCGATGTGCTGCCTACTATCCACATCATCACCCCTACATACAGTAGGCCAGTGCAGAAAGCGGAGCTGACACGGCTGGCGAACACCTTCCTCCATGTTCCCAACCTGCACTGGATCCTGGTGGAGGACTCGCAAAGGAGAACAACTCTTGTTACGAGGCTCCTTCGAGAAACAGGGCTGAACTACACCCACCTCAATGTAGAGACGCCCAGGAACTATAAGCTGCGGGGTGACACCCGGGACCCCAGAATACCGCGAGGGACCATGCAAAGGAATCTGGCCCTGCGGTGGTTGAGGGAGACATTTAACGCCAACAGTAGTCAAGCTGGAATCGTCTACTTTGCTGATGACGACAACACATACAGCCTGGAGCTGTTTGAGGAGGTTTGTGCTGATATTCAACATCACTGCCGCTGCTCTATCAGTCAGGTTCACTTCATAAACTATCATTAATCACAGTAAAGTATTATTTTCACTAGTAACTACAACAATTATCGGTAAACTGGAAGGGTACTTGGAGAGCACATAGCTCAGCCAAGGCTAACACCCCCTATTTCACCATGTTAAAGAAAGGAAAAATAAATCCTTGATCTGCTATGGACTGTTTATAGAGATTGATGACATGACAGCTCCCTAAAGTGATCCAAACTATATCAACCATAAAAAAAATGTTTCTCTTCTCAGAGGTGGTGTGTCTAATTTTAGCGAATACTTATCACACTGAGTTATGTCAAAGTGTTCATTCTTCCAATAAGTTTGTTTATCAGCGCGTGTATCGACAGGCCTTCGCTACTGTGCCTCTATCCCCAGATCGCTTCTGCACAGACTCTGGGTCCAAATGCACAAGATGACACAAGTATCCCGAATATTTTTGGATGGTGGGAGGAAGTGGAGAAGCGTCCTCCATCTTTATAAACAGTCGATGGGGTCCACCCATTTATTCAAATTTATTCCAAAATGTAATGGGTTCTTTCTTGTGTCATGCCCCACCCTTCCTTATTTGTGGAAATCCGTTCAGAAGTTTCTGAGTTATCCTGTTGACAAACAGACAAATATACAACCTATCTATCTATCTATCTATCTATCTATCTATCTATCTATCTATCTATCTAATTATCTATCTATCTAGATTCTTGCCTCAATCCAATCACCTCTAACCTTAAAATGTGCAGGGCAAACTGTAAGTAATTAAGAAGCTTTGGGAGGTTGAACCATTTCCAATTTGAGACACTGAGAACTGCTTGTCCTGCCTTTTTGGAAGCTTGAAAGATCAGCAGCCATTCGTCTTACAGGGGATTGATTAGCATTGACCAATAAACAGGCAAGGATAGGATACAAGTAGGGGTCGACAAAATTATGTGTTATATAAATGTTTTCCTGTGGATCCATACCTATAAATTAAGTTCTAGGTGAAGATACATATGAAGTGCAACATACAGGTATACCAAGCTTCTCTACCAGGTAATGTTGAAAAAAAGTCTCTGATTGTTTTTTTTTTAGCTCTTAACAAGCGTAGTCTGTGATTTGAAGCGGGAGAGACGTTTGGGCATGTAATCAGGACATCTCAGGCCATCCATCACTTGAATTACCTGAGAGGACACGGTCTGGGTCCTCTGAGTATTAGCCTCAAGTCTTGTTAGTAGGGCAGACATGGGCTGTAGTAAACGGAGCGCCGGGTATTGACGGGGCCTGTCATTACCTTTCTCTGGGAATCAGCCGAAGTGCTTCATCTCCCTCAGAGGCCCTCCATCACCTCCAACAGGCCTATTTATGGGCTAGTAACAGCCCTGAGGGGGGAGTGAGAGGGAGGGAGAGAGAGGGAGATAGAAGAGGAGAGGGAGTGATGGAAAAAGAATGAGAAAAAAGGTAAAGGTGACAGCAAATCAGACAGACAGCTGACTGCAACTACAGTATAGTTTGCTGACACCACTGTAAAAATTCAACAGTTTGCTGACACGATAGTGAACATTCAGAGCGTCCCATGGCTCGAGAACAGATAGGCGTAGAAGGGATTCCTTCAGTGTGGAGATACAGGTGAAAGATGGATGTGCACCACTCAAGGCGTTAAAAACAGGGTTATAATTTTCTCCAGGTGAATCAAACGTGAGACGTCTTTAATAAATATGCCATTAAAATGTAAAGTAGATTGTTTCAGCTGCAAACATAATTAACTATTATTCGTCTATTTGTTAAAAGAATACTTTGTGTTTATTGGTGCTTTTACCACTCTCCACTAGATCTGCCTTGTATATCATGTATGTGTTCAACCCACCATCTACTGTCAACTATATGGTCTATTTGTACTCTATGTACACAAATAGTCAATGCTATTCCAAATAACATTGTTCCTAAGATCGAAGGACTATAAAAGATAGTTGGATTTTTGGAAACATTCTTCTTTTCCTACAATAAGAAAATAGTGAGTATGCTTTTCTTTAATGAAAAACACGGAGAACTTAAAAAAAAATCTCTAAACAACATTGAAAAATCCTAAAAATGTTAATACCACTTACAAACTCTATAATAAGTTTGACGATGATCTTTTATTTTTTCCACCGATTTTTTCACACTAATTAGGCCTGAAAGTAGACTGCATTATAAAGACTTAATTGCTGAGCGTGCTCGTCTACAGTTCTTTCAGGACAGCAGCAGTGGTTCACTTAAGCTGCCACAGCCTGACAACAACACATTACATTTCGTCTGCTGTTAAAATAATATTAATAAATGTTGAAATTAAATTTCCAACACATTTGGATACCAGAGACTTTAGAGAGGATGTTGTTAGTCATACTTAGAGTGTTTCACAGTCTTTGATTCATTAAAAACGAACTGTGACTTTTATTATATACACATTTAAATTCTAGTAATTTCGATACAGTACTGTAAAGTAGTATAATAATTACTGACGCCTCATAAGAAATGTTTTTTCCGTCTCAAACCACATTGTTCAAGTGATATACAACCCAAAAATATTTCAAAAGCCTAATTAATATTAAAATATAATTATTTGAGCTATATCGCAAAAGTATGACTATCAAAAAGAGTGAATATAATGAAAGATGAACTTGATGGTTGAGAAAAGTGTTTCCATTATTAATTATCTGATGATTTTTGTATTAATCATCTAATGAATGCCTACTTTTCTGGGACACCCTGAGGACGCTGAAACACAGGGTACAGGGTACAATAAACACTCTGCACAAGCACATCATAGTTCTCAGAATTGGACAAGGGTAACTTTGCTTTGTGTCCATTTGTTAGGCTGCCAGCAGGAGGAGGCATTTGTGCTGTTTTACTCAGGCTGATTTTCCCTCCAGAGAATCCTCATTTTCCCATTTTCAGTATAGATGGGAAAGTGACAACACTCTTGACACTGCCTGTGAGGAGCCTGATTTAGTTTGATTTAAGTCAAGCCTGTGGGGGAAGGGGAGCAGGCAGGTGACATTTGAGCTTAATTGTGGCTGAATTCAGACACAGCCCAGCTACAAAATACATTACATCAGTAGAGTCTATGAGGAAGGCAATTTAGACTGCTGCACACTAGAGGATAATCAGTCCGATTTTAGACCGGATTTGCCCGTCCCGACAGTCGTGGGGGAGTTCCCCACTGGAAGTGTGAAGGGTTTGCAAAATAATCTTAGTGCTACCGATTGAGCCGGAGCCTTCCCTATTTTGAATCATAAATATCAATATAATCGAATCCAACAGAAACCCGCAATACCAGGAGAGCGAGCTGACCGGGAATCGTCACCAACCAGATGTTTCATACTTGTACAGCTGCGACTAAAAACAACAATACATTTCCAATTCACCTCTGGCTCGCTTTGCTCGCTGCAAAATGGAAACACACGACATCGATCTTCATCTATGTTTGTATTTCTTCTTAAGTCACGTTTAATCACGCAAGGGTTCTACACTCCATTTCAGCAGGTGGCGGTAATGCACCTAAATGTTGTTTGCCAACCACCATTAGAAAAACTGAAAAAGATATTTTTTCCTTTTGTTTCTTTGAGATTTCAAGTCTCTGGAACATCCACTGTGAAATTGTTTCCTACAAACCCGTGTGGTCTGACTTTCTAGCCAAATCATTTAAAATAAAAATCTGTTAAATCTGTCATTATGTCTGTGGTCTCCCACATTTTTTAATTCGGTCAAGAGTTGAAAATCGTCTAGTGTAGCAGCCCTTAGAGAAACTCATCCAATTGCAGTTATTTTAACTAAACCCAGATTTTGATGTATACAACTTATTAGAAAGAAACTAGAACTACCATATTGCCGTTTTATGACTCCACCAACCAGGGCAGATTGAAGGCACACTCACACATATACACCAATATAGCATTGGCGAACCTTTGCCACCCAGTCACTTACAATCCAAGCACGCGAGGAGGCAAATACAACATATGCTTCCTGTGGAGTAACAAATTTGACCCACAGTATTTGCTTAGCATTTGTGTGTGGTTTGACCGTGTGTCTTTAATCAAATCTAGTTTCTCCCGACTCACATTAGGTCACGGTGGTAAACTGTCAACTGACTTCAGTACACTGGGTTCACAAAACTAAAAGTGTTTTTTGTAAGGTCACAATGACTTTTTACCATCAGATTAATTCATCTTTTAGTCCAACTGAGCGTTTTACTGAATTTGCAAGAATTCCCTGCAGGTATTCCTGAGATAACCTGTTCAGAAGGCAAAAATGGGTTTTATGAGGTCACAGTGACCTTTTTTTTTTTTACCACCGAAATGAAGTCAATTCATTGTTCATCCTTGAGTCCAAAGTGAATGTGTTCTTCAGATATTGTGTTCACAAGAATGCAATTGACAAACACTACTATATGTACCAACCTATATATGCACTGACCTCCCAAAAAAAAACTAATGCCTGTCCTCTGTATAAAAACATGTGCTGGGAAAAAGACTGTGATATGAGATCGTGTTGGCAACCAAAATAAAATGGGGGAAAAAAACACACAGCTTTACAATCTCATGGCCGCATGCATATAATCACTTAATCTCTTTTCCATTCCATTAACACCCAGCGCTCATTAAGATCTACCTTCCTGCCAAATGTTATCTGGATGCCGGGCCCAGTGGTTCTCCCTAACGCTCAAATTTATGGATTCTCATAAGCCCCGTTGCAGCCTACCTCCTGCTGCTCAAGCTCTGCTCCTCTCTGATCCCCTGAACTGACCACACAGCAGCTTATTAGATCACACACCACTCTGCAGCTCATATTCCAAGGGTTGTTTGCATTTGATTTGCACAAAAAATTTGGGATAAACAAATACACGTATGAAAACAAGGGTGCATTTAGATGTTGAAATGTCCTGTATGCATGCTCCATATGCATATGAGCACTCTACTTTAGACTTAAGCTGGATACCTCACATTCTCTTGCACACACCTATATTTATAGAAGACCTTCCAATAGAGAGGCACCAGAAAATGATTTCCTTTGCACTGCTCGATTAAATGACTGCTGTTTCTAAACTTTACTCTTCCCTCATTATAAAACTTGGCTTTTATGGCTGCAGCGGCTCTTGAAAATTCCAATCATTGAGAAGCACACGAATAGAAGGGTGGCAGGATCGTTTGATGCTGGAAGATTAAAGGACAAAAAAAAATTGAAGATGGCAGTGCTCTACCTTGAAGAATCTCCTCAGCCAACCAGCAACCAGAGCCTCTTGCTCTAATGTTTTGTCTCCTTCAAACCCTCTCGGCACTGTTCATGTTTACTGCCTTTAAAGATGGTTGAGTGTAGTTATCTCATTGTAGGGCAGCTGTTAGTGTCTGTGTGTGAGATCTGCCTACGTCCAGCAGTGTTTCAGCCGCTCATGGTGCAATGGCTCGGTCAATATTCACTGTATTCCAAATGAATGATAGCAGCATCTCTAAAAACCCTCCGTCCGTGCTCTGCTGTAACGCTGGCAGCTGATGCTCAAACACTGTGTCTCACTGTCATGTACACTTTTTCAGATGACTAATCTGCCCTCTTGCCTCCCCCCTCATTTCTCTTCTTGACTCTCCTCTCGCTAGATGAGATCGACTCGGAAAGTTTCAGTGTGGCCTGTGGCCTTTGTTGGCGGCTTGCGGTACGAGTCCCCCAAGGTCAATGCAGCTGGAAAGGTCTACGGCTGGAAGACAGTGTTTGACCCCCATCGGCCCTTTGCCATCGACATGGCCGGCTTTGCCATCAACCTGAGACTCATCCTCTTCAAGCAACAGGCATATTTTAAGCTTCGTGGGGTGAAGGGAGGCTACCAGGAGAGTAGTTTGCTCCGGGAGCTAGTCACACTCAACGACCTGGAGCCTAAAGCAGCCAATTGCACTAAGGTAATTTACTGTTTATGTTAAATCCTGTTAAGAAGCTTGATTGAAGAAATTTCTAGCTCAGTGACTTACTTAACTGTTTGTGTGGATGGTCAAAGTTGGTTTGAAGGATACAAGTATTTGCTCATCACTCCCATCATTCCTGTGTAATCATATCTGGGAGTGAGTTGGAGCCTGGACTCCAAACACTAAACCTGTTCCACTGCTGCAATAAACGTGAGTTGTCTGACTGAACTATATTAGTCCAGGGGTCCTCAACCCAAGAAGGGAATGATAAAGAAAAGTAGCAAAAACAAAGTTCTGATGCACAAATCGGATTTCATGTGTTAGACTTTTCTCTATGCTTGAGTGTTTCTGTCAAAATGTTTTAATTTCACATAGTGTTCAGTTTGTACGTTACAGACATCTGATGGGTTCTGAAGAAAAATGTCTCTTTAAAAGGACTTGGTAAGAAGCCACAGTCATCTGAGATGCACAGTAACAAGGAGCCAGGTCAAGACTTTGCTTTTTGTAAGAGGTCACACAGCAGGTTCGGAACCACAGGTTTAATCTAACCTAGGTTGTATTTTAAAGACAAAATTATTTTGTTTTCCATCTAAAATCTTTATCTGTGAAATTATGAGTAATCATAGTAGAATAAATATGAGGAGTGGCTCAAAATTGCAGTGTCGAACCAACTTGTTCATACACAGTAAAAATCCCCCCTTGATTAAGAAGCAGAGGAAATAAAGTGAAAAGAAACCTGCAGTCTATTTTTTTGAATTTTGAAATCTAGAGGTTAGAAGTGACCAGCTACACCATATATTTTTCAATCTTCCCCTAATTTTCATTTGATGTTGAACATTTTTAGTTGTTATTTTCCCGGCTAAGTTTGTAAAGCAGAACTTTACCCTTAGCAACAGAGATATTCATCATATTTTCATAAGTTATATAATAGAAAACACACTGCCTTGCTGATGCAAGAAAGAGCATGACTTCTAAAGAAAAACTTGATAGAGCTGTAAAAACGGACTTCCCATGAACAAATTAACCAAGAAAAAGTGAAAACGACTTCCTGCAATTACACACACTTAAGTTGCTAGTTTGGAAGTTTTCAATCTGACGGCTGATTCCGTTCGTTTCGACATTCTGACTGCATCGTCCCACTCACTGAAGTAAAACATGGCTCAGTGGTGGATATTCCTCAAGATCCTTGGGTGCCAAAACCATATATGCTATCTCAGTAAAAAAACTTTTCAATATGTGTTTGGAATTCTTGATATTTCAAAAGTTTTCTTGATGGATATAAGAGTGAAACCCTGCTTTTAAATGTTCCAAGTCTATCGAACTGATCTACGGCCGGATTCCGGCAGTTTAAGCCAATGACTATTGGCACTGTTGGCCCTTCTTGTGAGAAACTGCACCCACCCACAGTTACAGATTCCAAGAACATGCAATCTGGGAGCGGAGTGGGAATGAAAAAGGCATCTTTCTCCCCATTTAAAGTCAGTGCTCCATTACAATAACTTCAAGCTATAAAGTTGTTTTAACAGGAAGGCAGCATGAAATTGTTCAAACAGATTTTATTTTAATTAGCAGGAACTTGCTGGCTACATAATTTTGTGTGTTTGTTAAAAGCAACGGTTCTTTCCTTTGGTCACTGGTAAGGTAAACAGGGCGTCTTAGCATTTGCCTCAAACTTGATTAAGCTTCAACAGATTTGTGAGGCTACTGGTTTGCACATTCTCACCTGTGATCGCCCTTAACATACACAAAGTGAAAAATCTATTGATAACACATACAGTGCCTTGCATAAGTATTCACCCCCCTTGGACTTTTTCCCATTATGTACTGTTACTAACTGGAATTCAAATAGACTTAAATAAACTTTTTCCCGTTTGATCAACAAAACATGCATAGTACTTTGGAGGTGCAAAATAAATTTTATTGTGACACAAACAATAATGAGAACAAAAAAGTTGACATCTGTTGGGTGCATAAGTATTCACCCCCCTGTGTCAATACTTGGTAGAACCCCCTTTCGCTGCAATTACAGCTGCAAGTCTTTTGGGGTATGTCTCTACCAGCTTTGCACATCTAGAGATGGAAAGGTTTGTCCATTCTTCTTGGCAAAAAAGATGAAGCTCAGTCAGATTGGATGGAGACCGTCTGTGAACCGCAATCTTCAAGTCTTGCCATAGATTCTCTATTGGATTGAGGTCTGGGCCATTTTAAGACATTAACATTCTTTAATCCAAACCATTCCTTTGTAGCTCTGGCTGTATGTTTAGGGTCATTGTCCTGCTGGAAGATGAACCTCCGCCCCAGTCTCAAGTCTTTTGCAGACTGCATCAGATTTTCTTCAAGGATTTCCCTGTATTTGGCTCCATCCATCTTTCCCTCTATTCTGACCAGTTTCCCTGTACCTGCTGAAGAGAAGCATCCCCACAGCATGATGCTACCACCACCATGTTTCACTGTTGGGATGGTGTGCTCAGGGTGATGGGCAGTGTTGGGTTTTCGCCACACATAGCGTTTTGCATTGAGGCCAAAAAGTTCAATTTTGGTCTCATCTGACCAGAGCACCTTCTTCCACATGTTTGCTGTGTCTCCCACATGGCTTCTGGCAAACTCCAAACGGGATTGTTTATGGATCCCTTTCAACAATGGCTTTCTTCTTGCCACTCTTCCATACAGGCCAGATTTGTGGAGTAGACGACTAATAGTTGTCCTGTGGACAGATTCTCCCACCTCAGCTGTGGATCTCTGCAACTCCTCCAGAGTAACCATGGGCCTCCTGGTTGCTTCTCTGATTAATTTTCTCCTTGTCCGACTCTTCAGTTTGGGTGGACGGCCTCCTCTTGGTAGGTTTGCGGTTGTGCCATATTCTTTCCATTTTCTTATGATGGATTTTATGGTGCTCAGAGAGATGTTCAAAGCTCTGGATATTTTTTCATAACCTAACCCTGCTTCATATTTCTCCACAACTTTATCCCTGACCTGTTTGGTGAGCTCCTTGGTCTTCATGATGCTGTTTGTTCAGTAATGATCTCCAACAAACTCTGAGTCCGTCACAGAACAGGTGTATTTATACTGAGATTAAATTGCAGACAGGTGGACCCTATTTACTAATTATGTGACTTGCAAATGTGACTTGTGAATGCAATTGGTCGCACCAGATCTTTGTTAGGGGTTTCACAGTAAAGGGGGTGAATACATATGCACTCAACACTTTTCAGATTTTTATTTGTAAATAATTGTGAAATCCATGTAATATTTCCCCCCACTTCCAAATGATGCACTATTTTGTGTTGGTCCATTACATAAACTCACGTTGAATTAAATTTTAATCTGTGGTTATACCATGACAAAATGTAGAAAAGTCCAAAGGGGGTGAATACTTATGCAAGGCACTGTAGGTGGAGAAAATGAGCCTTGGAATTCTTGATACATTGTTGCAGCCAACCGATATGATACCGTACGGCGGCCTGTCTCTGGTGAGGAACAGGATAGTTAGATGATTGATTTCATTGCCATGTGGACCTTGCCCTTGTATCAAGTGAGGAGCTTGTTAAGCCTGACATAATTGTTTGAGACAACAAGCCAATGCCCTGCAAGGGGACATGTTGTTAAGGCTCAATCAGCAGACTCACAATAGTGTCTCAAACATCGCAGCAGAGTACAAACAGGAACAGGCTGTACTGAGGAGGCAGCACGATTAGCCCTGCATGTCAAAGCTTAATGCTCAGTCTCTCCAATTATTCAGAACTACCATTTTATTGGGTCCACCAGTTAGACGTCCTCTTTGACCAGCCAGGAAAGGTTAAGAGCAAGTTTGGAACTATTGCACCATCCAAAAATACACCTCTGATGAGCCTGCAGCCAATATGCCCAACCAGGTGGACTGTGTGGAAGTCTTATAATAGCACTGCCTTGTGATAGGGCTTTATGAGGTGGAAATTGGCGGCCAAGAGGAGAAAGCAAAAAGCACATCATGGAAGGCTTCAGCACCTTCAGCAAAGTAAGACTATGTTGGGCCTCACACTTGCCTCTGCCTTAATTTAGGACCTGGAATGCCAAAACTGTCCCTGGTATGCAGGCTGCGGTCGATGCTGTGCATTCTGCTCATCAATGAAAGAGATATGACGAGACCTACCTTGCATTGTATGATAATGCTGCAACATTGGTTGACTCCCATGGAACCCTTTACTCGAGATCACATATTCAAGACACCTAGATGCCAAACAAGGGGATTACATAAGGGCAGAGTTCTTTCTTAGGATTAGCACCCTGAGCTGAGTAGCAGAGGTTCTCAGTGGCTGCATTGTACAGACAGGGTTACTTGAGCAAGCTGGGGTTCCCATAAAATGTTGTAGGGATTGGTCCGTAGTTCGGTTATTCATTGAAGTATTTTTTCTGCTTTTAGAACGTTACTTACATTGAGCTTAATGTTCTTGTAAAATCAGAACATAGAGACATATTTAATGTATAAATACAATTCACATACAAATGTATGTGAAAAAATGATTATAGGGTAAATTTATATACAAAACGAGTATGGCCACTGAATGCATGCCCAGTTGAATTTCTCCATCTTTTTGGATCTTACTATGTAAAGTCCCTCAAGATATTGCATGTTTTGATTTGAAACTATAAAAAGCAAACATTTATTTGAAGTACCAAGTACTAATTAGGTAAACTACACCCATACATGGTATGCCATTTGTACTTACTGGCCATTCTTGGCATTGCAAGTTGAACATAAACAAAATCTCTGTATAAGCTGGTGGACAGATTAGGAACACTGATATATATACATATATTTGTGTACACAAATACACAAAAGAGGCTTTCAGCTGTACCATCGTTCTTCTCCATGCCCACTCCTCCATTCCTGCTTACAGCCCTTCGTCTGGGTCAATTCACTAAGCCTCTCTCTGGGCAAAGAGGAGTCAGCCAGAGGACTTTGGCTGGTCAGTATCCACACTGCGATCACCCGACACACACACACACACACACACACACACACACACACACACACACAGCGAGAGAGCGAGACATTTTCAGCCAGCTTTTTCTCCTGCCCTCCCCTAGCCATTCAGATGGGTAAATGAAAAGAGGGGATTCAGAGAATGGCCAAGGAAGCGGAATTGGAGGTGTTTTTTTGCATGGGGTTGAGTGGGTGGGGGTTAGGGACGTCACACTGATTACAGATGAGTGCAGGGATGGAGAGAAAGGGCAGCAGGGAAAGACAGAAAATAAAATGGAAAGTCGTGCATGGGCATCTCTCTTCTTTATAATCTACCTCTTCAGATGTCAGCGTGACTATTGACCTCCACCTACACCTGAGCAAATGGGGAGTGGGCTCCTGGCACATCTCAAACACACCCTATGCATAATTCATGAAAGCCACTATGGAGAGATGAAAGGAAGGATGGTTCCAATGCAAAGAAGATAGGGGAAATGAGCTTGACTCTTGGTTGTTTTTCCTCCTCTCCCCTGTTCCCCTTGCTGTCCTTTTCCTGGATGTTTGTCTGGTCTTTGGGGCCAAATCAACCCAGTGTGAAATATTGATAGCAATAGCATACCAAGAAGTTCCTACATACTGTTCTGAAATATTTTCTGCTGGCTGTCATTAAAGGTCATTATTATCCTATGACTTCAAACAGGCTAAAGAGGATTGTGTCATACTCTATATAAGATAACACACTCCTGTTTTCCTGACTCAAGAGCTGTCTTCACAAGGGATGGTGGAATTCAAATGATTCCTTTCTGTTGACAATGAAATAGCCACAATTAAAGAGTGAGCTGCAACATTAATCTAATGTAAAATATGATTTAATTACATATAATTATAAGTAGAGGCCCTATACCTTTTTCCATGAAATGGAGTTTCCCTATCCTGGAAAATAGAACAATGAGCAAATTCATGTTTATTCACTCTCGCAGATGGATCCGGTCCCCGTCCCATTCAGATCAAATTCCATCCATCCTGAAGTTGGTCAGGACAACCATAACCATTCATCTAAAATGGAGAGGGTTTGAGAAAATGACAGAAAAGTCCCACAAGGAGCAGTACTGATGTATTTTCATTAACCACCAAGATGGCCGTCGCAGATGTGGGGAAGTCGTCTGACTTCACAATAAAGACAAACTGGAAAAATATATTCCTAAAGATGCGATCCACGTCCTGTTGTTCTGATTGGCTGTCAGAGCAACCAATGCTTCAATTGCATCTTTAAAATCAGACCATTGGCGATGCTTCGAGATGTGTATCCCATCAGCCTCACTGATGCACATCCCAAACCTACAAATAGAACACAGGCCCAGTGGCGGTGTGGTTTATTGGGATCTATGTCCATAATGGAATGATTTGAAGAACATGACGCAGAGCTCAAAGGGAGAGGACACTGAATGAGTGCATTACAGGAAACGCATTTGCTAATGTTCCTGTTGTTTGTGTTCCCATATGTTTTTTTCCGTCCAGATACTTGTTTGGCACACGAGAACGGAGAAACCTGTCCTTGTGAACGAGGGGAAAAAAGGATTCACAGACCCCAATGTGGAGATCTGACTGTTTTCCCTCAGTAAACCACG
This sequence comes from Pleuronectes platessa, assembly GCF_947347685.1. Classification (NCBI taxonomy): domain Eukaryota; kingdom Metazoa; phylum Chordata; class Actinopteri; order Pleuronectiformes; family Pleuronectidae; genus Pleuronectes; species Pleuronectes platessa. The sequence continues at coordinate 27,267,975 of NC_070630.1, forward strand.
GTAAATAATTATGATTTCAAAGTTTCCATTACTGAGCTCATTTTCATTCTCAAAATAAATTATTTTCACTTGGTCTCAACCAGTCTTGTCCGTTAATAAATGACACCAATGAAATGAACAGGCTGGCCATAAATGAAGCCTTTGCCCTCTTTCTCAGCATATCTTAATCCTTTCTGTTGCAGGTGGCTGGCCTTGGACTTACAGCGAAAGGAAACGTCAGAGTCTCTTGATAAGTGCAACCAGTGTTCACCTCTTAATCACCAGAAAATTAAAGGAAGTGGGGGCCTTTGAAGGGGGATTTAATCCTCTTTAATGAGACATTCTTCAGAATAAGGACTAAATCAGTAAAACTGTATCATATCAAAGCACAGATGAGTAAGAGGTGTCGGATATTTGTCAGGACTGAAGTGCAGAGGACGTAAAAAGGACGCCTCACGGGGGACGGCGTTGACAGTCGTGACCTGCACCTTACGCTGAGGACAACCTAACAAATGAGACAGCACAACATGAAAAGAGAAAAACCAGCGGATTCGATCAAACAAACAGGTTAAAGAAAATCCTTCACCTCAATAAAAGAAAACACTAAGAAAATAAAACACTTATTGTCTGGATCTGCACATGGTACAAAAGAGAAAATTCTCTTGTATGTACGGACCTGGCCGACATCATCAGTCTGGATAAAGACTCACCTCCAAGGACAAATGTGTCTCATGTGGATTTTCCTTTGAGCAAATACAAACATGGAAAGGGAAGGAATGTTCTTTTGATAAATATGAAATGTTTGCTTTAATTTAATCTAATTTAATTGGACTGGGTGTTGACCAAACACTTGACTTACTGGCTAGTTCAATACTACTGACTCTTACCGACATTTACTCTTGTGTTGTCATTGTTCATTTTATAGTGTCATTAAAACTCATGCATTTAAGCCACCCGTACACTTGAAGAGAGACTGAGACAGTAATGTCAAACAATCCTAACATCCAAGACCAATAATACAAAGACAATGTTCCTTTTGAATGACGGCATATTACGGCCATTGTAAGTAAAAAGAAAAAAACAAGACAAAGCCATGGGAGGGGTAATTTTAGGTGATAAACACTTCCGTCCCTAAAGTAAAAAATGTACGATAACATAAAGATATACTTTAAGCCATTAATTTACAAAACAATAAATAGTGTCAACCCTAACCCTTCTGTTGAGGAACGGCCTGCAAAGTAGCAATATGAATTACTCTTGATATTAACCCATGATGTGTTACGTTTGGTTGAATCTGCCAGGCTGTAAAGAGGGAAAGGGAGTCTGCAGGACGGAGCCGAAGAAGGCTGAGCTGTGAGCTGGGGATCAGACTGACGAGACAGGGGGTTGAGTGAAGCTGGACAGTGTCCTGAAGTGTCCCGAAGCTAATGTACAACATCCACCAAGGTTATCCCAAATATTGGTGATTTTTGTTGTCATTTTCCAACTTTACTGTCGGATTTCTTTTTCTTTTTCACAATATCCCCTCCGCCTCCCTTGGCTCTGTAATTGATCTCAATTCATTTAATCTTTTGCCATTTTTAACAACGGCCTTGGCGCTGTTGTACCTTTGCGGCAACATGTGTAAATACTCATTCAAAAGGAGAACAATCGCAGGATTAAGGACAAATTTTGGCCGAACCATTGTAGTCTATTTATATGTTAAGAAAAGAAGGCAAAAAAAGTCTCTCCTCTCTCCCCCTGGTGAATTTCTCACAATGATGCACGACAAGGCACAGGTTCATTCTAGGTTCAATGCATGGGAAGAGTAATAGCACATCACCTCTTTCATTTGGTAATAGAAGCTCCAGGTTGTGACACATTCATAAAGCATAGACAAGATCATCCAATCAGCTAAACTAGAGGCTCGTGGAACGTTGACCTGATCCTCATGTTATCTCTAGCATTCAGTGTCATTTGTGATATTGTGGGGAGCCAGTGTGTCCTTTTAGTGAGTTAGTGTTTGTCCTCGTCTATGCACGATCGCATAAGTACACGAGCCACACGTTAACAAGGGTCAACATGGGTCAGCCACGTGCAATAATTAGAAAGTGCAGGAACATCAAAGCTCCAACAAATTGGTTTTGCACAGTTTTGTCAGTCCCCCTCATCTCTGAAAAATACACTTAGAACTGTACGTGTAGTCACTCAGGAGCAGCTGGTTTAAGTTGCTGATATTAATTATTTATGCATGGCCCCCAGAATATTTTGTTTTTTATAAAAATTATAGATGCTTCTCTGAATGGACCGCAGGAAAATTAAAGCACAACTAAAGTAGGAATCATATTTTTCCCCTAACGATTTGCCATCTTCAGTATTATGGAGCGTTATCTCCTGGTTTCTTTTTGCGTTAGCATACATCTTTAGTTGCATTAACTGGATCACTGGAACTTGCCGCAGCACTAACGATAGACATCAGCATGATGCCGTACATGCCCGAGCACTGTAACAAAGTTATTTTACACCTAAAAAAAATAGAATCTCTCCTCTACTTGATAAATCGTGCGATTGGTGCAATACACGATGCACAGCGGCTCTTATCTAGCGTTGCCTGGCAGAAGTAGCTGGAGATAATTCAAACGCTGAGCCTCTACTGGTGCCAGATTATCTCTGCGTACCCCTCACCCACCCAAACCCCACTTCCCCCCCTTCGACACACACACACACACACACACACAAACTCGCACACACTGCTGCGGCATAAACACGTACAAAGGCGTTAACAGCCGGAGAAAACGTGATGTTACATATTTCACTCGGAATATGATAACAAACACATCCAGACAATGGCTGCATGTTATGTCTATCATCAAACTGGCGGTTTTCATTGACTGCATGATATTACACTTCACAGATTTATATTCTTCAACCCACCTTCCGTTATTTATTAAAGATCAAATTTTATATATTTATGTATTTATTTCAAGGGTGGACGTGCAATTTAAGACAAGCAGTTCTTGCCCTTATTTTCCAGCTGCTCGCTACAACAGCATGTGCACCTACATTACACTGTCCAAACAGATTATCACAGAGATCAGTAAAAGGTTAGCACCACCAAAAGCCAGATACACACACACACACACACACACCATTATAGCACTGCTGTAGATCCAAGTTCTGGTCGAGTGGATGTGATCTTCTTTTAATCTAAATGAATGATGAATCCACCTAAACCGTTCTTCACCCTTAAACAATTTTAGAGATGCAGTCTGATAGGGAAAATTATCAATGTGTAAACAACTTACTGTATCATTTACTTTTAAAGTCAAACTAAATCCTCCTCTGTTCCTGAGTGTTGCTTTGCAGGTAAACAAACATCATGCAGTTTACAGATGAACATGTGTTTGCATTGGTTAAATCACATTCAGAGATTTTCTCTGGTATATCCCAAAGGAGAACATCAAGTCAGGGCTCAACCTTAAGGGGGATGCTGTTACGTTGAAATTTGAAATATCAAGCAATATCTAATGTCTAATTTGTTTAGTAGAATAATCCTACCTATACATCAGCAGTGCATTTTATCCAATATTTAATGTCAGTTAATGACCATTACCCACCGAGGGCTTCTCTAAGGCACAATACACTTGACACACACACACACACACACAAGTCCTCTCTTCTTTCCTCATCCCCACTGTCATCTTCCAGCCTCATGTGATTCACATTTTATGCATGTGACTGTTAAGGTTGTTTATTTGCCACAGCAGTTCTGTCTCAGAGAAAGATGTTAGTTGAATCAAGAGAAATAAACAACTGAGATAAAAACAACCTCACACAGTCCAGACTTTTCTGTCCAGTTGAAGTATATACACTTTGTGTTCTATGATGTATGTCTGCAAACTGAGATCTGACACATTTGGCCTGTGGAGCCAAGTGGCTCACACAAATGCATGATGTACACTGTTTTTGCAAATACATAAAATGGGAGACAAATTGAACAATTCAACAAATTTAATAAAAATAACTCTCAACAATTAAAAAATGTAACCATTTGTACAATTAATTGACAGTTTCTTGCAGATGTTAAACTTTAAGTAGATGGAACAGATGGATAGATCATACATTCAAAAATTATTTGTTACAACTAGGTATTTTAACCCTGGTGATTTACAAATTAGGTTGTAGCATAACCAAATAAGGAATAGCTTATAAATGGAGTGATTTGGCAAAAAAATATAATACCCAGCCACCAAGCTACGAAGATTTAAAAACATCAGCTCAAGGAAAAAAATATATATTTAACCGAAGTGCAAAACTTTTGTTTATACTTAAAACTTGTAAGTCTTGCTTCAGCGTTTGTTGTATTCATGCAGTTAACATGCATACTACTGATGTTTTATAATTTATGTAAAATTTCATTTGAAGTCAGTACATTGTATTTAACAGCATTTCATCACGTGTCAGGTCAGACATGTGGACTGTATATTATTTTTTATAGTTTAAGCTACAAGGGCTTAATTTAACAAGCTAGATGGATGACAGTTCCCAAAAGTGAAGCCAAAGTGTCTCAATTGATGAAATCCACTCTACGATTTCAGCAGCATGGGAAACCTGACCACCTCTTAAATTGTAATTACTCATACATATCATGTCATTAGCCCGCACTGATTAGTTGTCAAATGTGACAGCACAGTGTCACCATGGCATCAATCATCAAAGAAAACATTTGCGGCGGTATCCGGGCTGGTAAGAGCCATACACAACAGATGAGAATTCAAAAAAAGATTTCAAACACAGCATGTGAGCTTGACTCCTCTGCATGAGCTCACAGCAGAAAATAAGAAGGTAAATTTGAAAAGGCAACAAAGCAAACAGGCTCACAGTATGTGGGATAAATAAAGCAGTTCACGGGCTTGGTTGGCCTTGACTACTGACACAGAGGTCACACCAGTCTTTATTCACAAATTCTTTGCCTACACTCTGGATGATATGTATAAATTAGGTCTGAGAAAGGAGGAGAGTTTCTTTTACTTCATTGAAATCGAGATAGTTTAGTGTCCCTGTCCCCTGGTCTCAAATTATGGAGTGTGTAAGTGGACGTTAATGATACTTTTGCTAAATTGAATAGAAATTATTCAACAGAGTGTCATGAGTAAAGCCACTAAATGAGAAGTTGATGTGAGGAAGCTGATTATGGAGATGCGTCTTCTGGCAGAGCACCAAATGTCACGTTTACCGACGAGTCACTTATGGATGATGCTGGTCACGGCCAGGTGTCGGGGCTCGTGTAGACAGAACTCACGGCTGTTGCCTAAGTCCTGACCTTCCCAGCTACTCTCCCATCATCTTCCTCTACCCATCTGCCCTCCCGTCCATTTTAGACATCGACAGACATGCCATAGTCAGGGGTGCTGGTGAACTGGATCTTACCATCTGTGTCCTGCTCTTCAAACACGAGGACCTGTGATGAAGCAAAAAAAAGAAGTCGTGAAAGGACATTGAGAGTGGGAGGTGGAGCACTAATGTCAATACATGAACACTCACAGAAAGACCATCTCAGAAAAGGCGAGAAATGCAGAGATATAGAATGTTAAGCTCCAGGCTTTCTGCAGAGGTCCGCAACATTAAAGCTATAGTGTTATGAATATCAGTAGCTATAATACTGTAACTGCTGATCTGAAGAGCCAGATAACATGTTAACTTTGTTTTTTAATGATACAAAATATAACCAGATGGAACTAAAAGGTTCAAGGATTAGTATATTGCCAATAAGTTAAACAGGCTATGATTTTGTTCACTGATAAATTCTCCAAGTCTTTAATCACAAAAACAAAAAACAACGACATTTGACTATGCACAAGTAAGAGGTGAGGATTTGAATACTTTGTCATGTTTTACTATATCTCACTGCATTTGGGGATTTTAGACTATATATAAGAAAGATGTCACAATTTTCTCTGTGAAACAGAAACATGCTTATTTAATTATTTTATGACATGTTACTCTCAAACCCCCCAATAGGCATCAAATTAATCAATAAAAATGTTCATGAGTTTAATCTATATAAATAATAATCATTAGTTGTAGCCTTAATTTTTTATCGTTATAATAAAAAAAAGTCTTGAGGACTTTGGTGTCCATTTTCATGGTGAGTAAGGACTGGATTGCAAAAAAAATGTCAGATTATATTTTGGCATGCTAACATGGCCTGGACCTATATAAATAGATAGTTGTTCCATTGTAAAATACCAAACGATGCTACAGTGTCTGGTAGAAGTATCACTCGAAGGGTAACCACCTAGCCTGGATGCCAGACGAACTTAGCCCCGCCCACAACATTTTTGGTCGGGCAGTTCGGTCTGGAGTCGCTCCATTGGGAAAAAATTATGGGGCGTGTTTCAACTGACCAGGAAGTAAAATTCCTCTTCGCTCAATTGGATAGACCTACAACCAATCCGAGCAACGTAGTATGTGACGTATGCTAAGCAACGCATTGTGAGTTATTTACTAAAGCCGGGTTCACACCGGACGCTTCAGCGCAGCGCCAAGCCTTAAATAACAGCTGGCTCCCATCCACTCCCATGTTAAAACTTTGTGCCGGTCACACCGGAGGCTGAAGCACCGCGAGGCAGCCTTGGCGCAGCGCGGTGCTTCAGCCTCCGGTGTGACCGGCACAAAGCCGTGCAGCGATCTACTGGATCAACGGGTGATATTATTAGCACTGCCCGGCGGTTCAGCGTCGCTTCAGTGTCCGTTGTGAACAGCCAAGCGCCGGGGCGATAGGGATTAGCGCGGTGCTTTGGCGTCGCCTCCACGTTCTGTGTTCCTCTTTCAAAATGAATGCGCTGTCGATGTCTTCTAAAACAGACTCAATGGCAGCATCTACACATCTCAGCTCTCCAGCGGCAGGCATGTTTGTTGAAAACGAATTCAACCCAAGGGCACTGTGATGACGTGGTTGATTACGTTACAGTTGATCATCTGTCAATCATCGTATAAAGCCCGCCCTGACAATCTGATTGGCCCGGTCGGGCCATCATTTTTTCCCAATGGAGCGACTCCAGACCGAACTGCCCGACCAAAAATGTTGTGGGCGGGGCTAAGTTCGTCTGGCATCCAGGCTAATAACCACCTGCAGGTTTAGATAATACAGGAGTACCTGGTTGTCTCCCTTGTGAAGCCAGGGGCCTGGGACATAGAGAGTCTGCTGAGGACCGATGGACCAGTAGCGTCCAAGATTCTTGCCGTTGATGAAGATGACTCCTTTAGTCCATCCCTGTAAACACAAACAGTCACTGTTTATCAAAACAAACTGGTAAGGCCAATTTAATGTAGAAACTTAGAAACACATTGATAACTATCTCCTACACAAGAAAGTCTTTACTTCTAATGTGATTAGCATCTTGTGACTAACACATACAGACTTGTTGTTAAATCCAACTACTTACCAGAAAATGTGAGAATAAAAGAACTGCTATTGTAAGAGATGGGAAATGATCAATCATGAAGTACATATTTACATAATATTGTCAAAATATAAGTACTGCATTTAGAAGTCATACATTTAAAAAAAAAAATGATTTGCATATGTGTATTAACTTAGTCAAAATAATAACATGACTTAAACCTGTTTGGGCATTTCCGATTTTTTGACTGAGGTATAATAACTAATTCAAATGTGTACTAACTGTATAGTAAGGGTCAAATCAAATACATGAATCAATCTTTTGGGCAGAGCTTCCTGTGCTGGCTCTGCTGTGTTGAATTAGCCGCTCCACTGTGTCTGACTTACAGGTAGTTTGATGAAGGTGTCTTTAGGATAACCGTTCACGTAGAATTTGGCCTGGAAAAACCCTGGGAAGGACAGCGGCTCTCGCATAGACTTCCAGTTGCCCGGATTCGCGATTCTGTAAAATGACAAAGAAAATTGAAGAGTACAATCCTTACAGATTACACCTTTCATAATGAGTTCCATTCTATGAAGCACTAATGTCCCTTGTCTTGACTTACAGGAGGCCTGTTATTTATCATGTCAGTCCAACAATATTCTGGCTTCAGTAAATGTCAATGTGTCAAATGGGAAAGTTTGGACATGGATAGTACTTTGAAATATTCAGATTCTATGTTTTATAATTTCAGCTATAGATTATACTTTGCCTTGAAGTAAATTCAAAATGTTGCCGTGATATAAGACAAGATAGTTTCCAACATAGACGCCTTTAAGCCTTGACATTTTCAGGATGGTGATAAACTAAAGAGATTGAAACATTTTCAGTTCATGGGGAGATACCTAAAAATGGATGTAAAATATGGCTACATATTCAATTATATAAAATGTACATTTCTACACAGTAGAAGGTAAGATAAATCTAGTGACTCTGATGTTGACTATCAGTGCAACAAATATAAGGTAACCAACATAACCTAAAAATGAGGTGAGGGTTTTAGGATTTAGTAATATGGAAGCATCATGAGGGATATGCATTCGCACCTTGGGTTGTCCCTTTCTTCAAGTGGTGTTCTATTGTATTCAGAAAGGTGCAGTGCAGCTCTTAAATGACTCCAACCCTGTAGTCTACCCACTGTACTGCTTATAATTCAAGATGTTAACCATGAGACACTGAATTGGGAGGCTGTGTTCTGACTCCTCAGTTTTCCCATCATATTACCACAGTAATTGTGTTATGCAGGGAGATAATCAGCTGGATTGAATCGGAGGCAAGCGGCTTTAATGACAGAGAAACACAAACATGGAGGGAAAGTGGACCGTAATGGAAAAGACACAAACCTGTTAAGGAAGCCTGGCTTCATATCCAGACTATGAATAATGAAGTCTCGGAGGAGCTGCTTGTTTAACTCGATATCTCCGACCAGACCTGAAAGGTGAGTCAGAGCGGCTTTCAGCTTTCTAATACATCCTAAGACGCTTAGCTTCACGAAAGGTCTCCAATCAAAAAAAAGATCATTTAAATAAGACTCATGCTGAATGGAACATTTACAAAGCCATCAGTCTGTGAAGCAATTTGTACCTTTGCGCTGCTCATCCAGAGTTTGCCCATAATTCACTCTTCCACAGTTCTCCACCAGTAAACCTAGTGTTCTTCTTCCCTTCAATGGGAGAATCACAATCAGAAATAGCACACACACACACACACACACACACACACACACACACACACACACACACACACACACACACACACACACACACACACACACACACACACACACACACACACACACACACACACACACACACACACACACACACACACACACACACACACACACACACACACACACACACACAAATACCTTCCCATCAGGAAGTGCCAGCTCTAGTGTTTTATAATCCAGGACACCAACAAAATGTTTGTCCACAAAAACCTGGGAAGAAAAATCAAACTTTATGTAGAAAAAAGAAAATGAACTTGAAACCACCAAAGAAAGTTTTTTGTGTTTCAACTTTTGAGAATTGTCTTAAAATTGTGTGACATTAATAACAGAGCAACTGGTCACAGTCTGAGCTCGTTAATTGCCCTCCATAAGGACAACGTGTCATTTCTAACAAGCAGATTACAGCTTTCCGGGTGCAAACGTTCGCACAAAGGAAAGTGTAAATTTTGAAATGTGAAAGCGTAAAAGTGTCAAGTCGCTGTGTGTCTTCCTCTTCTTACCAGCGCTCTGTCTCTGATGTTGTTCTTTGAGTTGAGGAATCCTCCGCTGGTGATTATGGTCTCGTACAGCGTGTAGCCGTACGACTGACCATTGTTACGGTTGACAGGGAGATTCTCCATGTTTATCGGCCTCGCTGACTTAGATGGCTAAAAGTAGGAAAAAGTCGACCGATGTTTAGGGCTGTTCACATAAAGACTTACTGAAAACAGGTATTGAAGGATGCATTTGTCAGTTTGGTCTTCAAATGCAGACTATGAAGATTGCAGCCTCTGGCTTAATAAGCAGCTCATGTTCTGAGATTGTAAATTGATGAATACATTTTGTGTGATCTGGCCTTAAAACGAGGTTTCCAAGATGTATCGTTGTACTAAATGAGAAATATTCTGCTCAAATTCCGGTTCATACTTTTAATTTGTGTTAATACTTGAACATTTTTACATGCTCTAGGGTTCATAAAATACATCACTCTCCTCATATTTTCCATTGCTGCAGCTCCTCTTTCCAGCCTCTGTCTGAAATACTTTTAAGCTTTTTAAGTTTTGCACCTGTCTCTTTAAGCCCCCCCCCTCCTGACAAAGCTTTTCAGAAGCAATGAGGGAGTGGAGCAGCTTTAACACTGACTTTTAGGAGATCTTTTACATGCACACAAAAGAAAACGACATAAAACACACTAGAGGAAAGAGAAATCTAAAAAAGCATTACATGTTTTTGTGAATTTACAGCATAAACCAACAATCTCACAGCCGTCCTCAGAACAGACTCCACAATCTTCTCCTGACAGAACGTGATGCTCTTTTAAACCTAATGAGGCTCGCATGTGTGGCAGTCAGAGCAATCCTTTCATTCAGACACACTGTTTTTGCATCCCCTTGGGAGGGGCATTACGCACTCTTCAGAAGACAATCAACTCTCTGCTAGGGCACGATTAACCACCTTCCCCCTAAACATGCAAATACAATATCAAACTAAGGGTAAGGGTGTGGGGCTGGACAGGGGCAAAGCAATTGTCATCCCTGTTAAGACCCTGGTGGTTTAAGACATTTTCCCTTGTGCACCATGCCTGTGTTTTGTTATGTCATGTCTTTCCCCCTGTTTATTTGTGTTGTCATGTGCTTGTTGTGGTTAGGATGTCAGGCCATGTGTGTTTTGTTATTGTCCTGAGACTCCACCCTCTACTGCTTCCTGCTCTTTTTCTCCCTCACCTGTTCCCCATCGTCAACCTGAGTGTTTGCCTAATTAGTTCACCTGTGTCTTGTCTTTGTTTCCCCTTCTATTTAAGCCCAGTCTTTCTGTTGTCCCCTGTCGGATTGTCTCATCATTTTTTGACTGTGAAGAAGCAATGCCTGGATACTGCTATTTGTGAACTCTGTTATCTGGTATGATTTTGGACTCTCTGATTTTTGACTCCCTGATTTTTTGAGCCTCTTTGGAACTCTGTTTTGCCAAGTTATTGAATTGGATTTTCTGTTTTTGGCTCTTGTCATTTTTTGCCTTTTTGGATTCCTTGGTTTTCCTATTTTTGTTAAATAAAGAAGTATTTTTTGGCATCTAAGTCTGCGATTGGGTCCTTGCTCTGTGGAAGCCTAACAATCCCATCTAAGAGAGAAGCAAATTGTTGCAACAGGAGGTGAATAATTAATGTTGTCAACAACTGCCAGATGTGCAACATCTGGTATGGATATCAATGCCACTGGAGAGCTTGGTGTAAATGACTAAACTACACTGGTGGACACCACAGTAATAAATACAAGCTGACACCTCCTGTGCATTTTCTTAAACATATTTTTAGTTTGTTCCATGTTTTCCAAGGGGAGATTTTCTGTGCATACTTTACACTGAACACAGGTGAACAGATTTGATTACTTCTGGTCTGTGAATGGGCCACTGGTGCAATGTTGACAGAGTGAGAGAACATGGCCTTTAAGCTGCTTTCAGACATGCACTGAAATCCAGACATTTTCCTGAAACCTTCCAGAGGGGCCGTACTTAAGAACCCAAATGTTTGAGTCAGATGCCTGGAAATCCTCATGCCAGCCCCCAAATAAATGGCAGTGAGCCGCTATGAGAATACATCAGGAAAGTGTTAATGAAATTCACTGCTAACAAGTGGGCTTGTTGAAGGCATTTTGTAACACATAACAGATAGAAATCTAAACAAATAAAAACAATACAAATATCTAAGGATGAAAAAGATGTACCATAAACGTAAAGACGCCGACAACAAAAGCATTTTCTGCAGCAGAACACTTCATGCCCTGCCTCCTGCATGCTTCACTCAGGTGCCACTGCTAGTCTGGATGTTTCAGACATTTTCCTGTTGTTGGTCAACACGTCTGAACGAAACAATCTCCTACTGCCCTCTTCGCATGTGAAAGGCAAACTTTAGAAAGTGAACACACCTATATGTCTGGACTTTGTTCCTGGAAAGAGCTTTACTCAACCATAGAGAATTAATCATAATTAATTTTGTTTTGCTTTAAGACTGGATTTTATAACATGAAATGTATGTTTAAAATCCAGAAATGTTCTGGTGGCTGTTTACCTTCCATACTTATAAGTGGACTACCTTCCTAAATCCAGGAAAACACGTCTGTGTGTTTTATATCTTTTGAGTTGTCATTGATGTTGCTACTCTGATTTATGGTTTCTATGATTATTTTTGTACCTTTTCTGTTACTTAATAATGGTGTCTTGTAAGCCTGTTTAGGCTGCATGTGCACATAATTTGCACGACACAATAATAATAAAAAACAATAAATCAATCGGTGAGAACAGGCATATGAGTGATGGTGACGACAGTGTTATTATTTGTGCTGGAATTGTTTTCATCGTTTGCTAATGTTGATTGTTTAAAAAAAACTACAACTAGCTACAATAGCTGGAATAATAGCTACTTAGCAGTTTTAATATATGATAATAAAGGCAAGCAGAAATTCTGCGGTGAGTAGACAGATGTGATGAAGGAGCTTGTGCTACTGTAACCATGGGTAGAGTAAATACATCTGTCCTCAGTCTTAGGTTCGCTTAAAAAATTTTTACACAGAAGACAACATCCTTCACATCCACATTATTAACCACTGATTTTCTTTGAGTTTAATGATGAGATTTGACAAGTGGTAATGAATGATGTTTTTTTATGAATGACTGATTGTAAACAACTTTGTAGTGATATGAGCGATGCTACTTAGCTAATGATGTTTGTCATTTTTGTGCCAAGAATTTCAGCACTCTCTCTGCGTCTGTAGCTTACCTTGTCAGTGAAATGCAGAGTGTCCCACAGAGACAGGTGCTGCTGGATGACAACAGGCTGGTATGCTCTCCTCATCAGGAGAGGAGGCAGTTCAGGGAGAGGGTTGACTAAAAAAACAGGAGGAAACTTTAGTCTTGATAGCAGTTTTTCTGACTATATATCCATTTATGCTCATTTTATGTATCCGCAATTAGGACCCCAAGCTAGCCTTCCATGTAAACAACATTTTTACCCTGAAAATACATGGAAAAACCACACCTTAAAATATACACCTTTGTTGCTCAACGCGCTTTCAAACCAATCTTGTTTGGTTCAGGCCTTCAGACATTTCATTTTAATTCCGAACCTAAATAACAGGGGTGAAAGGTTCTTCGGAGCATGGTTCGGACCATCTCTCCAACATTTAATCCAACCCAAAGGGGTTGTTTCGTCCAGATCAAACTGAAACACGGCTGTTTTCAATTTGCAGCGTGAAAACACTTTTGTGGATAGTTTGGACCAATTGCAGCAAGTTAAGACAGCTTTAATAAAAATAGGGAAAGAAAAAGAAGCGGAAGGCTTGCATAGTGTTAGCTGTCTTCCAGTATACTGTATCACCTTTGATGACACAACATTTGATTCAAATTTGGATGCTCATTAGGTGCATTTAAACTAGTTTTGAATACTGCACCTGAAGTTGGTGATGCTGTTGGCAATACCATAATGATAACGATGTTACAGCAGCAACAAAATTAACAAAATGAACCAGTTCAATTATTCTCTCCAACACAGAGACATATGTTTAATATAACTATTATTATGCTAAAGTTGATCCTGCAACAAATTTATCTGAGCTCTTGGTGGAGCCATTTACCCTCCACAGCAGCATCCAGTTTGTGCTCTATGTTACAAAAAGTCTCTTTACAGTGGTTACCAGTAGTTGCCCATGCCCCCTAACTGCTTTTAAAGGTGTTACGGCATGCAGACACACCAGTTCTCCATCTGGAAAAGGCTTGACTGCATTTCCTTATCACTAAATGATAACAGCTGAAACACTTGGGGAAAGCTTGGAGGATAATGGCCAACACCTTTCTCCAATATGGCTTTTAAAATACTTACAAGCCAATGCCTTTATAATGTGAATTTCCCCAAAATAATGCAATATTATCCCAAATTACCCATTCAGTTCTCAACAGAAGAGACAGTGGCAATGTGATGCAGGGAAGAAGAAACTCGCCCTGCTCTCAGACATGAACGGCACATGACCCAATTGACTTTGCTTTTTTCACATATGAAGAACACAACGGGAGATTGTCCAGGTCAGACACAGGGGAGGGGTCATGTCTGGATGGAGCACACGGGAGGCAAGACATAACTTACACCTCTTTTACACCAAAATAAGCATACACAGCTTATTTAAATCTGGTTAAACCCACAAGAAAGGCAACTGACTCCTCCTTTCCTATTGCCAGGGGAGGTGTTTGTTTCTCACTTTCCTTTTCACAAAAGCAGCGAAAAACTGAGGAACTCTCTCACCTCGCTGACTTGCCAAATTAGCGCGCTCATCCCGCTGTCTTGTTTCCATCACTGCCAATCTGAGCCAGCTAGTTAAAACCCTGTATACTGCAGACTCATTTGACAGGAAGTGATTGTCGATTGTATCCAATCCCATTGCAGACAATGGCAAGCTGTTAGTTGTTTTTTTGACCAGTGGAAAAGTGGCAATGGAAATAACGTGTTTTTGTTAACAACACACACTGGTGTGGATCTTTACCGTTGACAGTTCTCGAATCTCATTGTCTTTCTAAGTTTACATTCTCTGCTTCATCTACGTGAATGACACTTCTGTTCTTTTTTTCCAGTTTTGTTTCCTCACATTTTCCTGCTGTATTCTAATATGAGTTCACTCCTGTAAAATGTCAGGGGCAACTGACTTGGATATGTGCGTTCTCACATAAAGCTCCTGCGGATAACTTCAGGAGAACATCCGGAATTCATTGCCTGTCGGAGAGCAGGATAATGCTGGGGTTTAAATTGACTCATACTTGACATCTGACTTTCTTTACAGAAGATAGTCAGAAGATAGTGTGATTATAAGTATTAATACTTTTCAATGCTTAAATGTCTCACAATGAACTGTCTTTATTTGCAGGTTGCTTAATGTTAAGATGCTTGTGCAGCAAGTTATATTACAAACGGCAATTTGCAATTTCTGAAATTACAAGAAAACCCCAAAGCATGTAGGACACAAGTCTATTTTAAGAACTTTTTTTGTTAGACCTTTGACACATCAGCTCGAATCCACGCCAAGATATGCAGAAACAACACCGCAGGGCAAAGAGTAACTGACACAATATACATGATTTGACAACCATCAGACAATAATGAACTATCAATCTGATCTAATAAAAAAATTGGGTCATGTTTTTGTGGTTGCTATAGAACCCAGCCTGACTCTCATATACAGGCCACTGCTCATTGTTCAGCAGACTACAAAACATAAATATGAATCACACACAGGCAGCCTTTCAAACTTATCTTCAATCAACACAATGTTGGAGGAATTATTATTGTGCTGTGATGGATTCAAACCCAGTTTGCCAAAAAATCCTCTATTTGGCAAATAGAGAAAATTGCATGCGTCATAAAAATGATAAAAAGCTTAGGATGTCATTTTCACACTGGTCTGAGACTGAGGGTCTATGACTTTGACAAAAATCTCACAAAGCCCCCATAAACCCCATGCTTGTGATTATATGCAAAGTTGGTGAAAAGAAATGGAGAGAAAAAGAGGTGGAAGATGTGGAGCCCATCGCAGCAACAACATACAACACTCACTGTGGTAGTGGCTGAATAAATTCCTCAGAAGATGGTACTTGGTGGTGTAATCCCCAGCCTCGGATAATGGAGCATCGTAATCTGCAAGATAATGCGCTATCAGAACAGCAGGCTCAGGAGCCAGCGAGAGGCAGGCATGCCTCTCACCGTGGCGGATGATTTCACCGTGCTCCCCTATCGAACATCTTGAGACAGCAGCTGGCCAAGACACACTTTGGGTTATCCTGACAGACATTGGTGCCGTTTTTTAGGTGAAAAGGTAAAAAGGCGAAAGAAGAGTAAACACGAGTGTAAAGAGCGGTCAAAGGTGGCTGTCCCTACTGTCGAGCACTTTGCAGATTTCTGCTCTTTACTGAAGAATGAGGTTATTGCAATGTTAAGTGCCCTAGAGGAGGATATAAAACCCATTGTACCATCTTTAATTTACATTCCCAATGCAGTTTATTGTGTAATGAATGAATTAATGTGCACTGCATATTCAGATGTCCAAGCAGCCAAAGGTCAGAGGCTGTGTGTATAGATTTTTCCATCTATGGATAGTTAAAGTGTCCTTATCATGCTTTCATCTTCACATTTCTTTTATTTGGTACATTTCACATTTAAGTGCAGCATCAGTGGGGTTTACAGATAAGAATTAAGACCAGTATAAGTGGCAGTGATTGTAAATATGTACCTGGCTCTTAAAATGCAGTAATGCGTTAAATCTTTGGGGCATAATTCTAGATAAACCCTGAACAATCAACTTTTGTTTAATCATATGTTGCAAAACAGTGATTAAAACCAGATTGATCAAACATACCGTAGCTCGTTACCATAGGTTTGGGTGCCGGTATTCCAACAGCAAATGCTCCGTTCATGAAGCCAAAATTTGTCCCTCCATGGAACATGTAGAGATTGATGGACATGTCCTTCTCAAGGATCTCTGTGACCACAGGTATCATGTCTGAAAGAAAAGTGAAAAAAGTTAAACAAACAAGTCAAATTTAAAGGTGCAAAACAGCTATTAACTCACCGGTCTATAATAAACTTTTATGAGTTTAGCAACAAACATATTCCTTTACTCACAAAGAGTTTTGCCCTTGGTTTGCTTCTCTTTCTATCACTTTACTTTTATAAATTGGATGCATGCTACCAATCTACCTTCATCCCATCTCATAATACCACTATGCAATGGGGAGACATTGTAGTGTCCAGTTCACGGGAGGATGAAGACGAAGCCGGACAATGCGTCTCCTCTTTCTACCACTATCCTGAAATGAAGTCGAAATATCTTGGATAGTACTGCTGCCAGATTGCATATTTGGAGCCAGAGTCTGCATAGTAGTGATGGGAATGAACCAGCGTTGGCAAAGTCCTGCCAATACTCAGTCTTAGCTGTTAATCATGACATTTCACCCCATTTTTTATAATTAACTAAAACCAAACTTACTTGGGGAAAAAACAACACTTGAACAAACATCAGTGTGAGAAGAATTAAAATGACAGACAAAAATGTTAAGCATACGTTGTGTGTTAGTTTGGTCCATGTCCCATCTGCTAAAATGGAGGAGACAGAGTTTATAAACTATACTGCAGCAAGCAAGGGTCTTTTCATCCATGTATATATACAGTCTATGGTAGCTCTTCTGTGAGGACACATTATAACATCTAATCTTATAACAGCACAAACCCCCTAAGCTCTTGACAAGTGATGCTTACCACCACCTGCCAGCAACCAGCACGTTTGTTGGCAGAGCAAAGTGACATATAGTACCTTTAAACCATGATGTTTATAATTGACTTATTTAGGTTTGAACAGTGAGCAAAGAGGAGCATAATGGAAATAAAGCTACACATACACACCCAGGAGTAACAGGAGGGGGGGAAATCCATTTGACTACAGAGCCACTGTTTCAATAATCCTATTGCCCTCAATTCCACTTCAATTAAAACATGGACCGACCTCAGCCTCACGTCCTATTACAGGTTATTATAATTTATCATGGGGCTATACTTATACCTACCAAAAAACTGCCAACCTCCCTTTACGAGTTAGCTACCTGTATTTTGAGGCGAACATGGCAGAACAAATAATTAAGAATTCAAATTAGACGTTAGCAGACAAATTAAACTGTCTTTAATTATTTGAATCAAGGGCATGAGTCTTGGTGAATAACATCTTGCAGGGTGAGTGACAGAGCCCGACTCGGTTGGTTTCACGGTGGGGGCACCGGCTGTGACCGAGTGCCGGGTGTGTGCTGAACTGTCAAGGACACGAGGCCCGCTGAATATTCCAGCGTTCATTTCATAGCCATGACACTTCCTGCGTCGTGAGGTTCTTTTCTTTCTCCTCGACGAGGAGAAAATAAATAAGTGACACTGTTGGCCCTTTCGTTTCCTTTTTTTCTGATGATGCGAGATGGCTTCAGGCTCTGCACGGTGTGCTCGAAATGAGATGTTTCTGAGAGCACTTCAGATGATGATAGCAGGGTCTGTGACTGCCATTAATCTTTACAATTGCGAAACAGGTGCTATCGTTTATGTCATGACAGTACATTATATTAAGAATATCACCTTCCTGACTGTAGCCTGTGGACCATGTCATATTGCAGAGTACATTTGTGTTAACCACTGGTTACTTAACATGAAGGAGGCATCAATTAAAAACGCTCAAACTCCACTGTCGCTTCTAAAAATGAATGATTGAAAACATTGTGTAAATTTTTTTATCCCACAGTAGATATGTTTGGATTATGAACAAACAAGCATTCACTCTGCACTCTGGGATATTGTGAAATCATTTTTGAATAGTAATTGATTAATCAAGTAATGTTAATAATTAAGTTTTCTAACACTTGATTATTAACATTACTTTATTAATATCCTCACAGAGCGAACTAATCTACATAATGGAAATGTTAAAACTGTGTATTAAGGTTGTGCGTATCCTCATGGCCACCGGAGGCACCATGCCACAATGTTTTAATAGTAGATCCTTGTTTTGTGAGCATATATGCACAAAGATGCCTCATGGACATTGATGAAACCTTTTTAAAAAGGTACATTGCAGATACTTTACTTGAGTACTTGCAGTTTATGGTACTTTATACTACCGTTCCTCTTCATTTATTTAACAGCTGTAGTTACTAGTTACTGTAATATTTAAGATTATTAAAAAGTCTAAATCTCCTCATTAGTTAATGATTGAGTGAGTTGAGTTTTAACCCTCAATTTTCTGAATAAGGTGAAGAAAACTTTACAGCATTTTCTTGATGTAATTCATCCCGTTTCAAGTATTTTCTGAGATCAAATTCTAGTTTTCCTAATTCTAGAGGGACGGCACACGTTGTAGTTCTGGTTTATAAATATGGTCAGCTCTTTGTGTTCTTCATTTTACTAAAAAATGTGATGCTGGATGGATTCAATTATGGCCAGAATTGTCTTTGGAGACAATAAATAAAGTGGTTAAAACATGCTACTGCACTGATCAACAGTTGGTGCAACATGGAGCCAAGAAATGTAGCAGTGCCCTAACAAAACCGTGAAGAACAAGACTGCTAGCGAGCAATGATGTAAAAATGTTGGTGTCAGGAAAATGTGTTTAACACATTTTTAGCCCTCAGGACTACCCACTATGCATTTTGGTGTATAACCTCCACTTCAACAAAACTCCACTGGCTGATCTGTAATGTATTTTGTCATGTCTAATGCTCTAGAGCAGGTGGCTAGCTACTGCAGTACACATGCAGCCTGTGACTGTAGCATGAGGACAGGTAACTAATGGGAAAGCTCACAACGGAAATGTAATTTAATGCAGCCGAGGGCAAGACAATCATAGTGTGTATCTGTGTGTGTGTAGCTCTAGCAGAAGGAGCCTGAGATGAATACGACTCCTATAAAGCACACCACTTCACACCTGAGTTTAGTACAGTCAGTGAGAATCGTCGGAGAGCATCTTTGAACAATCCAGTACAAGGAAGTGTTTGAAATAGTGGCTTTTGAACTTCAAATACGGGCAACAGACAAAGTAAAAGGGAAGGGACACACACGCTCTGCTTTGTGGAACTTGGCTCTGAACCTACCGCCCATGAAAGTATATAAATCTCTGACAAAGCCACAAAAACAAGGAGGAAATGACCATATGATAAGCTATACATCCCAGCTGCACCGACTGGGCTCCATGCCGTCTGTGTAGGAACCATAGTGTTAGAGCGACTGTTTTGGACTCAGAATGAAGAATCTATTTTTTTGTCCTTATCCAGCTTTTCCCAGGCAGAGACTATTTTATTCTCAGCTCAAAAAGACACACGTCTTAAGCCTTTTTCACCCTGAGGCTCGAGAGCTCTGTCTTGCCCTCAAGTCTGTTCTACCTTGAGAAATACTGTATTGTCTCCATGCAAAAAACCTCTCTCAATCCAGTCTCAAATTGACCTGTATTATCAAGACATAGAAAGGGCAAAACAAATAATCCATTGATAGAAATTCCGTCTTACCCTCATGTGAACACCTATTTCACTCTTATCAGGAATCCGGGTTGGTCTCGCTATAGAAAATGATTTTAATCTTTCACAGAGTCTTACCCTCAGCTGTAAACACGTGATGAAGGTTCCCCCAAAGATCGAACCACCCTGACCAGTACTCCATCACCATTTTAGGCTTCTGAGGCTACAAGGGGATGAAGAAAATAATTGGTGTTACAAAAGTTTTTTGTGTGGCTACATTATTGCACAGGCAAAAGATATTTTTCAGGCTACCAACTCCAAAATACTGTATATGGAGAGACTTTGTATTGGAAAGAGCAAGGGTTTATAATGATGTGTTTATCTAGTGTAGTTTGATTAGATCATAAAACTGGTAATGACTGATACACAAAACCACACATCACTGGAAACACTGGTCCCAATCCAGGACATCTACCACCAGCTCTGTCTGTGGAAGGCCCACAGCATGCAGACAATATACTGTAGGAGCAGGGCTTCAGTTTTATCACATGGCAGTCAGGTTTCTTAAGTCATAGTCAATTCATGACCAACAAGCCTCTGCATATCTGTTTATCTGCCCGTTTGCACTTTTTTTCTCACCCAGCTCTGGAAAATGTCCAATAACTTATACATACATATTTCATACAGTTCAAAGCTGTCGCTACATTTGCATCCTCGAATGTTGCACTGCATCTTTGAATGTATTAGGTTTTTAGTGTATTGTTATAAGTTTTATTATTCCCTTTTTTTTTGTTTGAGATCTTTCTGCTTTGCTTTTATTTTATTAAATCATTGCACTAAGTGCACGGCTGAGCTGTTTCTTCTCATCCAAGATTTCATTGTGCTGTTGATCATGTGTTAACTTGCACAGGACAAATACAACTTTAAAATTAGAATCATGTAACATATGACACAAATAAGACTTACCTGTATTTCTTCCAAATACTTAATGTCATTCAGGTTCAGTTTCTGAAAATTGATGGTTTCAAGAGCTGTAGACAAAAAGAGTTAAACATTATCACCATGTCAAATATAATCTAAAAAATAAATTACTTTAAAAGGTTTTTTGATTATTTTTTAAATAAATCATTCAATCACTCGTCTGTACGAGTTCCATATCAAAGCTGTGGTGTCTTTATTCACAAATGTAATGTAAACTACTGTAAATTATTTCAGACACACATTTAAACATCATATGAATCCCAAGAGGATTGTTTACTTGATATAACGAGAATAAAGCCCTGGTGGAGTCTGCACTGTGAATCATGTGAGACATCAGTGTTTGCATCAATAATACACATAAAACCTTTTAAACAAAGGTTATTAATATATATGCATTAAAAGTACAAAAGGAGGAAATTAATCCAAAATTATTTTCTGACATCAAAATATCTATGTCTCAATTTAGGAGCCACATTCTTCGGAGGCTGCATTTGACGACTAAACTGTCCCATATTAAAGGCATCCTCAAATAAAGCTGACAAACACGTCCTTTCATCCCCCATCAACGGCTCCAATGGATGGATCCCTCTCGGGCAAACCTATCCCACCATTCATTGCACCTCACTGTTTTTAGCCAGCAAACAATGAGGACAACATCTGTCCTCACTGCGATTTTAAGTATCAGACTCAACTAATCAGCTAATAGCACATGTAAATAAAGTAAGGGAACTTTCTTATCTAACTGCAGCTCTGTTGCTATGCAACAGCGGTAAGGGCGGGACAAGTAGGTGACACAAATCATAAAGAATTCTCTGTGGACCAGTCTCATTTCCAGTTAGGCCTTCGTGGTCAACAAAGTCTTAAAAGACCTCCTCCTTCTTGGGCCGTGTTGGCCACGTCTCCTGTATTGGGACACAGCTACAGTTTCTGTTTATGACGGAGTGTGTTCAAAAAGAGACACTTCCTGGTTCTACAGTACACAGACTCCTTTGTGTGAGGAATCTGAACTGCAGCTGCCTGACACTGGGTCACTCTTGGCTCAGAACTGTTGTTGTGTGGGGAAAAACTACACTCCAACCACCATATTGAAAGTGTGTGTTTGTTGTCTTGTTTGTCTGATAGCCAATCTGACAATACCTCCTTTCACTCCTCCAAGCTTTAGTCCTTCCTTGTTGTCGGAGGTCATCAGCAGCTCTGTGATGCCCCTTGACAATAATGCCTGGAGAGAAGGGAGATTATGGAGGCAAGGTGTATTTGTGCACTCTTATCAAAGAACCCCCAGTTCTAATTAAAATGATTTACATTTCCGTTCCTTACCTCTTTGATGAATGGCATGTATTCTATATCCTTAGCATAGGAGCCGTATTCATTCTCCACTTGAACTGCGATAATGGGGCCATCTTTGGAGAACTGTGCATTAAATTAACCAAAAGATAGAGGACACACATTAGGGCTTGGCACCAGCTCTTGGTCGTTCCTACCCGCCCTCAATGCTGTTGACGTTTTAAAAGCCTTGAAATGAAAGTCAGAGCTTGTACAATGATTTGCGGAGTTGATAAGAAGAAAATAAGGTTGATAGGAAACAATTTGTACAATTGGAGTCAGTACGGTGCATTTTCTTGCCATCACAGCTAATAATTGCACAATATTTTATATGGGAAACTATTGCAAATGAGAAACAATTTGATATGAACAAATGCGAGGATTCAGTCATGAAAATAGTTTTACAATGTTGCTATTTGGATTACATTTCAACTGCATGAATTATAGTTGCTGAAAATATGAATAGACTAGAAAGGCACTTAGTAGAGCACATACCTCCGCAAAGGCCCAACAGTCTCCTTTAATACAATCAAACCACACCAGATTTCACACACACCCTTAGATATCTGTTCCCTAGATATACCTGTTTTCTTCACCACGAACAATGAATTATTCCCTGTAATATTAGTGAAAATGTTCAAAAAGTGATAAAGAATCCTGAATCTGCCGCAGAATTTAAGGAGTTCTTCCTGGGCCTATGTGCCACCCTTCAACCATTTCTTTAACCAAGTTTCAAGAAAATCAGTTCAGTCGTATTGGGATCATCTTGGTCAGAGACAAACAGCATTGAAAACATAACCCACTTGGAGGAATAAAGAAAATCCGTGTGGAGAAAACAATAAAAACTCAAGGGGCTTTAATTGAAATGGCTTTGTACATATTTTCATAGTTTTATTTTATATCTTTATTCTACATTTTTTATATTATGTGCTTCAGCTCCAGTTCTACTTGTTTTTCACTTTGAAGGTGCTCAAATGAAAAGTACCTGGTGTGGAACGACTTTGGCGATGAGTTGATCGAAGAAGGAGTTGACTGCGTCGGTGAATCCACGGTATGTCGTTCTCAGTTTCATGTTTTCATCCCGTAGCAACCAGCTGAAAAGAGATCACAACAAAAACCATTGGAATATCCAAAAATGCTACTTATCCAACAAGTTCCTCAAAGGGTTGTGAACTCCTTCAAAATTATCAAAAGATAAACACACCGCACTTAGCATGACTATCATGAACTGCTGTAGCAAGGGAGTCATGCTTTGCTGCGTTCCCCTCGAAGCGCTGTTTTGATGATTATCAAATAAATATTACCTTAAACTCACATTCCCTGAAGGCAAAACTACACCGAAAATACCCACTTCCAGTCTTTTTCCACCTCAACAAATCCCCCACGTGTCCGAAACGATTGAGTTTAAAGATATAAATGGATTGTATTCTTTCATTGTCAGATTTCATTTTGATTCTGTGTAATAAAACTTGACTTTCAACTGGTTAAAAGGGGTGCTAAATTAATATGATATATCCTTTAAACATATGTTTTCTAATGTACGTGAATATGTTAAACTCCAATTACACAAAGAGAAAGAGAAAATCCTTGCCCAATAAGCAGCACATGTATTGAAACTGGCCAAATAGATGACAGCACATAATTCACATAAGTAGCCCATGAATTATTTCCAGTCCATTAATAGATTTCACCTGCAGCAAAGATACCGTCAGCTAACAGATTACCTGACCTAACAATTCATTTCAGAGCCGTTTATAAGATTAACTCAGCGCACTACTTTTAAAATAAAGCTTCACAATGTGACTGTGGCTATGGAACTGGCATAACATAATCTGTAAAGGTAACGCAGAATCATGGCTCTGTGTTTTTTACCTGGGTAGTCCCCCTAGGTCCCACTCAGCACAGATGTAGGGCCCTGGGCGCAGAATCACCCAGAGGTCCAGGCTGGATGCGAGGCGGAGGAAGGCTCTGAGAGAAGGAGACACAATCTGGAAAATGATCTATAGTCTCATCAGGGCTCTATTAATCATCTGTAAAGCAGATATAAAGCTATGGCATATACTCGTTTTCAACTCTAAAAATTCAGCATAGTAAAGGACAAATATCATTCTGTTTAAAATACTTGTTTGTTTTCATTGTCACTTTGTTTGAGAGAATGTCTGATTACTGCACTAAACCTGCCAGTGATAAAACACATTTGATAGACCAATGCCAATCATAGTCAATAAATCAGCCATCACTGTGCACAACGTGTTCATCAGAAGCATTTCGTAAAGGTACACATCCTCAATGGTATCAAATTATTCAAGACCGTGGACAGCTCAGGCTCTTTACAGTGCAACAGTGCCATCTGCTGGAGGTGATCTGGCCTCCAACATATACCCTGCATGTTTTACCCTCCAAAGTTCCTTACTCCAAATCCAGCTGATCCTCAAAGTTGAACACCCCTTGCTCCGGCTCATGGAGGTTCCATGGCACATATCTGGAAAAATGGCAACACAACTTAAATGTTATATTATATTTTGGGTGGTTTTAGTATTCTAATTTCCTTATGTTTTCTTACATTTAGTTTATAATAATATGACTTGTGAGTACTGTGTGCTCTACTCATAATCTAAAAGCAAAGTCATAGTGTAGTGCTCTGAGGTAGGGCTGGGCAACAAAAACAATATTGCAACATAATTTTCATTGATAGCAATATATCAAAAGATTTATACGCATATCGATATAAAGCTTTGTGCGAACCCAGTGAGGAGGTTTAAGAAATAGCTGATCTACCTAAGATATATATTCACTTGTTTATCAAGTGTCCTTCTCTCCACATAAGGAAGCGTTTAAAACCACAACCTTCATGCAGGTGTATCAGCTTTTAAACTTTATCATTGTCGACTGGCGTGAAATTATATCTTGATATAAAGGGATGAAACGGTTACCGGTTTCAAGGTTTACCTTGGTAAAATTCCAGACAGTTAAAAGCACCGTTTTATTCATTAATTTCCATGGTAATTTGGTTGATCATTAACCAAAGTTATCGATTCTCCAAGACGTCACAGAAAACAACCTGCATTTGAGAATTGTAAAAACATGGTGGAAGGAGATAGAATCTAATTTTACATGCTACAGGTTTTGGCCTTGTCACCCAGCCCTACTCTGATGCTCAGTACATTCAACCAGTGATCATTTGCAGTGGGAGCCTACGTTGTGAGGGTGTTGAGGCCACAAGACTTCAGCTTCAGCAGTCTATCCTCCCAGTAGGCTCTTGGGACACGGAAGTAGTGGATGGAGCCCCCCAAGATGCGGAAGGGTTTTCCCTCCAAAGTGAACTGGGACGTGTTGGCTCTCAGACCCGCCCCCCTGCTCATTCTCTTGATTTCAACAGGGTGTTTCCTAAAGGGGAAATGTATTTTATTTCACAGCCGTAAAGTGGAACTTGACTAAAGCGAATGGAGGAATGACATTTAAAACACAAATTTTCCCCTTGAGGCAAGTATAGTCAGGAATTATACAATTTAATTGTATTTGTATTGTACCGAATCACAGACATTTTCGACTACTCCTTTTTAACGGGAAGAAAACCTTAAACAGAACCAGATTCAACGTGAGCAGCCATCTGACTCCACCAGTTGGGTGAGAGGGAAAAAAAGGGGTAGAGGACAGGGTATGGCAGGCACAGTTATGAAAAAGCACTGCCAGACTCGTTGTTATAGTAAAAACAATGAATATATGTTGGAAAAAGGTGGCTGATATGCTGGGTGATCCTCTCAAAGTGTTTTCACAGTGTTTGAATGAATCAACCTTGCAACAGTGGAAGGTGTGAGCCTTCTGCAAATAGCATGCTGTTGGCCTTCTGGGTAAGGTTGGTCTCCTCTGCTGCACATACCTGCGGTATGTACACAAATCTGCATTGAGACCAGGCACATGCACAGATGGACCACAGGTGGTGCTAAAGCACCTGCCCATTTGGCCTCTAATTAAGTAAGCATGCTTATTTGAGACTTTATTTTCTTCTTCTCTTCTGCGGTTCAAGTATGTTTCCCTGACTTGCCCTTGTTGGTGTCTACCAGGTGATGATAGTGTTTGAAAAGGTCAGTTTTCATATCCTGCCGTACAGTGAACATAGCCTACTACATATATATCTACTAATTCCTCAAACTGTCATTCTGCATGTGGAACGCATGTCTTGCTAACCATCCATTTCACATTTGGCATATCTATTGTAAATTGACGAGAAAGTGCAGTGCCAAGTTTATGTGAATTGGACACGCGATATGCTCAATATTGATAAGAAATGTAATAAGCAGGCGACCAGCGCTCTGTAGCAGTCAGCAGGGGCGGGTCATTGTGCCAACAGTCAGTCTTAGGGCCAAGTTTCACAATCAGACTCAGAATTGTTTTTTATTGCAAAGCAGGTTTACAGATACAAGGAAATTGCCCTGATGTATTTGGGGAAGTACAAATACAAAAAACTGGCAATAAAATGTAAATATATAAAATACCATATAGTCTGGAGGGATTGTGTTTTTTGCAATACGTGCAATATGTTGTAAGAAAGCACTGGTGACTGGATTGTGCAAAGTAGAGTTAGTCGGTTATTTACCACGGGAAGTTAAAGTGTCAAAGTGTCACAGTCACAGGCATTTTGTCCGGGACATCAACTCGCCTCAGAAAAAAAGGATTTTTTTGAGGCAAGGTTTTGGTCCTGATGGCCCACAGCCTCCTCTCAGAGGGGAGTGGCTCTTAAAGTCTATGTTTGACATTTCTTCTTTGACTACACAAAGCACAATGTTTTTTCTGTTGCTGCAATGCCTTATATCAAGCTGAATTTGTTGTAACTTTGGTCTGATTATGCCAGTTGCTGAAAAGACATCGGAAATGGTAGACTTGCAACATATTCAGGAAATCCTTCTTACTCACATACAAGTCACACATGAGAACAGCAATAAAGCAAATTCAGTTTAATTTTATGAAAAACATTTACACAAAGATTTCTAACTTCACTCTGCACCATTAACTGTATTGAAAAAGCTCTGCACATGACTTCCCTCACAATGAAGTCGCACACTAAAAACCTGAGTTGAGGGCTTTCCAGTTGGACAGGAAAAATATTTACTTTAGCCAGCTAACCATAGTTATCAAAACCAGTTTTACAAAAAACACATTACACAGCAGTCACACATACCAACAGGGTAGTAGCACACCCCAGACAGTGATTGGACAGCACTATGTGTACGACCAATTAAAAGACATAAGTGCCATTAAACAGAACAAACTACAGCTTCCACTAATGTTGATACACTGAGCGGACATCTTGGATATTGTAGTTGGGGGTTGTGCGGTTTCTCCGACCTTCTGAGACAAAATTTCGAATTGAGGGGGCGTTCCAGTTGCAACTTCCAACTGGGGAAGTTGGGGTTGGTAATAATCGAGCTCCGAAGTATAATGGAACAAGGCATAACACAGGCCAAGGAAACTGTTACAACTGTACGCAACTCTATTTTTATGAAAAACATGAATAATTACAGGAGTGCCGTTTTTTCCCCATGTGACAATCTGCCCCCCAAAAGGTCTGTGCACGGCCCTGGTGGAAACACCAACATGATCTCATCTCGATCAGAGTCAAACAGATGTGCTTTGAGACTCGTGGGTGAAACGCACCTGAACAGCAAACAAAGTGATGTCGAACATATTGATCATTAATGTGGTCACGGTTCTCGACCCCCAGCCAATCGGTGAGCCTGGGGAAAGTTCCTATGCAGCTATCTTCACAATAAATCAGACGGGAGACAGCAACCAAGCAAACACAGAAATACGTGGAGACCTACAGTAAGTCCATAGAGCGAACCTTTCTGTGGGGTTTCACACAGTCCTCCACACTGACGGCTCGAATATACAAACACTGTCAGCTGCCTTACCTTGTAAACTTGTGATAAGTGAGGATGGCTCCCGCAGCCATGCAGAGCAGCAGACAGTATCTCTGCTTCAGGGACAGACGGACACTAAACACGGAGGAGCTTTCCATTGGAAACGCGACTCTAGAAACCACAGCCCAACTGGACGTGTCTCCTCCGGACCACACGAAGTTAATCACCCCTCCTCTCTGTCTTCCTGTTGGATTGACCCTCTGAACTTCAGCCTGTCGAGCGTGTCCAGGTAGTTCAGGTTCCTGATACCTGTCAAACTGTCAGCCGGAGCTACCCCATGTTTACACAGCGCCACACTGCTACAACTTCCGGGAATAACGTTCAGGGAAGGACAGGAATGAAGGGACTTTCCTGTCGCGGTGTCTCATGTACTCGGTATGATCAGTGTCCACAACTGGGCCAACACTGCGGGTGACGATGTGCCAATGTACTTACCACTCTGAGGAGGCGCGTCCACCTAGCTGCGGGAGCGCGCACGCACACCTGAGGGTCATTGTTCTTCAACGTCTATCCGCGTTTAGGGACCGTCATCAAGTGAACGCTGCTTAAATAAAACGCAGAAAGTGAAAACTTGTCGTGGACTCTTACTGATGTGCAGAGGTGGGAACAAGTCAATTTTTTTGCAAGTCCCAAGTAAGTCTCAAGTCTTTGCCCTCAAGTCCCGAGTCAAGTCCCAAGTCAAGACAGGCAAGTCCCGAGTCAAGTCCAAAGTCAAGACTGACAAGTCTCAAGTCAAGTCCAAGTCCTGCAGTTTGAGTTTCGAGTCTTTTTGATCACTGAGTAATAATATATTAACACAGATCATGTATGCTTTTTAAATCTGTATTTATTTATTTATTTATTAAAACAAGTGCAATTGAAATTACAGAAAACATTTTTTTGCTGACATTGCACTTCCCTATTGCACTATTAACCAGTCATTTTTAACATTTAACTCATATTTTGCAAGAATATTCTTCATTTTAAACCACTCCTACAGAATGAACACATTTGAAAAAACAAGTGCAACTGTAATTATTTGTACAAAAGTGCTAACATTGTATTTTGCATTTTAACTAGTTCCACAGCAGTTTCTGTCCTGTCCTGTGTTTATCTCATCTCATTTATCTCACCTCATATTGTCTGTGTGTGTGTACATGTGAGAAACATAACAAATACTTGAACATAACAATGAACACATTGTGCTTTTTATATGTCAGGGCCCTATGCTGCATTGCATTTGCAAAAGACCAAATTGGCCAAAAGTCTGTCAGTCATTTGTGCACGATGGGGACGTAGTATGATTCCACCAAGTGCCGCTGGGAGCCATTTTGGTGCCCTAAGCATAACTCCTCTATAATTACATTAAATAATCATCAATAAGTATAAACAAGAATAGTCAATCTTCTTTAACTTTTTTTGAGCAATTTAATATATCTCTTGTTCTGCCTTTTTTGTGATATACATGGCTAAAAGGTACCTAATATTTCTATACTGAAATAATATCGGCATTATAATTGTAAGCTAATTTATTTAATGACGTTATTGTGGGTGAGGGTTGAGGGTTGATTTGTATTTCCGGTTTTAAGTGGGTTGTTGGTAGTGACTCTTATTTTGAAAGGGGGTTTTAAAGGAAGTGGGTGCTGTGATGAGTGAAGTTGTAAAATGAACGGAGGATAAACGGGTGTGCTGTCCCGAGCGCATGACCTGCTCTCGTGTCCTTTGTCGGCTGAAGCCGGACTTATGATACAACCAAACGCTCGGCTACATAATTATTATAACTATGATGATTTTTCAGTTTTTTTTATTTTGGTGCCCCCTCAGGACTTGGTGCCCAACGCACAGCGCGTAGTGCGCGTTTTGGGAGCGGCGGCGCTGCACACACACACACAGACGCACACAAACACGATGAATGATACAGAGCGCTCCTTAATAACATACTTTTTAATCGTTGTGTTTTGGGTAAAGCAGCAAGTCTTATCAAGTCAAACGGCTCAAGTCCAAGTGAAGTCACGAGTCATTGAGGTTGAAGTCCAAGTCGAGTTGCAAGTCTCTTTACATTTTGTCAAGTCGAGTCTAAAGTCATCAAATTCATGACTCGAGTCTGACTCGAGTCCAAGTCATGTGACTCGAGTCCACACCTCTGCTGATGTGTAAAGCAGTTTTCAGGCATGATCTCCAAAAGATGTCCGGAGAATCGGGTCCGGACTTTGTGCAGAGGTTTACATTTAAACATGCACAACGCATGCAGACATAGACATGTCTGCAGCATTCAAGGGAGGATAGATCCAGCAGGCAGAGACAGGGTATATACCTATTGATTCCGGAGAGAAAACGTACGAAGCCTGTCCTGAAGACAACAGATGTCTGTTTAAAGTGTCCGAACCCGATCTGAGCCAGATGTTTACCCCAAGGAGGACAGAGGCAGTCTTCATGGGCCACGTGGACTGCATCCTCTGAAGGAAGCAGCCCCTGATTTGATAGATAACTAATGACTCAGGAAAAGAAAGATAAGATCATTGAGGATTTCAACATTGCCCCCAGGTGTATAATTAATTATTAATATGTGTGTTGTGAATAGCAAACGCAACTAACTGATCGTGCTAGCCACCACCCATGTCCTCAGTGTGTGTGACAACCTTATCAAGGCTATTTAGGCATCATTTTCGTACAGTGGGAATCATCTTGATTGCCACCTTATGGCTGGCTGCCAGTGTTGCCACAGTTACTTTGAAAAAGTAACTTAGTTACTTTACAAGTTACTTGATTTGAAAAGTAACTAAGTTAGATTACAAGTTACTTTATTAGTTACATTCAGCAGCTGCCGACAACACCCCCGCCGCCTCAACATAAAAATGACAACCGGTTTCAGTGTTGCCAACTCAAGGCCGAATTAAGGCCTAATTATAGTCCTGCGACTGCAACCGCGGAAGGCCACGCAGCTGCATCGACGGACTCGTTTTGGTTTATGCTTCACTCACGTGTTGCGCATGTTGCAACGCAATTCACCGCCAGAACACTAGGCGGAGTAACGTTTTGTTTCGAAAACAAAACACACAAAGAAGAGACGTCTTCTTCTTCGTCGAATCTTTATTTACATCGCCACTCCGGCTCCTAATAGCCTATTTCTGGCGGACAAATCCTCCAGTCAGTGACGGGTTATACAAGTGGTCATACTTTCGGATCTCTTCTGCCAAGTGTAGTTAGAAAAATTGGCGGACGCACGCAAGCCCGCAGAGGGCACGAAAGGGGCGTGTTGCGTGTCTTGCGTGCATGCGTGCGTCCGTGCAACACGAGTATAATTCGGCCTTTATACTCGTGTTGCACGGACGCACGCATGCACGCAAGACACGCAACACGCCCCTTTCGTGCCCTCTGCGGGCTTGCGTGCGTCCGCCAATTTTTCTAACTACACGACAAAGCGACGCGAGCCTCACGCGGCCCGCAAGGCTTGTGATTGGTCTGCTTACTACATCCCGTCCGGAGTCTAGTTTCCGGTTTCATGCCCCACAATACGCGGAAATCACGGAAGATTTAGAAGAACGAATATGGAACAAATAGAAGAGCACTTGGCAGAAGAGATCCGAAAGTATGACCACTTGTATAACCCGTCACTGACTGGCCGATTTGTCCACAACGTCACAACCAGCCTTTAGGCCCACAACGTCCTGCGGCTCACATCATCGTGCAGCGCACTTCATCCTGCGGCCCACATCGTCCTGCGGCGCACATCATCCTGCGGCACATCGGGGCACATCGTCCTGCGGCGCACATCGTCCTGTGGCGCACTTCATCGTGCGGCTCACATCATCGTGCGGCGCACTTCATCCTGCGGCCCACATCGTCCTGCGGCGCACTTCATCGGCTCACATCATCGTGCAGCGCACTTCATCCTGCAGCACACATCATCCTGGGGCGCACATCATTAGTACATTAGGCAGGAGTTGTAAATTATGCCATGAAGCCAACATATAATGCAATACAGTATAATGCAATGTGTTGCCTGGCTGCCACACACACACCACACAGAGAGAGAGAGAGAGAGAGAGAGAGAGAGAGAGAGAGAGAGAGAGAGAGAGAGAGAGAGAGAGAGAGAGAGAGAGAGAGAGAGAGAGAGAGAGAGAGAGAGAGAGAGAGAGAGCGCACTATTATATGTTTGTTCTGAAACAACAATACTTTCCCTTTATCTAGAGAGTTCGAGGCCTCCCAGCACCCTCTTCCTTTACAATGGTGCAGCTGTGACAGTAATGCATCTGGACTTTCATGATAACCCTGGGTAAGGCTTTTATTTTGCTTCATTTCTTTTGTACAATCTTTATCCATTTGTATGTACAATATGAGAGAGTACTGATTTACTGATTGTAAAGATTTACTACATAAGTAGGTTTGAATGTTAAATACTTTACACTTTTGAATATAATCAACATACACCGACGAGTTTCAAAGACTGGACCTCTAATTTAAAAAACAGTTCCCAGCACCAACCTGGAGTGAGGAGAATGAGTCGTTCACAGGGTCTGAGGGCGAATTCGGATCAGTTCACTTTGGAGGGAGAGCCCTTTCGTATCCTGGGAGGCTCCATCCATTATTTCCGTGTGCCCAGAGCATACTGGGGGGACCGGCTGCTGAAGATGAAGGCTTGTGGCCTCAACACTCTTACAACGTAGGCTTCCACTGTATCACGACTCACATAGCAGGATTTTCACTATTCCAACACAGATCAGATGAAATCGAATGTGTTCGTATTCTTAAATGAAATTGAAACATTGGCAAAATCAGGTTGTGATCTGAGTCTTTTTTCTTTTTTAGATACGTGCCATGGAACCTGCACGAGCCTGAGAGAGGAACATTCAACTTCCAGGAACAGCTTGACCTCAGGTAAGGCACCCTCTATCTTTGTTTATTTCCTCTTTGTATTCAGAATGAAGCAGAGGTTTTTTTCTCTTCTCTTCTCAGGGCCTACATCAGTCTAGCAGCAGAGGTGGGTCTCTGGGTCATCCTGCGTCCTGGACCCTATATCTGTGCTGAATGGGACTTGGGTGGGTTGCCTAGGTAACACCATCTGGTCATTATCTAAAAATGCAGCCACATACCGTATGAGCTGTATGCCAATTTGTTCTCATGTTTGTTTGTTTTCAGCTGGTTGTTACAAGATAAACATATGCAGCTGAGGACAACATATCCTGGATTTGTAGATGCTGTCAACCTCTACTTCGACAAGCTTGTCTCAATTATCAAACCTCTGATGGTAAGTCCAAATAACTGCTTCATTAGATTCTTTATCTTTATTTTATTACTATCCATTTTTCATCAATGGTGCAGCAAAAGATTTTTTTTTTTTTTAAGTTTGAAGATGGAGGACCAATCATCGCAGTGCAAGTTGAGAACGAGTATGGATCATATGCAAAAGATGAAGAATACATGTCATTTATAATGAATGTGAGTCAATTCATTTTAATTTCTTTGCTGATAAAATGTTTATGTTACATTATTCTGCAGTTATTTCAGCGTCCCTCTTGTGTGTGACGTTTTTCTCTTCCTCTGACGGCAGTGTCTCCAGACCAGAGGGATCCGTGAGCTCCTGCTGACATCAGACAACTGGGAGGGCTTGAGATATGGAGGAGTGGAAGGAGGTAGAAGTAACTGTTGACTTACATAAAAAGAAAACTCTGATTGCATCATCTACTTTGAAGCTTGGTAATGTTTAGCTCTTGAAACTGAACTATGTATATTATTTCTTTCTCATTTCAGTTTTAAAAACAATAAACCTTCAGAGACTGTCATTCGGAGCAATCCAGCACTTGGCTGACATGCAGGTAAATTATATGTATTGGTTATTTCTGCTTTTGCATATGTAGATATATCTTGCCATGGGGAAAATAGTCAATTTTGTATTTTTGTGAAAGCCTCTGATAGATGAGTATAACATGTATGTAATGCATACATGTGTTCTGCTTTGTTAAGCCGCAGAAGCCTCTGATGGTGATGGAGTACTGGTCTGGATGGTTTGATGTGTGGGGAGAGCATCACCATGTGTTCAATGCTGAGGGTACGGAAACACTTCAATCATCAATAATCACAATAAAGCATTATATAAGTCATTCATAACTGCATATGGCTCTTTGGCCCAGCCTGTATATTACTTTATGCTTTGCTTCATTAATTACAACACCGTAATAATTACAAAAGCTGTATTTTTACTTAAAAAGGTGACTAAATATAACTATTTGTATTAAGTTATATTTACTTTGTATCTACTTGTTAAATTCATGTAAACTATATACTTATTTTTCTCAAGTTTTTTCAACTTAAAAATGGCACGAGACATTAACTTGCACTGTGTTAGTAAAACAATTTTATCTGACTAAAGTCAGTTGTGAGTATATCTAAATTAGAAATATTCAGACTAAGCAATTAGCTTGACGTTTTAATCTGCAGGTAGTCTCTCTATGATGAAAGTAGCTTCCAGTGTAATTTAGTGACAGATTAAAATTTCAAACAGTGATCATAGGTGATTTATCAATTGAATGGGCTGAGCGGAGAACCTCTGCTGTGTTATTCCTGTGTGAAAGGAAACCAGAGAAAGTCCGGACCCAATTTTAGTGACATCCTCTGTAGGTCACGTCTGAAAACGGGTTGAGTAAGCAAAGGTATTACATTTCACAATTTATAGGATGGAACCTATTGGGTGATTTGTGCTCCCTCTTCACAGACATGCTAGCTGTGGTGTCAGAGATCCTGGAGAGAGGTGTTTCCATTAACCTGTACATGTTTCATGGTGGAACCAGCTTCGGCTTCATGAATGGAGCGATGGACTTCGGTGCTTACAAACCCCAGGTCACCAGTTATGGTCGGTATAGACATAAACCCTTCCCACAAGAGCTCTGAGACTAGAGAGCAAAGGCTCTTACAGATCTCCCCCCAATAAATATACCTTATACTGTTTTTGTGAATATTTTCCCTCCAGATTATGACGCTCCCTTATCCGAGGCTGGAGATTGCACCCTGAAATATCAGCTGTTGAGGAATTTATTCAGCCAGTACCACTGTAAGCTTAAGCATCCACATGCTCTGATTGAAAGCCATTTACACCTAGCAATTCAACTGATGACTTCACTACTCAGAGCATCTGCATCTGTCACAATCAGACTTAATTACTGCAAATGTTTTTGTCAACTCATGTTCCAGCTGAGCCTCTTTCTGAAGTGCCATCTCCACGGCGAAGGAGAGTGTACGACCCTGTTGTCATCCAGCAGCACCTGTCACTGTGGGACAGCCTGCACTTCACTGACAAGGTGGGCTGCAGATATACCGAGCAGCTGTCAGGTGTGACAGTTGATTCTATAGTCCACAGGATGGAAAATGTTTTATCCAATCTCCACCACACTGCCCCTGCTTGGATGAGAGCAAGGAGTTGTGGTGAGCCTCAGACAGACAGGATGTTGTTGTTATCAGCCTGTTTGTCTGCTGCTGTGTGTCCCATTTCAAGAGATCTGGCAACCTGCTGCTTGTCTGCTCAGATTTCATCCTTTGTCCACTTATGTGAGCACACCAGCATTTTTGTTTTAATTGGTGCACATATGCTGTTTAGACAACTGATTTAATTCCACGTACATTTCAGTGTCAGGCATGCATGTACAGTTCTGTGAAAATGCATATTTTAACACCACCTGTAAAATGACCTAAACAAAAAATATGTTGCACTATTTGACTGTGCAGCCTCACAGGTCAGACTTGCCGGTGAACATGGAGAATCTACCTGTCAACAATAACAACGGTCAGTCGTTCGGCTACGCGCTGTACGAAACCACCATCAGCAATGGAGGTGTCCTCAACTCCAGGAACAACATTAGAGACAGAGCACTGGTGAGGGCATGCAGATCAACCCCAGAACCACATACTGTACACAAATAATATAGTTACAAAATAACTATGTAACGTAGTTATAATTAATCCTGTCACTGTGACTGTTAATGTTTTCTAGGTTTTTGTGGACAAACAATTTGTTGGTAGTTTGGACTTTAAGACCCATGAGCTGACACTTCCTGATGGAAAGGTAATGATTTTGTCTCATTAAGGACTTTTTTTTAGGTCAAAGATCCTTTCAAGTAAAAGTAAAAATAAATAAACAAAAATGTACTTAAGTTAAAGTGCTATTAATGTTACTCTGCTGAATAACTTTCTTAAATGTCTCTCGGTTTTGTGCAACAAAGCGAGAGAGGACATTGAGTTTCCTTGTGGAGAACTGTGGACGGGTGAACTACGGGAAAGCTCTGGATGAACAGCGCAAAGGTATTCCACCTTCAATCATGTGCCATGTTATCGCTTTCACACCATTCCTACCATCTGAATCTGCCATTAACCACCTCTGATGTAGAACGGACACAAGTATTATAGCAAAGGAAACATCATAACAGACTAGATGTTGCTTGGACATCGAATTCTCTTATATAAGCTCAAACATGAATAATTTGTGCAACTCTCTTGTGTGTAGGCTTTCGTCCTTACTTTGTCATGTTTTGTTTTATAAGACGCCCATGCAGTACCTTCTACAGGACTGTCTCAGAAAATTAGAATATTGTGATAAAGTTCTTTATTTTCTGTAATGCAATTAAAAAAACAAAAATGTCATGCATTCTGGATTCATTACAAATCAACTGAAATATTGCAAGCCTTTTATTCTTTTAATATTGCTGATTATGGCTTACAGCTTAAGAAAACTCAAATATCCTATCTCTAAATATTAGAATATCATGAAAAAGTATACTAGTAGGGTATTCAACTAATCACTTGAATCGTCTAATTAACTCGAAACACCTGCAAGGGTTTCCTGAGCCTTGAAAAACACTCAGCTTGGTTCAGTAAACTAAATCACAAGTATGGGGAAGACTGCTGATCTGACTGCTGTCCAGAGGACCATCATTGACACCCTCCATCAGGAGGGTAAGACACAAAAAGAAATTTCTCAAAGAGCAAGCTGTTCACAGAGTGCAGTTTCAAAGCACATCCACAAAAAGTCTGTTGGAAGGGGGAAATGTGGCAGGAAACGCTGCACAACCAAGAGAGATGACCGCAGCCTTAACAGCATTGTGAAGAAGGGTCGCTTCCAGAATTTGGGGGAGCTTCAAAGACAGTGGACTGAAGCTGGAGTCCAGGTATCAAAAGCCACTGTTCACAGACGTGTCCGGGAAATGGGCTACAATAGCCGTATTCCCATGGTCAAGCCACTTCTGAACTCAAGACAACGGAAGAAGCGTCTGACTTTGGCTATGGAAAAGAAGCACTGGACAGTTGCAGAGTGGTCCAAAGTCCTCTTTTCAGACGAAAGCAAGTGTTGTATTTCATTTGGAAGTCAAGGCGCCAGAGTCTGGAGAAAGGCTGGAGAGGAGCAAAATCCAAGTTGCTTGAAATCCAGTGTGAAGCCATGTCAGCTGCTGGTGTTGGTCCACTGTGTTTCATCAAGTCCAGAGTAAATGCAGCTGTGTACCAAGAGATTTTAGAGCACTACATGCTTCCGTCTGCTGAAAAGCTCTATGGAGATGAGGATTTCATTTTCCAGCATGATCTGGCACCTGCCCACAGTGCCAAAACCACCAGTAACTGGTGTTCTGACCATGGCATTACTGTCCTCGATTGGCCTGCCAATTCCCCTGACCTGAACCCCATAGAGAATTTGTGGGGTATTATGAAGAAGAAGCTGAAAGACACCAGACCCAACAATGCAATTGAGCTAAAGGCCGCTGTTGAAGCATCCTGGGCATCCATAAACCCTAAGCAATGCCACAGGCTGATTGCCTCCATGCCACGCCGCATTGATGCAGTAATCCGTGCAAAAGGATTCCCAACCAAGTACTGAGTGCATTAATGGACATTTTCAAATGTTTGATTTTGTTTTGCTGTTATAAATCTTTTTTTTACTTGGTCTGAGGAAATATTCTAATTTTTTGAGATAGGATTTTTGAGTTTTCTTAAGCTGTAAGCCATAATCAGCAATATTAAAAGAATAAAAGGCTTGCAATATTTCAGTTGATTTGTAATGAATCCAGAATGCATGACATTTTTGTTTTTTTAATTGCATTACAGAAAATAAAGAACTTTATCACAATATTCTAATTTTCTGAGACAGTCCTGTATATGTCAGACAGAGCACGCAATTGTGTGTGCGTGGGTCTGAGTGGGTCTGAGTGGGTCTGTCTACAGTGTATCTTCTGCTTGTTTACACTTCATATATTTTACCTTATACTTTAAAGGTATTGTGGGAGAAATTCTGTTGAATCATCTCCCTCTGAGAGGATTTACCATCTTCTGTTTGGATATGAAGCCAGGCTTTATCAAAAGGTTGGTCAACTGAATTTGAAAGGACAGATTCACCCTAGAACACTTTTCTCCTCTCATAAATCAGCCCTTTTACTCAGAAACAGGTATATATAGCTTTGACCTTTGACATTTAAGTGCTGTGCTTATACATCTATCTTAGTGCAAAGTATACTCAGTTATTTCCCAATTTCTATCATGATGTGTCAAATCTTACCAGATGATGTCCAGATTTATTTTAGTTTCAAATGATTGTTTGATTGTGTTTCAGATTAATAAATTCAGGTTATTGGAAGACTGACTTCAAGTCGCCCTGCATCCCAGGGTTTTTCCAGGCCAGCCTCTATGTGACTGGGCCTCCCACAGACACCTTTGTCACACTCCCTGTGAGTCAAACCACAATATTCAATAGTTAACTGGTGATGGTGTTGATACTTTGCAAACACACATTCTAATCAGTTATAGTGCATGCATCCACAGGGTTGGGGTAAAGGACTCGTGTTTGTCAACGGGCAGAACCTCGGACGCCACTGGCTCATCGGTCCTCAGCATTTCCTCTACCTTCCAGGAACGTGGCTCAGAAGTGGAGAGAATCAGGTAAAACTGATCCGAAACAACATTAGGGTGTTTTTCCATATCTGATTTCAGTTTTTCTGTAATCTGTGACAGAATATGTTCACACAAAATCAAGCATAATTTTGCTCTCTTTCAGATAATTATTTTTGAGGAGCAAAAACCAGACGACAAAATACTGTTTGCCGAACAACCTGACCATGGAAAGACAATAGATGTTTACAAACTCCCCTTTTGCACACTGCTGTGAAGATAGGGAGAACAAATGGCTATACACACACACACACACACATACAAACACACACACACACACACACACACACACACACACACACACACACACACACACACACACACACACAAAGAGAATACACTTTATTACCATTTGCCTGTACAATTAATCATTCACCATGACATTCTTGAACAATCTTTTGGTTAAAGAAAGTTTTTTTCTCTAAAAAGGTTTTATGAAGTGTTACATTAATTCTGCCTCTTCTTTCCCACAAACCATTACATAAAATAAAAAAGTATTCTCTTCTGTATCTTCTTTGTTTTCTCAGTGTGAAGTTTGCTCTAAATTTATGTGACAGTTTGAACCGCTAACACCGTGACCACGCCCCTCCGGCGTCTGAATGGACAAAGGGCCTGGCCGTCACATCAGATTTCCCATACACTGATTTGTCAATGACAACTGAGATACGCCCAGTAACCGGAAATAAACTCGTCTTTTTCGTCACAATAACACACCAGGATATATTATACCGGATAATCTTGACTAAATTCGCAGTAGGTAACATCTAGGAAATAGTCATATATTATTTTCTTTGTAAATACATACAAATATGTATGCATATGGTCTCTATTATCGCATGTTTAATGGAGCTGGGGCCCTTATTTTGAAGTTGCACATGTAGTCACAGTGAGCTTCCCCACTGAAGGTTTCCAGCGATGTTCCTGTGTTAACGGTATAAAAAGGTCAAAGCAGCACTCACGGAAGTAGAGTCTTTGCTGAAGAGTCTCCCGGAGCGTTTCTACATGAAAACTGACCTCACAGTGACAGTGACGGCTTTATAAAATGGCCGTGTAGCAGGTGTTAGGAGCAGCGTTAGTACCTTAGCTTAGCCTGAATCCTGAAGTGAGTTTGAGAGCAGGTTCGAATATTAAGTGAAGCTCAGGTGAGTGTTTACTTCTCTGTGGCAACATGGAGTGCCTCAGCTCAGTCCTCGGGTGCTGTGCGGGCGTCGCGGTGTGTGCGCTCCTGTTGGCAGCCTACAAACTGGGTTTAGTCTACCAGCTGTTCCACAAGGTAGGTTTCCTCCACATGCTGAATATGACCTGTTAGCAATATCTTGTCGGAATTCAGATCGTTGTCCCCACCCGTAGCAGGTGGTCAAAGGTGAAAGGTGAGACGATGTGCACGAACATGACCTTTCACCAGCTCTGTGGATTTTATTGCACAGAGGCCAAACTGTCAGTGGGATTGCACAAAGGCTGACAATATGTGGTTATTGTGAAATATGAATGACCGGGGGGAGAGGATAGTGTGATAGGCTTTAGACAGGGGCCAGGAGCGTTGCAACAGGGTAGGCAAAGAACAACTGAGGTCAGCGATAAACAACTGATTACAAAAAGCTGTTTTCAGACATGCACTGAACTCCAGAGACCCTGCACATTCTCAAGAGAGGCTGTATGTGTGAACCCAAATGTCCAACTGCTTCCTGGCTGAGAATACAAAGGAGCTGCAGGCCCGATACACACCTGGCCCTTATGTGTTGTTTGTGATCCAATAACAAGTGGACAGCTCTGAGTCTGTGCGTTCACACCTGACATTAAAATGTGTCCCCACATGCGTCTCGTGATGGGATATCACCTCCCTGCTCTTTACAAACAAACGTGTACATCATTTAGGGAAAGTGTCGATCATTATTTTATGATCAGTGTTGATATTGTGGTGGTGGTGGTCACACACACAAACCAACGAGAACAGAAATAATGCGTTTGATTCTTAGTGAAACTGCAGCTGGTCAGAGGATGTCAGCTGAGTAGGCGGTCCTTCACATGTGGCCCAGACCACCACCGAATGGAGTCTGGCATGATCGTGCGTTCCTACCTGTGCTTGGAGCTGTCCACTTGAGATCAGATCACAAAAAACACATGTAAACACCAGATGTGAATGGGGCTAATGTGAAAACGCAGCAGGAGATCCTCTAGACTGAGCAACAGAAAGAAAACATGTGAATGGCAAAGCGGAGACATGTATGTGGATGACACCAACAAAGATTTCAAGAGGGTTTTTGGTAATGAGGGCCTATCTACGTGATTTTTTTTTTTTTTTTTTTTTATAAACTCCACATGCCTGTAACCGGGAAAACATCAGACTCAGTCAGGTTCTTAATTTAATGAGAACCAACTTAAATTCAATGATCGGTTATGTGAAATGCTCCTGGAGGGGGCCATACCTTGTGTGGTCAGTTATTTAAGCATGACAAAAGCTATGTTTTTTTTTTTCTGGTTTTCAAAACTGTTAAATAAGTGAAGCATTATCTAAATATTGTGTTGTGTCTTAACCTTTCTTCTGTCCCCTGATGCATTTCAGACAGACACACAGAGTCCACGACATGGAGGCGAGAGCGTGGCAGAGGTGCTCCGCTCCCACGGGATCAAGTTTGTTTTCACTCTCGTCGGTGGACACATCTCCCCTATCCTGGTGGCTTGCGAGAAGCTTGGCATCCGCATCGTGGACACCAGGCACGAAGCCACTGCTGTCTTTGCTGCTGATGCCGTGGCAAGACTGTCAGGTGCAGTTTTAAAGTTACAGGGATAAATGTGTTCAAACATCATGATGCGGTTGCGGAGCATAAAAGAATCATCCTGCTGCAGACTTTGGGATGTGTAATCAACAGCATTACTAGAGGCTTGTAGAAGGTGTTTAGTCAGACTCTTTACTGAGTTATTTTGGCTCTTTCCACCAGGCACTGTTGGTGTAGCTGCAGTCACTGCTGGCCCAGGCCTCACTAACACAGTGACGGCGGTGAAGAATGCTCAGATGGCTGAATCTCCATTGCTTCTCATAGGCGGAGCTGCTGGTACACTACTTCAGGTGAAATACATTTAAACACTGATGCAACTGTGATGAAGGTGAAATATAAATATATTGTTTTCATTTTAGGGCATTGTGATCATCTCTGGTCAGTCACAGCGTATGACCTAAAACTCGATCACACTGGTAGGTGTTCTCAGCTGCAACTTCTAACTTCTCCGTCAACTGTGTTTGTGGAACAGGGCAGAGGAGCACTGCAAGACATTGACCAGATGTCTCTGTTCAAGCCACTTTGTAAGTTCTGTGCATCCATCAGGACGATCAGAGAGATCGTACCTACGATGAGGAAGGCCCTGGCCATTGCCCAGTCTGGAACTCCTGGTCCCGTCTTCATAGAGTTCCCCATCGACACACTGTACCCCTACCACCTGGTATCCAAAGAGTTTGGGGTTAAGAACCCTCCCAAGGGCTTGATGGGAAAAATTGTCTCATGGTATGTTATCAGCTTGTCCTGTCTTGTTGACACTGAACATGTATTGTAAAAAAAGATATATACAATGTGAGAATACTTCAAAATAATATACAATTACACTTCTACCCATTACAAGAATCAGCAACTTTATTGTTACAGTGATATAATAAGATTTACTACATTGTATGTTAGATCTTATAGAGAACTGTTCACTTTCAGTGCCATCTCGCCCTGCGATTTATGTCACTCTTAACTGTGAAGACAAACATTTTGCATGTGATGATGTGATTTCTCCTCAGGTACCTCAATAACCACCTGATAAACCTGTTTGCTGGAGCCTGGGAGACAAGAGATGCGTCTCCGCTTCCTGTTGACATCCCACATGCCACAGAGGATCAGGTAAAAGTGCTCTTAATATTTAAGAGTTTTTGTTATTATTATTATTTACTAAATACTGTACCTTGATGAGATGACTCTTTCATTGCTTGCAGGGTCCAAAGCCAGAGTTTTAAATGTTGTTTTGCCCTGTAATTTGTTTCATTACAATTCAGGTACAAAGGTGCATAGAGCTGGTGAGTCGAGCCAAGAAACCTGTTATTCTGCTTGGTAGCCAAGCAACACTACCCCCAACGCCAGCTGATGACATTAGGTAAAGGACAATATCTCACATCCCCCTCCTCTCTACTTTTCTATCCTGTATCTTACTGATCTAGAAGGCTGAGTGGTTAAAGAAGGGCTACTCAATTTTTCCCTCAGCCTTCTGATTGCATTTCAAATTTGTTTCATAATGTTTCTGAGCAACATTGAGTCAAAAAATGTTTTCCTGCTTTACAGGAAGGCATTGGAGGACCTGGGCATCCCATGCTTCCTTGGGGGCATGTCTCGTGGCATGCTGGGTAAAAACAGTCCCATCCACATCCGTCAGAACAGGAGAGATGCTCTGAAGGACGCTGACTTGGTGCTTTTAGCAGGTCTGAAAAATGGAAAAAAGAATAGATAGTACTTAAATAAATACAATAACTTATTTTTATTGGTTTCAAAGAAAAAAAGCTGTTTTGGGCTGAAATGACAAACTCAGAAAGTTGTTTTAGTTTACCAGTAGAGGTTGAACTGCATATAAAGTAGCCAGCAGAGTGACAGACTATTCAGAGTTCCTAAAGAAAGGTGTTGCTGTTTGTTGTGTTCTCAGGCACCGTGTGTGACTTCCGCCTGAGCTACGGCAGAGTTCTCAACAGACGGAGCAAGATCATCGCCATCAACAGAGATAAATCACAGCTGCTGAAAAACTCGGATATGTTCTGGAAACCAACTATAGCAATTCAGGGTATGTTCACAAACCGCCGCCATCATCGTCATCTTCATTACACAGGTTTATATTTTATAAGTCACTGTGTCATGTGACACTTAACAGCCTTTATCAAATAAGTAGTTTGTGTTGTTTGAGCCTTGTAGCTATAAAATGCACTTAAAATATTGATTTGTAGTCTCTAAGGTTATGACAGATGTGTTC
The DNA here is from genome assembly GCF_947347685.1 of Pleuronectes platessa. Lineage (NCBI taxonomy): Eukaryota > Metazoa > Chordata > Actinopteri > Pleuronectiformes > Pleuronectidae > Pleuronectes > Pleuronectes platessa. The sequence goes on from NC_070630.1 coordinate 27,312,212, forward strand.
ATTAAACGCTATATGTCTAAAATGTAAATATTGGTATATTTCAGGTGACGCTGGTTCATTCTTAGTGCAGCTTTCTAAAGGGCTGAAGGGTCACCGCTGTCCAGAAGAATGGCCTCAGAGCCTCAAAACAGCAGATTTGACCAAAGAAAATACAAACCGGTAAGAAGAGGTGAAGATCTCTGGTTTCTGCTCTGTGTCGCAGTATGTATTAATAAAAATGTGCAGATAGGTGAAATCTTAAAAAAGCAAAAAGAAACAAAATGTCTATCACATAAACCTGTTAACTGTATAAAAGTGAAGCCAAAACATCTTGATCTGGTGGCTGGCTGCAGTATAGATCATAAACCTCCCTCTCCTTGGACCAAACTAAAAAGTCAAAGTGGATTTCAGTGTCATTTTAAGCAGGTTTTATTTCACTGAAGTGTTCATATTTCCAGTAAGTTTGGGTAAAATTTGTCATTTGATGTTATCAAAGTAAGGTATAAAACATCATGATTGACAGCTAAGACTGAATTGAGATTTGTTGATTCCTTGTAACGTCATGCTTTAGCGGATTCTATCGCTACTGCACAGACTCTAGTTCCTGAGCAAGATGTAGATGGGAGGATGTGGAAACGCGTCTCACATTGCTTTATACAGTCTATGCATAAATAATAATAAAAATTATTATTTTTATATATTCTTTTATCCCAGAGTTAAAGCTGATGAGAAGACAGACCGCCACTTAAATCCACTGAAAGTCCTGCACTGTGTGGATGAGCTGATGGCAGAGGACAGCATTATTGTTGCTGATGGGGGAGATTTTGTTGGAAGTGCTGCTTACATTATGAGACCAAGAGGGCCTATGCGCTGGCTAGATCCAGGTAAGATCCTGTACACAACGATGTGTGTTTTTGTGAAAACACTTATGTTATTGAAATATTAAATATTATACCGCATTTTCAAAATGGCAGTGTTCTGACTATTTGTCTGCATTTAAAGAGGTTGCAGGAGTGCTTAGAAAACTCCATGTTAATATGATTAGATATGAGGTCAATAATCATAGTGTAATATTGTGTAGGAGCCTTTGGAACGCTGGGAGTTGGCGGAGGATTTGCACTGGGAGCTAAACTGTGCCGGCCTGACTCTGAGGTACACTCACCAGTGACAGTATCGTTCTGATCCTCTGTTGATCAGTGTTGACCTTTTTATAAATTAGATGCTACTTACTCTGTGTGCTTTTCAGGTGTGGATAGTGTATGGTGACGGCTCCTTAGGATACAGTGTTGCAGAGTTTGACACGTTTACGAGACACAAGGTAAAATCACCTTCACGTTTATAAGGGACTGTTTGATCCATGAACTATTATTATTATATTATTATTTGTATGTTTTTCTTGAATGTGATATCTTAAGATCCGCTTGAGTGACATGCTTACAAGGGTCTGCTTATCCATTAACTATTTTTTTTTTATTTGTAAAACAGTAACAGTTAACACTTGAATACAGAATTGAACTGATTCGAATTCGGTAGTCGAAGGTCAAAGCAATATCAGATATCGTTTAAGGAAATTTCATTACATCTGGCACAAACATGTGAAGGTTAACGGTCAAGGTCACTGTGATCTCTCAAGAAACATGTTTTTGGCCTCTTGAATGTGATATCTCAAAACTGCTTTGAGGGAGTTTCTGCAACTTTCGATCAGTTGTCACTTGGACTGAAAGATGAACTGATTAGATTTTGAGTGGTCAAAGGCTACAGTGACCTTATATGACTCAATGTATGCATGTATGATAGAAACCGCACTGGTTGGCTGAGACTTACAACCACATTGTATAAGTAGCAACTTCTTTCTCGATCACTTTTACTATTGAGTAGTCATTAAGCAGTTTTTTCACCAGCCTACAGTAGACTTCTGTGCAAATGTATTGCTGGACATTGACAAATTTAAGATACTCTTAGTAGCTGAATGATAAATAAACTTTGAAAATTGAATGATACCCGCTAAAGGCTTTAAAGGCCTCAGCACAAGATTAGCGGAACTGGGCCTTGTTTTGGTAGAGGTAACATGCACAATTCAGTATTTTTCTTTTTTCTAATATTCCACATTTTCTTCATTCTTCTCCCCTCCAGACTCCAGTTATCGCTGTGGTGGGAAATGACGCGTGTTGGAGTCAGATCTCTAGAGAGCAGGTTCCCATCCTCGGCAGCAACGTTGCATGTGGCCTTGCATTTACAGGTAAGATGTTGCATGGTTGTCGCATCTTTGCATTAGGGATCGGAATCGGCAGGGACCTCCCGATACGATACCATCAGGATACGATGTGTATTCTGTAAGTATTGCGATTCGATATTATGATTTCTTGCGTTTTTTTTTGTTTTTTTTTTAAATACTGGACCATGGAAAACAGTTGAATCATACCTACAAATACAACACAGTCAAATTCACTTAGAGCTTTACAAGTTTTATTGCAAGTATCAACATTAACTTAATGACTGCCGGGCAGCCAAGAGAGAAAATAAATAAAAATGTGCTGTATTATTGCACAGCCCCTGCCACTGCACACAAACTGACAGATTAAGAAATGTATGCCAGTTAGGCTACTTTTAAACAATAAATAAAAGGTAAATTACATAGAATGAATAAAAGTTTACTTAAACTATAAACTTTGAAATAAACAAAAAGTAGGCTATGCTTCACTGTTGTTTGCATGTAGGCTATGCAAAGCTAGTGCTTGGCTATGTTTAGATTTTTGTGCAAAAACAAGAGCTGGTCAACATGCTCTGGGTGAGGTTGGTCCCCCCCCCCCCCCCCATATATTGCCACCCTGTATAAAACCAATAAATATCTTTTTTTTTTTTTTAAATCGATTTTGGGAGGCAGCTTGGCGATTTAAAATCTTCATTCACAAGAATCGCGATTTCGTAACTGAATCGATTTCCCCCCCAACCCTACTTTGCATCATTAATGGCTATTGTCTGGATGGTAGCCAACTGATGACTTTTTTTCAGATTATCACACAGTGGCAGAGGGTTATGGCGGTAAGGGCTACCTCGTCGGGCGTGAGGACGAGGACAGGCTGAGCGACATCATCAGACAGGTTCAGAAGGAGACCGCGGAGGGCAGGGCCACACTTCTCAATGTTCTGATCGGGAAGACCAACTTTAGAGAGGGCTCGATCTCTGTTTAGAGCTGCAGCGTTAATGCTGAGTTGTAATGTCAGGCTCTGTGACGGATTTCTGCAAAACATTTCCACAGTATGCTGCTTTCTCATAACAGTTCAGTTAGTAACACATGAATATTATAATCATGTTACTATCCATAACCACTTGATCTAGGACTATATATTTGTTGCAGAAATTAACTGCCAAGTTCTACATAGCTACAGATCAAATGGAAAATGTCATATTTTGTTGTGTAAGCTCCTTTCAGGGCTGTGTTGTGCTCTTTCAAGACAACTGATGCATTTCAAGACGGGAAAGAGAAAATTAGGAACAATTTGTTTTTACCTGTTCAGGAGCTTTGGGGGGGGGGGGGGGGTCCGATTATTTTTGCCCTTCAACCAGCCTGTTATCACTTAGAAAGCAAAACAAATAATTCCGTCACATATAATAAACCAGCAAATAATCCAGTGACAGAAAATCTTTCTGATCGAGAGAGACCATCGTCTTAAGTCATGAAATATGAAGAATATGCCTTTTCCTGTTTGTTTGTTTTTACAAGGGTCTGTGGAAACTGTAATATTGGTTTTGGATGAATATTTCCAATGTGTTAAATGGGAAATATTTTTGGAATATTGAAGACTGACAAATGGAATGCCTTTAAATGTCTGATTGTATCGATTGAAAATATGTTGGTGTTTGAAATTAGTGGTGGACCGATTTTTCAAATTGTCAGTGCTGATGCTAATAGTTAGAGGGCAGTGTGGTTGATTGTCAATATACAATATTAATATCATGTTTTTATTTTTTGCATCTGATAAAAAATAATTATTTATTGTCTGATACAAAATTGCTGAACTTAAATAATCATTTATTTATCAGTAATATATTATTCAAGAAATAAATCTGCATTATCTATTTGTTTTAGCAGATATGCACTCTACTTCTAAATTTCAAAAGACATAGATAAAAGAAAATGTAAAAGTGTTTGCAGACACTAATGGACCATTGCGAGTCCAGGCACCAACACGTGTTTATCTAATAAGATATTGCCCTGATCAATCGGCAGACCAATCAATCGGTCTGTCACTAATTCAAATTATATTTAATACTAACTTGTATGCAGAGATGTTTGTTAAAAGGATGCCTATACATAATATGTATTGCACTATAATTATAACTTATTTACACAGCAGGTGAACATGTATGTGTTCTGTGTTATTTGGTGATTTGAGGGTTTGTCAACAGTTTGATCGTGAAATCTTCATTTTGATTAATTGTCAAATAAATTGAGAGAAGAAAGTGGTAATCACTGAGCATTCAAAGGGTTATTGCTACATGTTTGATTTTACATATCCCAAGATATTCACTATTTATCTTTTCTTGTAACATTAAATCATCACAAACAAATCTACTTTCTATAGCGCTTGTCCTACAGTTACAGTATTTCAGCTACTTGTTTATACTCTTCTAAATCTTCCTGATTCCACAGTTATTTTTCAAAAATGAAGTCAAGGCACAGACAGTTTGCAAAGGAAACCTGCAGTGCATTCTGAGGAATAAACTACTGCTTTTTCACCCCTAAGCCATTTAGTTTCATATACTGTTGTCACATAACAAAGTCATGTGTTAAGATTGGAAAAAATATCAACCTCCACACAAATCAATCGTATGCTTAACAATTTTCATACAATGCAACAAAACGATTCCTTTACAGAATAAATACAGAGCAAAACAATATTAAAAGGAAGTGAGGAAATGCTAAGGTAAATCTCATAAACTTCAAATGAGGTGACACCAGAGTCAAGTGAAAAGTAAAAAAAATAAAATAGTTATTAGAGATACCAAAATAAAATACTTTTTAGAGATTACAAAAGGATGGAAATTAAATGATGAAATACAAAAAGAGGAATAAGTAAAACGAGAATTAAAAAGTGAGATTATTAGGTGAAAACGATTCAGAGAAAGAACATAAATAAATAATAGAATGAAATAGAATAGCATGATAAATCAGTAAAACAATCCAAAATACATAAATAAATGGAGTGAATGAAATAAAATAAATGTTAATACTAGGCAAGTAATGAAACCAGAGGTTTTTATATGTTTAAAATAGTTGAGACCTTCTATTCATGTCAGTAGCATTGCTTGTAGTTAGTATTGAGGATCAATAACTGATCAAAATCTTAAGACCAGTTAAAAAATTGCATGAATTAGCATTTTGCACTGTTGGATCTTAGGAAGGTTCTAAGTAGAGCTTCAAAATGCAAAAAGAAGAAATGGGAACAAGAGACCAAATCTGTGCAAAAATTTTGATTCCATGTCATTTCCTGTCAAGTAATCACACTGTGAAGATCTCTTGATGGCAAAGGCAAAAAAGATCAAAGTCTTTGAACGTGGTAGGATTGTTGAACTGCATAAACAAGGCCTCTCACAACGTGCCATCGCTGCTGAGGTTGGACGCAGTAAGACAGTCATTTTGCATTTCTTAAAAGATCCTCAGGGTTATGGAACAAAAAAATCAAGTGGTAGACCCAAAAAAATCTCACCTGCGCTGAGCCGGAGGATCCGAATGGCTGTCCGTCAAGACACGGGACGATCCTCGTCCCAAATTAAGGCCATTACTGGTGCTGACTGCAGCCCAATAACCATCAGACGGCATCTGCGAAGGAAGGGCTTCAAAAACAAGAAACGTCTTCAAAGGCCACGTCTCCTTCAACGCCACAAAATTGCCCGTTTAGACTTTGCAAGGGAGCACCAAACATGGGACATTCAAAGGTGGAAGAAAGTTTTATTCTCTGACGAGAAAAAATGTAACCTTGATGGTCCTGATGGCTTCCAACGTTACTGGCATGACAAGGAGATGCCACCTGAGATGTTTTCTACACGGCACAGTGGAGGGGGCGCCATCATGATCTGGGGTGCTTTTTCCTTCAATGGAACAATGGAGCTCCAGGTTGTGCAGGGGCGTCAAACAGCAGCTGGCTATGTGGAGATGTTGCAGCGGGCATCCCTCATGACTGAGGGCCCTCGTCTGTGTGGTAACGACTGGGTTTTTCAGCAGGACAACGCTCCAATTCACAATGCCCGTCTGACCAAGACTTTTTTCCAGGAGAATAACATCACTCTTTTGGACCATCCTGCGTGTTCCCCTGATCTTAATCCAATTGAGAACATTTGGGGATGGATGGCAAGGGAAGTTTACAAAAATGGACTTCAGTTCCAGACAGTGGATCCCCTTCGTGAAGCCATCTTCACCACTTGACGCAACATGGCATCAAGCATGCCAAAACGAATTTTTGAAGTGATCAACAATAATGGTGGAGCTACTCATTACTGAGTCAGTTTTTGACACTTTAATTTCTGTTTTAGGAGTTTTTTTTTTTTTTGACATGGAGTAGCCGCAAGTCTGACACGCTCCGTATATTTTAACTTATTACTTTGAGTAGGACATACATTTTAACATTTTGGAGACATAACTCTGCAGCGCATATTTTGTAGAACCACCTGTGCGGATTATGGCGAGTAAAACTCAGAAGAAAACGGTCAAGCCTTCGACGCAAAATGTAGCTAGCCCCACACTCAAGCAAACGCTCATGCCTAATGCTAGCGCTACCACCACCCACCTCACGGGTCCCCAGTCTCCGACGCAACAACCCGAGGAGAGCGCTCTTTTCAAGCTACTTAAAGCGGAGATGGTGACGTCTCGTCAACTATTGGGCGAAACAATTAAACAAGAGATGGTGATTTTTCGGCATCTTTGCGCTCCGCACAGACGGAGACGGCGACCACTGTCCGGGAGGTGGAGGGCGCGCTGAACCGCCACGACTCCAGCATCACCAGCATGGAGGGCGTCATGTCGGAGCTCAAGCGGGAGATCGGGAAACTAAAAGACCGGAATGATGACCTGGAGAACAGAAGCCGCCGTCAGAATCTGAGAATCATCGGGATCCCCGAGGGCGCAGAAAACGGCAAACCCACGGCATTCATGGCCTCATTTTTTACCGAGGTGTTGGGCGAGGAGATGCCGAGCCCTTTGGTACTTGACCGCGCTCACAGAACTTTGGCTCAGAAACCCAAACCCGGCGATCGCCCCAGACCCATGATTGTGCGGCTGCACTACTATTCGGATAAGGAAAAGATCCTGCAGTTATCCAGAAACTTTTGATCAGCTGATGAACAGCCCACTTCAGTTAAATTGTTGTTTTCAATAAATTGCCTGCTCGCAACTTTTGGGCTCTTGTTCCCATTTCTTCTTTTTGCATTTTGAAACTCTACTTAGAACCTTCCTAAGATTCAACAGTGCAAAATGCAAATTCATGCAATTTTTTAACTGGTCTTAAGATTTTGATCAGGAGTGTATGTCTGATGCACAGTGTTTTGGAAACAGGGCGTATATCAAGTGTACTAATACCATTTGCACCTGCACCCATGATTGAAGTGGGTCCATACTCACAAGGTGAGTATTTTACACAATCAATCACCCAGCACTTAGTTAGACTCAGTGGTGGGGTCCTGAAATAGAGTCTGACTTGTTATGGTCTGATGCTGCACCAAAATTATATCATGCGTTGACTTCATATTATACCATCTTCACATCAGTTCAGTAAAAAATACTTGACACAACAGCTGCAGAGAAAACAAGTCCGAATTGAAATCACACAAGTTTTTATTCGTCATGAGGTACTATGACCTTTGCCCTTAATACTTCAGAGTGCAGTTCTCATTTTGAACAGGAGGTGACAGGCCAGTCCTCTGTAGTTTTTTATGCTGACGTGTTTCTCTTTAGCACAAGTTAAGAGAGAAACCCAAGAACACATCAGAAAAAAAGGATGTTGGAAAGTTTCTGAAACTACCGACTTAACAACAACAACAACAATTTGTGAGATTCAAATCTAAACTAGGGCTACGTTGTAGCACTTGCGGGCCCGAGCACCCGCACGTTGAAGCCTGTTGCGGTCGGTGGAGAGAGCGATCGATGACCAAGCGCACATCATCGATCGAGCATGCACTTCTCCACGTTAAATGCGTTTTGCGCTCTGCGGCAGTAGGTTTGCCAGTAGGTGGCGCCATCACTATTATTACGCACAGACATATAGATCTGTTCAAGTAGACGCTCTGATGTAGCGTGAGAAATTTTGTGTCAATTGGACAATGTTTCCGCAACTTAATTTTCACACTGATCAATAGGTGGCGCTATGATCCTGAACTAATATTCATATATGGAGCTGTTCTATTCAGGATTGTGATCATAGGTCAGTAGTTTGGAGCCGGTTGGATAATGCAGAGTGGATTAACAAAGTACTTCCTGTTTCCTGGCGAATCAGTAGGTGGCGCTATGACACTGAGGAAATATTGACACATAGAGCTGTTCAGGCTTGGACTCTGACCATGTGACAGAAGTTTTGTAGTGATAGGACAATGCACAGTGGAGTTATGATAACATCGTGTCCTTTGGCGAAGGAAAATCCTTCGCCGCACATCAATGTTTACACGGTTTGAGGAAACGTCACAATTCTGACCATGATCTAATGACTTGACTGAGCTGATTTGAGCTGTATATTGTAAATCAGCCAGGAGCAGTTCACCAAAGTATAAAACATGTCACTTCCTGTAGCCGTCAGGGGGCGCTGTAATTTGAAGTCATAATTTCTGTGTAGATGTCATCAGGATGGCACCCTTGTCTTACATGTCTAGTTTGGACTCGATTGGACAATGTATGTCCGAGATACAGAACCTCGTGTTTTGATGGCGTTTAATCAAACTCAAGACGCCACGCCACGGTCACACGGTGTGACGAAAGGTCAATCTCTTAATCACTTTTTATCTCCATCTTGTTGTGATGGCACTGATCTTAATTTGAAGTTAATCTGATGAAAGCCCTGGGACAAGTGCATCAAGTAAAAATGTGGAATATGGAAAAAAAATGGCCACTTAATCCAAAATGGCGGCCTCCCTGTTTGGTCAAGCATACCTATCCAAGATATTTTTTTGTTTGTTATGAAACGACACATGTCCCGATAGATTTGTATAAATGTCGGCCATCGTAGTGCCGGGGTTGCCCTATAGGGGGCGCTGGTCAGTTTTTTTGCCACGCCCATTTCTTAAAACCATATGAATATCTTCAGGGGGGGGCTGTTGTTACACACATGTAGTTTGAGAGAGATAGAATCATGAACACTGAAGTTACAGCAATTTCGTGTTTCACGGCGAGTTGATGAACTTTAATGCCACGCCATTCATATGGCGTTTGACGAAAAGTCACGGTAATCTTATGTCTTCATTGTCAATGTCTTGGGACCCATTTGATACAGTTTGACATGGTTGAGGTCAGTGGATGAGGAGAAATTCATCCAAGTGTAAGACAAGCAAAAAACAAGACATTTCCTGTTGCCACCAGGGGGCGCTGCGGTTTTAAGTCATCATTTATGCATAGATGTCATCAGGCGGGGACTATTGTCTTACATGTCTAGTTTGGACTTGATTGGAACATGTATGTCCGAGATACAGATGCCCGTGTTTTGATGGCGTGTAACCAATTTTTAACGCCATGCCACGGTCACACGGTGTGATAAAAAAAAAATCCCTCAATCATTTTTTATCTCCATCTTGTTGTGATGACACTCATCTGAATTTGAAGTTGATCTGATGAAAGCCCTGGGACAAGTACGTAAAAGTAAAAATGTGGGATATTGCCAAAATGGCCACTAAAAGCAAAATGGCGGACTTCCTGTTGCGTTTTTCATAATGCTCCATGAGACTTTTTTTCATGACTGGTCACGATACACCAGTGTCTAGATTTTGGTGAAAATCGCTTATGTGGAAACCTAAGGGCTGGTTCCAGGGGGCGCTGTTGAGCCGTTTTGCCACGCCCATTTCTAAATACTCCAGATTACGTAAATTTTCACCACTCTCTAATTTACTGGAAAGTTTAAAAACTTTTTGAGCACGTTGAAGCCCTCAAAAAGCCAATTCATTGTTCGGAGAATAATAAGAATAATAATAAGAATTAAAACCATATGAATATCTTCAGGGGGGGGCTGTTGTTACACACATGTAGTTTGAGAGAGATAGAATCATGAACACTGAAGTTACAGCAATTTCGTGTTTCACGGCGAGTTGATGAACTTTAATGCCACGCCATTCATATGGCGTTTGACGAAAAGTCACGGTAATCTTATGTCTTCATTGTCAATGTCTTGGGACCCATTTGATACAGTTTGACATGGTTGAGGTCAGTGGATGAGGAGAAATTCATCCAAGTGTAAGACAAGCAAAAAACAAGACATTTCCTGTTGCCACCAGGGGGCGCTGCGGTTTTAAGTCATCATTTATGCATAGATGTCATCAGGCGGGGACTATTGTCTTACATGTCTAGTTTGGACTTGATTGGAACATGTATGTCCGAGATACAGATGCCCGTGTTTTGATGGCGTGTAACCAATTTTTAACGCCATGCCACGGTCACACGGTGTGATAAAAAAAAAATCCCTCAATCATTTTTTATCTGCATCTTGTTGTGATGACACTCATCTGAATTTGAAGTTGATCTGATGAAAGCCCTGGGACAAGTACGTAAAAGTAAAAATGTGGGATATTGCCAAAATGGCCACTAAAAGCAAAATGGCGGACTTCCTGTTGCGTTTTTCATAATGCTCCATGAGACTTTTTTTCATGACTGGTCACGATACACCTATATCCAGATTTTGATGAAAATCCGTTATGTGGAAACCTAGGGGCTGGTTCCAGGGGGCGCTGTAGAGCCATTTTGCCACGCCCAATTCCAATTACTCCAGAATACTAAAATATCCGCAGACCTTGAATTTCCTGCAAAGTTTCATAACTTTTTGAACATGTCTAGACCCTGAAAAAGCCCCCAAAAGGGAAATAATAATAATAATAATAATAAAAATCCTTACAGATTCAATAGGGCCTCTCACCATTCGGTGCTCGGGCCCTAATAATAATAATAATAATAATAAAAATCCTTACAGATTCAATAGGGCCTCTCACCATTCGGTGCTCGGGCCCTAACTAGGGCTACGTTGTAGCACTTGCGGGCCCGAGCACCCGCACGTTGAAGCCTGTTGCGGTCGGTGGAGAGAGCGATCGATGACCAAGCGCACATCATCGATCGAGCATGCACTTCTCCACGTTGCATGCGTTTTGCGCTCTGCGGCAGTAGGTTTGCCAGTAGGTGGCGCCATCACTATTATTACACACAGACTTATAGATCTGTTCAAGTAGCCGCTCTGATGTAGCGTGAGCAGTTTCGTGTCAATTGGAAAATTTTACCACAATGTAATTTTCACACTGATCAGTAGGTGGCGCTATGACCGTGAACTAATGTTTATATATGGAGCTGTTCAGATCAGGATTGTGATCATAGGTCAGAAGTTTGGAGCAGGTTGGATAAGGCAGTGTGGATTAACAAAGTACTTCCTGTTTCCTGGCGAATCAGTAGGTGGCGCTATGACACTGAGGAAATATTGACACATAGAGCTGTTCAGGCTTGTACTCTTATCATGTGACAGAAGTTTGGTAGTGATAGGACAATGCACAGTGGAGTTATGATAACATCGTGTCCTTTGGCGAAGGAAAATCCTTCGCCGCACATCAATGTTTACACGGTTTGAGGAAACGTCACAATTCTGACCATGATCTAATGACTTGACTGATCTGATTTGAGCTGTATATTGTAAATCAGCCAGGAGCAGTTCATCAAAGTATAAAACATGTCACTTCCTGTAGCCACCAGGGGGTGCTGTAATTTCAAGTCATAATTTCTGTGTAGATGTCATCAGGATGGCACCCTTGTCTTACATGTCTAGTTTGGACTCGATTGGACAATGTATGTCCGAGATACAGAACCTCGTGTTTTGATGGCGTTTAATCAAACTCAAGACGCCACGCCACGGTCACACGGTGTGACGAAAGGTCAATCTCTTAATCACTTTTTATCTCCATCTTGTTGTGATGGCACTGATCTTAATTTGAAGTTAATCTGATGAAAGCCCTGGGACAAGTGCATCAAGTAAAAATGTGGAATATGGAAAAAAAATGGCCACTTAATCCAAAATGGCGGCCTCCCTGTTTGGTCAAGCATACCTATCCAAGATATTTTTTTGTTTGTTATGAAACGACACATGTCCCGATAGATTTGTATAAATGTCGGCCATCGTAGTGCCGGGGTTGCCCTATAGGGGGCGCTGGTCAGTTTTTTTGCCACGCCCATTTCTTAAAACCATATGAATATCTTCAGGGGGGGGCTGTTGTTACACACATGTAGTTTGAGAGAGATAGAATCATGAACACTGAAGTTACAGCAATTTCGTGTTTCACGGCGAGTTGATGAACTTTAATGCCACGCCATTCATATGGCGTTTGACGAAAAGTCACGGTAATCTTATGTCTTCATTGTCAATGTCTTGGGACCCATTTGATACAGTTTGACATGGTTGAGGTCAGTGGATGAGGAGAAATTCATCCAAGTGTAAGACAAGCAAAAAACAAGACATTTCCTGTTGCCACCAGGGGGCGCTGCGGTTTTAAGTCATCATTTATGCATAGATGTCATCAGGCGGGGACTATTGTCTTACATGTCTAGTTTGGACTTGATTGGAACATGTATGTCCGAGATACAGATGCCCGTGTTTTGATGGCGTGTAACCAATTTTTAACGCCATGCCACGGTCACACGGTGTGATAAAAAAAAAATCCCTCAATCATTTTTTATCTCCATCTTGTTGTGATGACACTCATCTGAATTTGAAGTTGATCTGATGAAAGCCCTGGGACAAGTACGTAAAAGTAAAAATGTGGGATATTGCCAAAATGGCCACTAAAAGCAAAATGGCGGACTTCCTGTTGCGTTTTTCATAATGCTCCATGAGACTTTTTTTCATGACTGGTCACGATACACCTATATCCAGATTTTGATGAAAATCCGTTATGTGGAAACCTAGGGGCTGGTTCCAGGGGGCGCTGTAGAGCCATTTTGCCACGCCCAATTCCAATTACTCCAGAATACTAAAATATCCGCAGACCTTGAATTTCCTGCAAAGTTTCATAACTTTTTGAGCATGTCTAGACCCTGAAAAAGCCCCCCAAAGGGAAATAATAATAACTAGGGCTACGTTGTAGCACTTGCGGGCCCGAGCACCCGCACGTTGAAGCCTGTTGCGGTCGGTGGAGAGAGCGATCGATGACCAAGCGCACATCATCGATCGAGCATGCACTTCTCCACGTTAAATGCGTTTTGCGCTCTGCGGCAGTAGGTTTGCCAGTAGGTGGCGCCATCACTATTATTACGCACAGACATATAGATCTGTTCAAGTAGGCGCTCTGATGTAGCGTGAGAAATTTTGTGTCAATTGGACAATGTTTCCGCAACTTAATTTTCACACTGATCAATAGGTGGCGCTATGATCCTGAACTAATATTCATATATGGAGCTGTTCTATTCAGGATTGTGATCATAGGTCAGTAGTTTGGAGCCGTTGGGTAATGCAGAGTGGATTAACAAAGTACTTCCTGTTTCCTGGCGAATCAGTAGGTGGCGCTATGACACTGAGGAAATATTGACACATAGAGCTGTTCAGGCTTGGACTCTGACCATGTGACAGAAGTTTTGTAGTGATAGGACAATGCACAGTGGAGTTATGATAACATCGTGTCCTTTGGCGAAGGAAAATCCTTCGCCGCACATCAATGTTTACACGGTTTGAGGAAACGTCACAATTCTGACCATGATCTAATGACTTGACTGATCTGATTTGAGCTGTATATTGTAAATCAGCCAGGAGCAGTTCATCAAAGTATAAAACATGTCACTTCCTGTAGCCACCAGGGGGCGCTGTAATTTCAAGTCATAATTTCTGTGTAGATGTCATCAGGATGGCACCCTTGTCTTACATGTCTAGTTTGGACTCGATTGGACAATGTATGTCCGAGATACAGAACCTCGTGTTTTGATGGCGTTTAATCAAACTCAAGACGCCACGCCACGGTCACACGGTGTGACGAAAGGTCAATCTCTTAATCACTTTTTATCTCCATCTTGTTGTGATGGCACTGATCTTAATTTGAAGTTAATCTGATGAAAGCCCTGGGACAAGTGCATCAAGTAAAAATGTGGAATATGGAAAAAAAATGGCCACTTAATCCAAAATGGCGGCCTCCCTGTTTGGTCAAGCATACCTATCCAAGATATTTTTTTGTTTGTTATGAAACGACACATGTCCCGATAGATTTGTATAAATGTCGGCCATCGTAGTGCCGGGGTTGCCCTATAGGGGGCGCTGGTCAGTTTTTTTGCCACGCCCATTTCTTAAAACCATATGAATATCTTCAGGGGGGGGCTGTTGTTACACACATGTAGTTTGAGAGAGATAGAATCATGAACACTGAAGTTACAGCAATTTCGTGTTTCACGGCGAGTTGATGAACTTTAATGCCACGCCATTCATATGGCGTTTGACGAAAAGTCACGGTAATCTTATGTCTTCATTGTCAATGTCTTGGGACCCATTTGATACAGTTTGACATGGTTGAGGTCAGTGGATGAGGAGAAATTCATCCAAGTGTAAGACAAGCAAAAAACAAGACATTTCCTGTTGCCACCAGGGGGCGCTGCGGTTTTAAGTCATCATTTATGCATAGATGTCATCAGGCGGGGACTATTGTCTTACATGTCTAGTTTGGACTTGATTGGAACATGTATGTCCGAGATACAGATGCCCGTGTTTTGATGGCGTGTAACCAATTTTTAACGCCATGCCACGGTCACACGGTGTGATAAAAAAAAAATCCCTCAATCATTTTTTATCTCCATCTTGTTGTGATGACACTCATCTGAATTTGAAGTTGATCTGATGAAAGCCCTGGGACAAGTACGTAAAAGTAAAAATGTGGGATATTGCCAAAATGGCCACTAAAAGCAAAATGGCGGACTTCCTGTTGCGTTTTTCATAATGCTCCATGAGACTTTTTTTCATGACTGGTCACGATACACCTATATCCAGATTTTGATGAAAATCCGTTATGTGGAAACCTAGGGGCTGGTTCCAGGGGGCGCTGTAGAGCCATTTTGCCACGCCCAATTCCAATTACTCCAGAATACTAAAATATCCGCAGACCTTGAATTTCCTGCAAAGTTGCATAACTTTTTGAGCATGTCTAGACCCTGAAAAAGCCCCCCAAAGGGAAATAATAATAATAATAATAATAATAAAAATCCTTACAGATTCAATAGGGCCTCTCACCATTCGGTGCTCGGGCCCTAACTAGGGCTACGTTGTAGCACTTGCGGGCCCGAGCACCCGCACGTTGAAGCCTGTTGCGGTCGGTGGAGAGAGCGATCGATGACCAAGCGCACATCATCGATCGAGCATGCACTTCTCCACGTTAAATGCGTTTTGCGCTCTGCGGCAGTAGGTTTGCCAGTAGGTGGCGCCATCACTATTATTACGCACAGACATATATATCTGTTCATGTAGGCGCTCTGATGTAGTGTGAGCAATTTTGTGTCAATTGGACAATGTTAACACAACTTAATTTTCACACTGATCAGTAGGTGGCGCTATGACCCTGAACTAAGATTTATATGTGGAGCTGTTCAGATCAGTATTGTGATCATAGGTCAGTAGTTTGGAGCCGGTTGGATAATGCAGAGTGGATTAACAAAGTACTTCCTGTTTCCTGGTGAATCAGTAGGTGGCGCTATGACACTGAGGAAATATTGACACATTGAGCTGTTCAGGCTTGTACTCTTATCATGTGACAGAAGTTTTGTAGTGATAGGACAATGCACAGTGGAGTTATGATAACATCGTGTCCTTTGGCGAAGGAA
This sequence comes from Pleuronectes platessa, assembly GCF_947347685.1. Lineage (NCBI taxonomy): Eukaryota > Metazoa > Chordata > Actinopteri > Pleuronectiformes > Pleuronectidae > Pleuronectes > Pleuronectes platessa. The sequence continues at coordinate 27,328,203 of NC_070630.1, forward strand.
AATCCTTCGCCGCACATCAATGTTTACACGGTTTGAGGAAACGTCACAATTCTGACCATGATCTAATGACTTGACTGATCTGATTTGAGCTGTATATTGTAAATCAGCCAGGAGCAGTTCATCAAAGTATAAAACATGTCACTTCCTGTAGCCACCAGGGGGCGCTGTAATTTCAAGTCATAATTTCTGTGTAGATGTCATCAGGATGGCACCCTTGTCTTACATGTCTAGTTTGGACTCGATTGGACAATGTATGTCCGAGATACAGAACCTCGTGTTTTGATGGCGTTTAATCAAACTCAAGACGCCACGCCACGGTCACACGGTGTGACGAAAGGTCAATCTCTTAATCACTTTTTATCTCCATCTTGTTGTGATGGCACTGATCTTAATTTGAAGTTAATCTGATGAAAGCCCTGGGACAAGTGCATCAAGTAAAAATGTGGAATATGGAAAAAAAATGGCCACTTAATCCAAAATGGCGGCCTCCCTGTTTGGTCAAGCATACCTATCCAAGATATTTTTTTGTTTGTTATGAAACGACACATGTCCCGATAGATTTGTATAAATGTCGGCCATCGTAGTGCCGGGGTTGCCCTATAGGGGGCGCTGGTCAGTTTTTTTGCCACGCCCATTTCTTAAAACCATATGAATATCTTCAGGGGGGGGCTGTTGTTACACACATGTAGTTTGAGAGAGATAGAATCATGAACACTGAAGTTACAGCAATTTCGTGTTTCACGGCGAGTTGATGAACTTTAATGCCACGCCATTCATATGGCGTTTGACGAAAAGTCACGGTAATCTTATGTCTTCATTGTCAATGTCTTGGGACCCATTTGATACAGTTTGACATGGTTGAGGTCAGTGGATGAGGAGAAATTCATCCAAGTGTAAGACAAGCAAAAAACAAGACATTTCCTGTTGCCACCAGGGGGCGCTGCGGTTTTAAGTCATCATTTATGCATAGATGTCATCAGGCGGGGACTATTGTCTTACATGTCTAGTTTGGACTTGATTGGAACATGTATGTCCGAGATACAGATGCCCGTGTTTTGATGGCGTGTAACCAATTTTTAACGCCATGCCACGGTCACACGGTGTGATAAAAAAAAAATCCCTCAATCATTTTTTATCTCCATCTTGTTGTGATGACACTCATCTGAATTTGAAGTTGATCTGATGAAAGCCCTGGGACAAGTACGTAAAAGTAAAAATGTGGGATATTGCCAAAATGGCCACTAAAAGCAAAATGGCGGACTTCCTGTTGCGTTTTTCATAATGCTCCATGAGACTTTTTTTCATGACTGGTCACGATACACCTATATCCAGATTTTGATGAAAATCCGTTATGTGGAAACCTAGGGGCTGGTTCCAGGGGGCGCTGTAGAGCCATTTTGCCACGCCCAATTCCAATTACTCCAGAATACTAAAATATCCGCAGACCTTGAATTTCCTGCAAAGTTTCATAACTTTTTGAGCATGTCTAGACCCTGAAAAAGCCCCCCAAAGGGAAATAATAATAATAATAATAATAAAAATCCTTACAGATTCAATAGGGCCTCTCACCATTCGGTGCTCGGGCCCTAACTAGGGCTACGTTGTAGCACTTGCGGGCCCGAGCACCTGCACATTGAAGCCTGTTGCGGTCGGTGGAGAGAGCGATCGATGACCAAGCGCACATCATCGATCGAGCATGCACTTCTCCACGTTGCATGCGTTTTGCGCTCTGCGGCAGTAGGTTTGCCAGTAGGTGGCGCCATCACTATTATTACGCACAGACATATAGATCTCTTCTTGTAGGTGCTCTGATGTAGCGTGAGCAATTTTGTGTCAATTGGACAATGTTAACACAACTTAATTTTCACACTGATCAGTAGGTGGCGCTATGACCCTGAACTAATATTTATATGTGGAGCTGTTCAGATCAGTATTGTGATCATAGGTCAGTAGTTTGGAGCCGGTTGGATAATGCAGAGTGGATTAACAAAGTACTTCCTGTTTCCTGGCGAATCAGTAGGTGGCGCTATGACACTGAGGAAATATTGACACATAGAGCTGTTCAGGCTTGTACTCTTATCATGTGACAGAAGTTTGGTAGTGATAAGACAATGCACAGTGGACTTATGAAAACATCGTGTCCTTTGGCGAAGGATGATCCTTCGCCACACCTCAATGTTTACATGGTTTGAGGAAATGTCACAATTCTGACCTTGATTCAATGACTTGACTGAGCTCATTTGAGCTGTATATCTTAAAGCAGCCAGGAGCAGTTCATCAAAGTATAAAACATGTCACTTCATGTTGCCACCAGGGGGCGCTGTGATTTCAAGTCATAATTTCTGTGTAGATGTCATCAAGCCGGAACGCTTGTCTTGCATGTCTAGTTTGGACTTGATTGGACCATGTATGTTCGAGATACAGATGCTCGTGTTTTGATGGCGTGTAACCAAACTTTAACGCCACGCCACGGTCACACGGTGTGAAGGGAAAAAAATCCCTTAATCAATTGTTATCTCAATCTTGTTCTGATGACACTCATCTGAATTTGAAGTTGATCTGATGAAAGCTCTACGACAAGTAAACCAAAGTAAAAATGTGGAATATGGCTAAAATGGCCACTAAATCCAAAATGGCGGGCTTCCTGTTTAGTCTAGCATATCTATCCAAGAGACTTATTTGTTTGTTATGAAAAGACACATGCCCAAATCGATTTTTGTACATGTCGGCCAATTGTAGTGCCGGGGCTGCCCGTTAGGGGGCGCTAGTCAGTTATTTTGCCACGCCCATTCCTTAAAACCATATGAAAATCTTCAGGGGGGGGATGTTGTTGCACACATGTAGTTTGAGTGAGATAGAACCATGAACACTGAAGTTAAAGCAATTTCGTGCTTCACGGCGAGGTGATGAACATTGATGCAACGCCATTAATATGGCGTTTGACGAAAAGTCACAGTTATCTTATGCCTTCATTATCAATGTCTTGAGACCCATTTGATACAGTTTGACATGGTTGAGGTCAGTGGATGAGGAGGAATACATCCAAGTGTAAGACAAGCAAAAAACAAGACATTTCCTGGTGCCACCAGGGGGCGCTGTGATTTTAAGTCATTATTTCTGTGTAGATGTCATCAGGCCGGGACTCTTCTCTTACATGTCTAGTTTGGACTTGATTGGACCATGTATGTTCGAGATACAGATGCCCGTGTTTTGATGGCGTGGAACCAAACTTTGACGACACGCCACGGTCACACGAAGTGCCGGAAAAAAATTCCGTTGATCATTTTTTTTCTCAATCTTGTTGTGATGACACCCGTCTAATTTGTAAGTTGATCTGATGAAAGCTCTACGACAAGTACATTAAAGTAAAAATGTGGAATTTGGCCAAAATGGCCACTAAATCCAAAATGGCGGGCTTCCTGTTGCATTTTTCATAATGCTCCAATAGACTTTTTTCTATGATTAGTCACGTTACACCAGTGTCTAGATTTTGGGGAAAATCGCTTATGTGGAAACCTAAGGGCTGGTTCCAGGGGGCGCTGTTGAGCCGTTTTGCCACGCCCATTTCCAAATACTCCAGATTACGTAAATTTTCACCACTCTCTAATTTACTGGAAAGTTTAAAAACTTTTTGAGCACGTTGAAGCCCTCAAAAAGCCAATTCATTGTTCGGAGAATAATAAGAATAATAATAATAAGAATAATGCCTACAATTTCAATAGGGCCTCTCACCATTCGGTGCTCGGGCCCTAATAATAATAATAAAAATCCTTACAGATTCAATAGGGCCTCTCACCATTCGGTGCTCGGGCCCTAATAATATTTGTAGCTTCACTCAGGATTAAGGAAGCAGTGGCTTTGATTTGAGCAAGTTTCTGATCAATTATAACACATACTATGATGATATGAGGCCTTGGGCACAATGGCAGAGTGTTTAGTTTCTCTGATATATATATTATATAACACATTTGACTCCACAGTCTTTTGTAATGCTACAATAGTGTGTGCAATGTGCTTTGTGCTGCAATCCGCGCAACCATTTCATAGATGCAACAGCGAGGTGTTTATGATGTCAATACATTCAGTGTATACACTGACAGTATATAAACCGTATGTATATATATACCTCTCTGACGTCAGACAGCCAGAAAGGATCTGGGTGTTGCTGCATTCGAGTGCACTTTGTAAATCTTAGTTTCGAAGTTGTAAAAAAAGACATTTGTTGTTTAAAAAAAAAAAATATTATAATTTTGATAATTGTTGATGCAGTGAGTGCAATGAGAAAAACTATATAAAAAATGCTAATTAGCCTAAGACTTATTAATATCGACAAGACCGAGGTCATGACTATCAGGCCTGACACAGTCAATACTTACACCTTAAAGCACCTAGGTTCTCTGGGTGCTCTCACCCAAGGGTACAAATGTAAAAAAATTCAACTTTAACAATGACCTCATTTAAAATAATTATGGCAACACAGTTGTCCAGTAGTGTTTTCTGAATCTCAGGAAACTTGCGAAGATCAGCATGTTTTTATCCAGCAGTCACATACAGACATATTGTCTTACAGGGCTTGATTTCCTGTCGTTTTTAATTACTGCAATTCTCTCTTGACATGACTGAGCCAACAGAATCCACATAAAATATAGCTCGTCCAGATCGCAGCAGCCAGACACCTCTCCAAATCTCCTAAAAAAGAACAAGTGACCCAGACTTTAGCTTCTCTTCATAAGCTTCCAGTAAAATGTTGAGGTGATTATTGCTGACTATTAAGGTCTGTTCTGTACGGAAGCGTATTGCATTTATGTTTTTCTGAGATAATTATCCTGCCCTAAGGTTATTAATGTGTGTCCTCTGTATATGGCTGTACCTTCACATAAAGTGGAGGTTGTCTATTTCATCTGTTATCAATTCATAAAAAGATTCAGTTCCAAAAATATTCAAGACTCTTAATATGACTAATAAATCAAGTCGTTCAAAACATATAATTTTTGTACAGTCCCTAAGCTAAAAACAACAACAAAAATTTCACCAGGATAATGTACTTCATAAAAGTATTAAAATTGCATTCTAACAGTTTCCTGTGTGTTTTATAAAGCACCTTGTAACTGTGCTGCATACGACTAATACCAATAATACCATCTAAACAAGGTAACAAAGTGCAACACAAAATCACTTGCAAAAAAACAAAATAAAAGGTATTTAATTCAGTTCAACGCCAAATAACAACAGAATAAGGTCAAGACCTTAACACTTAGGGCTAAAGAAACCCAACAGTTAACACAAAAGTAGATTGTTTGGTTATGATTATTATTTATGATGGATGTATTACGTAGGTTTAATGTATGTGTAACACCGTGGTATCTCAGAATGACTCGCATCAAAACTTTTTTTCAGTATTCCTGTTTAGTTTTTTTCATGTGGGCCTCAGAAGAGCACTGAGGCCGGTTATGCGGACGGCACCTGAAGGCATCATGGGACTTGGGGCACACACCATTACAGGCGGTGACTTTAACGTCTGAGTTGAAAACTTCAACACACACACCAGCGATGTTCACCCGAGTCCAAAGGAGTGCGTGGTGAGGAGCTTAAGCCAGGACACAGCAGCACTGTTAGCTAACATCCTTCAGCTCCTCTCAGCATGAGCAGTAAACCGCTAACTTAGCCCAGAGCGACGGACTAACTCTTTGCTAGCTTACCGCTAAAGGTGTTAGTTAACGTTAGCTGTGCGTCGTGTCCCGGTGGGGATCCGCCTGGGGGCCAGCTGTCGTTAACACCGTCTGAAAAAAGCTTCCAGGATATTACACGTGGTTCACCTGAGCTTAAAGTCGATTTTGGTTGATTTGGGGTTAGACACGTTGGACTCACCTACATCGAGGTAAGAACACTGTGGCAATGTTTGTTAACTTTAGCATAGAAGTAACTGGTAGTTGTCTACTTCTAAATAATTCGTATTAAATGTTACACCGGCCTCAAGCACCGAGTTCCTGTCTATGTATTGCTGTTGTTGCTACGGGACATTAAGTTAAGGAAACTGGTAATGCTGTTTCCTTCAGCATAAATGCAAATGGCAGTGGTCTACAAATTAATTCATGTAAATATTGATACATTTACGAGGTTACATTCAGCACTCATATCCTGTATATGCAATGCAGTTGTAGCTGTGAGAAATTGATTTAACTTGAAGCCAAGAGTTAGGAAAAACAAATATCATAAGCGGTTGAACTATAAATGAAACAGGTGTGTTCAAGTTGCCGGGAACAGCAGCCCCTTTCCCTGTTTATAGTGGCTACCAGTATGCTATCAGACTTCCTGTTTGTGAAGTGATGAGGATGTTGCTAGGCAAGACAACATTTCAATTGAAATTAGACCTGACACATTATTACAAATTATAATCCCTTGTGTGACATGATTCCAGTGTGATTAGGGTTTAAGGAGTTGGGACAGCTTTACTGTCCTGTCATTTTCTGTTATTCCTAATTTGGGAGGAATGCTGTGTTGCCTTTGGTCTGCTAAATTAGTCAACATTGAACTTGTATTGCCAAGGTAGCATGTGTTGTATCATCGTTGTGTTTCAGGAGCTGAATGGCCTCTGTTGTAGCAGTGAAAACTGAGAAGCGACCTGCAGCTGATTCTCAGGATGCAGACTCCAATGCCAAAAAGCCCAGGTAAGCTGAATTGCTGCCAGCTGTACATTATTGTGACCAATCAGTCCTAGGTTTTGTCAACCGGGCTGATTGAAGCCTTTTTGTTTTTTTTTGAATTTCCATTTTTGTCAGCACATCTAAATAAAGGCAAGTTTTAGATTCCCACTGCATGCTAGTATGCTTGAAAATGGTTTAACCCTCATGCTGTTGGAAGGATTAGGAAAGCACCTTCTTTGGAACCGTCTTCACTCGATCTCTCCCTGCCCCTTAGGAAACTGCTGCCCAGCCTGAAGACCAAGCGGGCCCCCGAGCTGGTCCTGGTGATTGGCACAGGGGTGAGCTCTGCAGTGGCCCCTCAGGTCCCTGCACTCCGCTCTTGGAAGGGCCTCATCCAGGCCTTGCTTGATGCGGCCAATGACTTCGACCTACTAGAGGAAGAGGAAAGTCGCCGTTTCCAGAAACACATGCAGGAAGACAAGAATTTGGTGCATGTGGCCCATGACCTCATTCAGAAACTTTCCCCGGTAAGACCGCCTGAGCCTTTTTACACATCACCTCGCAAATGTACCAAGACATGCTAGAAAGACTGCCAGCTCGCTGTCCTTTCCTCAGCCAGGGACATTTTGTCTCAACTTGCATGGATTGAGATAAGACATCTTAGTCTTATCTCATTAAAAGGCCTATAGCAAATGACACAAGGCTTGTTTGTAGGATTTGTTCTCAGAAATACCGACTAAGGGTTGGTCAGTGAATATTGAGTTGATCACAAATGCAGTAAGGCTCTGTTTACGGTTTCTCACTTAAACCCCATTGCTGTCTACAGGGCATCTTGGAAAACAGTCACTCTGATAAAGTCATGCTAGCTGAAATGAGCCAACTTAGTTTTTCTTTTCTTCTTCTCTTCTTCCTTGCCTTTTTTAATCAAGACTGACTGACTAGATATTTCCAGCATATGTACAAGCCTGCATTCCACTGGTTTGTTTCGTGCCAAAAAAGATGCACATAAGCTGCCATTATTGGTTAGTTGGTGAGTCGGGCCAGTGACGTTTCAATTTCATCAACAAACCATAGCCTATTTTGGTAAGAGCTTCCCGAAACTGTATTCAGTGAAGCACTTCCAACTTTAGATGTTACTGTTAATCAGTCGGGTCTTTACTTTGTTCCTTTCATTTGGTGTAGTAACTTCAGCACCATAACTCAATTGACATTTGTGAGTTTCCAAGTAGAAAGGACAAGCATTTGTTTACATTTAAAATACCCTCCGCTGAAAGCCACATACAACATCTCTTAGGCCTGAAACAGAGGGACTTTGTAGTGTGGACATCCCGTGAATTTGCAGTAAGCACCGAAGGCTGCGTACTTTATCAAATCAAATAGCAGTCAATTATATCCCTCTTAGAATCTATACATATTTGTAAAGAAAAGGGAACCATTCCATCACACAGAGGACGTTTTGAGACTGTTTTGCACCATGTGATCCGAAAGAGGCATGAAACAATAAATAAAATGTACTTGTACCCTGAGAAAGAGACTAACACAGTTAAAATAATATAAACAACAAGCACAATGAAGATGATCCAGAATCAAACAAATCTTGCTGCTGGTGGGGAGGAAAATAAATAGAATTTCTTCAATTAGAATTTGGATAATATAATTTTTGGTTTTCCCAGATGACCGTGTCTCTTTTAGTGGACAGGTCTGTTCTGGAGCAGGGCTGCCAGATGGTAGCCTTATTGCAGTTTGCCTCCAGTGTTAGTCATGTCTCATCGCACCTTTGACATTGATAAAACACTCTTTGTTTCAGGCCTCTGCCTGTTGTCACAAAGGGAACAAACAGCGCTTTTATGGCTTTATCCATCGTGTTTATTTCAATCCACAGTCGTGCAGACACCAGCCCACTGCTGTTGGCTACAGACACAGCAGGATCTAGCATGCAGAGGAAAAGAAACAACCCCCCCCCCCCCCCACCCCCACCCCCCACATCAGATTTTCCATTCAGACGTAGTTAACGCACCACCCCAACATCAAGCATGCTGCAAGTTATAGCAGAGGTCATGTGCGTGTAGCTGCTATATTCACAAAACCCATCTACAAAAATATTTCCCTTATTGCAGTTAGGCACGCAGCTTAGCACGAGACCTGAGCTGGTCCTAGAAAAAGGATTGTACTAATGTGTTAATCATCCATGATGATATTGCTCAAGGTGCATTGCCTGCCCTAACATCAAAATACCCTCAGGAAAAAACGAGTCGTATGAGGTTGTGAGAGACCTGCCCTCAGCTTGACTTAATTCCAACAGTGAGGTTTTAACCAACACTTCATGGAATTGTGTATCACATGGATTTTGGTAGTGCAACTACACAGTGTCAGGTAATGAGGGTAATCTGAAGTTAAAACTCCAAAGAAAATGTAATTTGTCTTAAATCCTCTCACACCTTGACCTCAGCAAAACCCCACTAATTAATTAAAGCCTGCTGACTAGTTTATTAATCGAGTGAGAAAAATCGAAACAGGGTCAGTGGAGGAAATGGGAAATGAGCCATAAACATCAAGCGTTCAGGTCGTTACAACAGGAAAGGATTGGCATTTTTAATAAGTATATATTTTTGGGGGTAACATAAAACATAAAAATAATTTTGATTAATATTTTGACCAGAGTTGTTTACTGGAACTCAATTTAGTTATAACATAAGTCCTGAAACAGTCCAAGGACACAGTGATCAGGGTCGGTGCTGTAGACACTAGATGTGGATAATGAGCTTCTTCCTGTGGAAAGGACGTCTACCGTTAAGCCCGTTAGAGCCATAATCTCTGGAAGTCAGCGGAGCCTTCTCCTGGGCAAGGATCACCTTGGTCACTGCATCTATTGCCACTACTCTGTACTATTCTTGGCTTACCGTCCCTTCCTGCCTTTCTTTCACCCACAGCTTTTCAAAACCCTTCTCATGCATTGTCATGGAGAGATTCAGCAGAAACAAACCAGAATGAATCTTCTCATCAAAAGTAGACTTCTTCCTGTGATACTTTTTCTCAGAAGCTCAGCATCAGAGGACAGGACCAGATATGACAGACTACTTCTTTCTTACCCTTGATGTGGGGAGAGAAATCCAAGGATAGAAAATATTGAATGACTCGTGGTGTCTGCTTCAATCTGTGAATGATCTTGTACTGACTGTCGATGCTTATTGATATTCGCTTATTGCACAGAAAGACTTTTGTTATCGACTGCATTAGACTCTGTCACATTGCTGTTGTTCTTGAGCAGATTTAGACGCTTACCAACATGAAGTCTTACTTCAGAGTAAATTAAATCATTTAGGATGCTGAGTAAATAAATCCTGCAAAGGGCTGAAAGAAAATACAGTACAGTTTTACATTCACCCACACATTCATACAGTGCATCTAATAGCAGCACTTTGTTATTCTATGGGGGGCCATTCAGGGTTCAGCATCTTGCCCAAGGACACTATGGCATGCAGATGGGTCAGACTGGGCATCGGACAGCCGGCCTTCAGGTTGGAGGCGGCCACTCTACCCCTCAGCCACAGCCGCCCTGTCAATCCTTTATGACAAAGGAGTAAAGTTATTGAGGCTTAACATTTTGCTGTTTGAATCAACATAAACTTTGATGTAAATAACAAAAAATGGAAGAAAATACAACCAATTAAATAGAACTTGAATTAATGAGATAATTTGTCATTTTTTTTAAATGTCAAATGCAAACCAATGCTTGTATTCTCTACATTGTTTATTCGACTAACGATAGTAAAAACATCTATTGGCTGATTAACTTGCAGGCTCTAATTAAAATGCACACATCTATTTTAAGACGCATGTATATACTGTAAGGTGTGAGGGTTTAATCCAATTAAAAGACTGCTTGATGGTGGTTTGTTAAAGTGTACTCCACATCACAGTTGCTGTAATTTGTCAATGGTTAACTGATACATTCATTTTCAACATGAGATACTTCTAGGTAATATTATTATAGGTAATAAAGTGCTCACGTTCCAGCGAGTTAAACCAGTGAATGAGGAAACACTGACATGAGTCAGAAATGATCACTCATCAAAAATACACATAAAACGAGGAACATATTATTCCCCGCTCGTGGTATTTTTTTGTCAGAGTCTTTACTTAGCAACCTAGGTTGGACATGTTTTTGCAATATTGAAATCAATTAAAATAAATTAGGAGAGTTTAATTTTTTATCACATCAGTGTGGGCATTCTGCTGGGAAGAGTTCACCAAGCAGACCAGTTCAGTTCAGTTGTCAGCGCTGTGGTCCCACTGCCAGAAGGGACTGGGTTCAAACCTGCCAGCTGACCAGGGTTTCTTTGTGTGGAGTCTGCATGATCTCTTCGTTGCTCTGTGGGTTTCCTCCACATTCTCTGCCTTCCTTCCAGAGTCCAAAGACAAGGATAATTGATTAATTGGCGATTTTAAATCATTAGTGTGACATGTGAGCATGGATGTCTGTCTCCCATGTGACAGCCCTGTTAGACTGGTGACCTGTTCAAAGTGTGGCTTGCCCAACGTTAGCTGGGACTGGCTCTGGCCTTCCCCTGCAAAAAAGCTGTAAATATAAAATGTGCAATTGCAATAACCGTGAAAGTGTCTGCAACACTCTGTACTGAAGACTTTAGATGTGACAATTAAATCAGTACTCTGGTGATTATCAATCATGATGCGTTTACTTTGAATATCTGTACTTCCTCTTTGCAAATGAAATTCCCAGTGCTGCTGGTTAATATCTGCATTTCCCCTTTCCAGCTGTTACCATGTTAATGTATTGCTGTTAAAATATGCTTATTGCTTACCTGAGACAATACAAAGGTTAAGTCTGCAGACACCGAGCATATTTTCTTGAAAGCATCATGCACTGTCTGTGAAGTGTTATAAATTATCCGTTAAGGTTTTTTCTGCAGGAATATCACAGGGAATTTAGGTGATTTTGGTATATGCACTGACAAAATAGCAACAATTTTGCAGTTCTTCAACAAAAAACATTATTCCCACAGTCTTCTCTGTTTTGTTTCTTTTGGACAGAGAACAGGCAATGTGCGATCCACATTTTTCAAGGACTGTCTGTACGAGGTATTCGACGACTTGGAGTGTAAGATGGAGCATGCCGGGAAACATCTGCTGCGCTCGGTGCTGCAGTTGATGGAGAGCGGCGCGCTGGTCCTTACCACCAACTTCGACAACCTGCTGGAGATCTACGCGGCTCACCAGGGCACCAAGCTTGAGTCTCTGGACCTGACGGATGAGAAGAAGGTAAACAGATGCTGTTTAGGTGATTGATTGATTTTTCCTGATCACAAGTCAGCTTTTTTTTTCAAATGAGTGCAAAGGTCAGGAAGCAAGCGCTAAAGCGAGTACCTTATGTTTGGCTATGGTCAGATTGTAGGAGGGTTTTTTTTCAATTCGGATGGCATCGTAAAAATTATTTGGGTTATGAATCAACCTGAATATTCTCTTGTACTCTGAGCATTTAGTTGAACTAACTTCCTCCACAGGATTTACATACCTTCTCTTTCAGTGAAGCTCCTGTTTTGGAGAAACATGACAAAGCTCTGGCATGAAAGAGCCTTTTGTCTCAGACAGGTGGAGGAAGGTTAAAGTTCCAGCGATTACTCAGCCGCTGTTGAATTTTATTGATTGAACAATTTTTGCTTGGGTTAAGACTTGGGTGGAGAGCAAGTGTGTGTTTCCCAAGTATACATAGATTTGTTTATCTTCTGACCAGTTTCCTCTTGAAATCTCAATTCATCCAATTGTGTCACTTATGTCCTGCTTGATTTTAAAAAGTAAGTTTGTTTATTAGTTAACTAAAAAACTAAATTTCAAGATTCGATTGAGTTTTTTGAGAGGCCGGTCGCTGTGCCTCTCAGTTCTGGTATTTATGCCTCGTCTCCATCAGGGCTAATATCCTCTCACTGCTGTTCAGTGATTTTTACACGCTTCCCAGCCAGAACAGGATTGTGAGCAGTGGACTGTGATATGTGTGTGCATGTCTAGGTGTTGGAGTGGGCTCAGGAGAAACGGAGGTTAAGTGTGCTGCATATCCACGGTGTTTACACCAACCCCTGTGGGATCGTTCTGCACCCTGCTGGCTACCAGAATGTACTGAGGAACACCGAGGTCATGGTGAGTGCTGAAATCGTTGTCCGGTTGGTTTGTTGACATTAGTCGAAGTGATATTTAAATGTTACAACCTTACGGATCACCTATAAAGGACCTTGTGATTCAGCTCCCTGCTACTTTGCTGTATTACTGCTCTCCTCAGAGCCAGAGTGCAGCCTCAGATCCGGGGGCAGGGCTCTGCTCGCTGCTCCTGAGTTGTGGTTAAACGAAAAGTGAACAGGTTTTTGTGGTCAAGGCTCCTCAGCTCTGGACCTCCCTGCCCAAGGACCTAACGATACAGAATCAGTGACATATTTTAAATCACTTCAAGTTTATTAATCCTAGAACACCATCTTATGACTAACATGTGTTGTCCATTTTATTATGATTTTATTGCCTCACTTTATTTCCCTCAGTACTGAAATGTCTTCATCCTGTTCAACCATGTAAAAGATTTTGTAACAATGTTTTGAAAAGTGCTGCATAAGTTCAGTTTATTACTACTGTTAATTTACTATATTGACTTACAATTTGCACAATTAGGAAAGGCTGTCTGTACCAAATGTTATTTATTCCTACACTGGGTAATTTGTAAAATGGAATATAAGGACCATATTTAAGAAAAATTGGAGAATTATATAGTAATATTACAAGAATAAAGTTGTAATATGAGAATAATGTAGGAATTCAATGAGAAAAAAGTTTACGAGAAAAAAGGCAGCACAGATTCTCCAAGTCCATGTGGTTCTTTGTTCAGAACAGACATAAACTGCACAATCTGTTCGTTTTCCTGATACTATGATAATGTGGTGCTGATGAGCCTAAATTCACTCACACTACTCCGCTCCTCTGCTCATCAGCTGCCCGCATCCGTTTTAAAACATGAGTACTTGACAGCGAACCGTGCTGTGAACGGATTGGGTCCAGTCAACATCCAGGACATGGTCAAACGTTACACCCCAGCCCGCTCACTACGCTCTGCTTCTGCCAATCGGCTTGCTGCTCCCTCACCGCATTCTAAACACTAAACGAAATCACGACTGTTTTCTGTGCTGGCTCCTAAATAGTGGAATGAGCTCCCCATTGACATCAGGACAGCAGAAAGTCGACACATCTTCCACCGCAAACTAAAAACACACCTCTTCCGACTATACCTTGAATAAAGTTTAAACTAACAATTTAGCAGCACTTGAATGGCACTTACTTATAGCACTTTGTAGTTTGGTTTTCTTGAAGAAATAGTATTTCTTGATTCTTGTTCTAGGTTTGTACCTTCATGGTTGACTGCACTTATTGTAAGTCACTTTGGATAAAAGCGTCAGCTAAATGTAATGTAATGTTATTTGTGAAACCTATAGGCGAAAGTAAAACTTAACAAGATGTTCCACATTCCTCAATTTAACACAGGCAACAGCCTGATCTTCTGATTATCCTCCTAAAATGATGACTGTATTTTCATAATATTGCATTTAAGATGTAATTTTATTCTTGTAATATCATGACTTTATACTTTGAATGTTAGTTTTTATTCCAGGTGAATTATACTTTTGAAAAAGTAGCATGTCTAAAGAGAACACATATTTCCCCTTGTTTCAACAGCGTGAGATCCAGAAACTGTACGAGACCAAATCCTTTGTATTTCTCGGCTGCGGGCGCACAGTGGACGACACCACCTTCCAGGCTCTGTTTCTGGAGGCAGTCAAGCACAAGTCGGACCTGGAGCACTTCATGCTGGTGCGGCGCGAAGACGTGGGCGAGTTCAAGAAGCTGCGCGACAACATGCTGGACAAGGGAATCAAAGTCATCTCCTATGGAGACGAGTATGCCGACCTGCCCGAGTACTTCGAGAGGCTGGCCAATGAGATCTGCAACCGGGACGTGTCCACCAACGGCTGGGGTGAGGAGGATGAAGGCCGGTAACTCTTCACTTTGTGTGACTGAGTTCAAGCTACCCTGTCTTCTAGAGATCAGTCAAAATGTTTGGAAGGAAAATTATTATCAAACAGATTGTTTTCTATTGTAAATTTACACATTTGGTAAGTCTCAAAATTGGACCAATATAACCACAGCATAACTAAAGTTTTTGGTTATGTTTAGACTCTTGCAGCATTTGGTTAAGGTTAGCGAAAGTGTGGTCTGGTTTAGAACTGATAATATTGAGGGACACAATGTATTCATTTATATTTCACCAAAACCAGATTTGCCCAAAAAGTGTTTTTGTTTCCTAAACCTAGTCACAAGTGAAGTTGAAGAATCTTACTTTTTCTTAATTTACTATGCTCATCAGGTACCCTTTTAAAAATGTTAGTAATTAATTGTCATACAGAGAGGGAGTTAAGTAAAGCAGGACTTAAAACTACAGTGAAAAATCACTCATTATCTTGTCATCCCTATGCAAATTTGGGGATGATATGTTTAAATCCACAAAACACTTTTAGAGTTTCATGGGTGAACATGTCATCAAGTCCTGACATTTATATACCAAACAACATCATTTACACCAAGTTTTAAATCTAAGAGTCCACCAGAAGTGGCTAAGCTAGCGGACATTACCATTTCTGACAGTCCCTGAATGCACCTCATCGGAAGATATCAGCAGACATTTCCAGTGTGTAATTGACTTGGTTGGAGTTGAATATGAATGTCGGGGCTTGCCGTCACTTAGATGACACCACAGGAGCAGTGTGGAGGCATGTTATGGTTTTTCTGTTGTTTTATTACGTCTGGAGAAGGACTCACCATTGTCTTCACTTGTGTTTTGGGGCCAAAGCTTTGAAGAGAGCGATGATGGGAGGGGGTGGGTGTATCGCCTGTAGCCTGCACTTGCTCACTCTTATCAATATTTCCAACCTGAGCTTTAACTGACCTGCTGAGAGGAATTCAAAATTTGACTTGAGCCTGAATTTTCCATTTTATCTCCCTCTACAGGATCTCCCTCCCAAAATGGGGAAGAGCAGCAGAATGGTTTCAACACACAGAAAAGCCTCCTTCAAGGTTAGGACTCAATGCTTCTCTTTGACTTCAGGCAGTGGCCAC
Source organism: Pleuronectes platessa (assembly GCF_947347685.1). Taxonomy (NCBI): domain Eukaryota; kingdom Metazoa; phylum Chordata; class Actinopteri; order Pleuronectiformes; family Pleuronectidae; genus Pleuronectes; species Pleuronectes platessa. The sequence continues at coordinate 27,344,012 of NC_070630.1, forward strand.
TTGCAGGAGACATGTTCCACAATAATAAAGCCCTGTCAACACTTGTTTTCTTATTGCATGCTGGATAGACAAAACATCCAAGGCTTTTCTTGATTTTCAGTATGAAAAGACCTGCTGGTACTTTAAAATACAAAGATACAGCTGACCACAGTATTGCATGCATGGCAGAGAGTGAAAAGTTGCTGCTCTTTGTTATTCAGCTGCTCACTCGAGTCCATTCCTTCTCTTTTTGCCCCAGACTTTCATTCCTGACAGGCTCACGGTTGGGATCGCTATCAGTCATTTTCCTCCACAGCTCTGTCGTGAGAGGTCGGTGTATTTCGAGTAGTGCTCGATTCTGATTTCACACAGTGGATTTAGGAATCCCTGGAACACTGTGGGCCATAAGAGACCTAAAAACTGTTGTCACTATTTTTGCAGAATGTCCAGGGTTTCCCTGTTTTTAAAAGGGAAGGGAGAAATTTAAGGTCACAGCCCCAACTATACTGCGCGTAAATATTACTGAACCCCTCAGCATTTGGGTGAACTCCAGTTTTTATGTTGGCTTATGATGCAATGATATGCTGCTTCGATTTGGACAAACATTAAACAATAAAACAAACTGCCTCCTCTTGACCTTGGCCGGCTGGATATGAGCGGCTCCAGGTGCAAGCTTTTACGCACATCACATGCTCTTAACTGAAAAAGAAAAAGTCTATGTAAGATATGATTGTATCTGTCATGCTCAACCCTGAAACCAGAAACACTCGATTTGCACATTACTGGATGGGGGAATGGGAATGGTGGAAATAATTCTCCGTCATGGATAGTTACAACAAGGTAATGGCTCTGTCCTCAGATGTAAGTCCAGGGGTGAATCTTTTCTTAGCAGAGACGCTCTGCCAGTTGCAATCACTTAGCCATTCCTGTGCTGAAAACAAACATTTTTTTCTTTGTAAGCCTTTTTTTGTATTTTTAATACTTGCATGTGTTTTCTGACAGTATTTATAAGTACTATTTTCAAAATAAAGCTTTTGGTATCCCATTTGTTTGTCTTGTTTCATGGTAAAATACACTTATTGTAAGTCGTTTTGTATTAAAGCGTCAGCTAAATGTAATGTGTTTGCATGTCTACCGATACAGAGCTGCTACAGAACATGTGCCTCTGCAACATATGACAGAACAAGTTCCACTTTACAGCCCGTCGTAGCATAGCAGCTTTATTTAGAAATGTTTACATTCTCATAAATTAGCTCAAATCTTCTGACTCTCTGATATTGCTCTACCGTTAATTAAAGGGGGGGAGTCGAGATAATTGAAACGTACATTTCTTCATATAAATCATGAGTGAAAACAAATATAAAGGCCAAGGATTCTCAGATCTGACTGGTAAGAACTAAAAAGTTTTTTAAATGAAACTGAGGGAGTATTTTTTTCCTCTTAAAACCAGGGGATCAATTTGTCCATTTTGTGATGAAAATGTGTTATGTAGGTGAGGAGCTCTGGGAGATAATCCATCTGAAACTAGTACCACAGTTGTTAGTATGTTTAGCTGTATGTAAACTACTGAGGTTTAGTCTTGCATCTGGTCTCTACCTTTTTTTTAACAGAATTACAACATCCACGGACTTGATGGATTCTATGGCTGACCTGTAAACAGGCTTCATCCACACTACTACGTTTTAAAATGCCATTATAAAACAAAAGCAATCTCCATTGACACCGGCCTTTGGGCTATGCATCAGTTTTAGTCCCTCTCCAAACTAATACCCCAAAACGCATATCACCAAATGCTTGTGTGCACAGGAAGCAGATAAGTTTACTCTGCAGGTAGTTGTTAGTTGCAGAAAGAGCTAACACACATGATGCAGCAATAGGTATAAGTAAGAGCAGGGATTTCTTTTGTTAATAGAAAGACAATGAGGTGGAACTGCTACTGGAGTATTAAGCAACCATGGAAGCAGACAAACACAAGACTGGGAGTCATGGCAAAACAAATACAGCGGAGCGGTATTGAGAGCATTACTCGCTAACAGACTCAATCTGCAAGCTGTTGAGTGTCTACTTCATCGTTTCCAAACTTCTTTGTTTCTGCCAGTCCAGACTATACTGTAGTCACTGAGTTTTCCAAAATAAAACAGGGACTACAGCGTACCCAAACTTCTGTATTTTTAAGGGCTCTGAATTCCATAGCAGAAGTGCCGTGTTTGTGTGAATGTAGCTTGATTCATACACCTTCACTGGATGAGGAGTGGTTTCATACCTGAACTGTCAGGGTACTCTTGATGGAAAAAACATCTATGTAGTGACAGTGTTAACTTGTAGGACAGGAGACAGATAGGCACTATGGTCACTAAGCTTTCCTCAGGCACCGGCAGCTGCTGTAATATCACATCCAGCCAGCCTTCATGACCTGACCTCATTTACACAAGGAGGGGGAAAAGTGACTGACAAAATGCCAGGTGTGGACTTTATTGTCAAAGACTTTTACTGAGTGAACCAGTAAACTAATGACATTTACAGCCTAGATCCATGTAGCCAAAATGTCATTTGGATGCGACTTCATCGATGGAGGTACTTCTCAATTTGGCCCAAAAGTTTAGAATTAATGATTTGCAAAATGACCACTTTGGTCAAAGTGCTCACTTGTCCTTTACTGGGAGGATAGAAGTCCTATTCGTGACGAGAGTTCTTCATTGGATGCGAAGTAGAGCAGGAGGATGAGAGACGAGGGCTTGCAGGGCTGGAACATCTCACGGCAGTGTGACAACATTGTTTGAGACGATGAACTTACAGCGGCACATACGGCCGCTTAAGCCTTCATCAGGGCACTGACCACAGCCCGGGCATTGAGGCTGCGCAGGTCGCTGTAGGTCTGCCCCGTGCCCACAAACACAATGGGCTGGCCCGTGATGTACGTCATGGAGATGGCGGCACCCACCTGTAAAGGATGCAGTGGTGTCAGCTTTATGCTAATCTGTCATATCTCAGGAAACGGCCTCAAACACTGGATAACGCGATTGTACCTTGTCATCAATGGTGTCAAACTTTGTGAGAACAATTCCATCAATGAGCCGAGGCCTGTCAGACATGGAGTGGTCGGCCAGAGCCTGGTTGAACTTCACCTGAGGACACAAGTAAGAGAGGTGACTCAGCAGGGGCTTAATTTGTACAGTGCTGACTTTCACATATAGGTGAGCAGGAGTAAAAAAAAAATCTGTACAAGCAAGAGTGCATAGGTCATTGGAGCGACACTGACCCCTGCTGGAGAGTTTCCTTCACAGAAAACCTTTTTAAATCATACAGCATTTTCTCATTTAATACGGTTAACCCATTAAGATGTCAAATAAAATGCACTCTTAAAAACAAAGCACCGTTTAAAAACCACCACCTTCAAACTGAGAGTTTTCTGAAGAGTTGAGAGAATATCCAGCGTTTACAAAAACTTTAATTTCTTAGCCTTTGAATCAGACGAGCAGCAAACATTTTTTTTGAAAGCTCTAAAATTTGGCTTTCATCGTAAATCCGCCTCATCCCTGAACATTGAGGTCAGTGGTTCAGCAAGAACATCGTCTGGGTCTAACTCTTAATTGTCATTTTCATTGTTTTTTGAAAACCTGCTGTTGGGATGAATGAGAGCTTGAGGCGGTTGGTTTTACACTTCTAGGCTCTGTAACGTCTGCCTGATGGTGAACGATCAAATTCGGGGAACAGTGTGTGTGACGGGCCATTGAGGATCCTGTGTGCCTGTCTGACCTCAGAACCTGCGCAGATGGTCTGAAGGGAAGGATAATCCGTTTTACCCATCACCTTCATAACCGTTTTAAACCACGCTCTCGATATTTTATTTTAGCTGCACTGTGAGAGTGCTGAACCAGGCAGCCATTCCATATCTAATTATGCTTTTCAAGCAGCGTAAAATATCCACATGACGTTGGTGCTCAAACCGAACAGTCAAGTCTGTGTAGGAAGGGCAGCCTTTGAGCTAGCTTCCCACACAGAAAGTCTACATGGGCATTCCGTTTCAGATTACAGTCCAGCTGTGTACCCAAATATTTCAAAGTGCTCACCTGCTCAAAAACTTTGTCACAGATTATCACCTCTCTGTGGTCCAATATCATCTCCTTCGTTTTATTGATGTTACAAATTAGATTGGGACTATCACCCCAGTCTTTAAAGGTGTCAATCTCATAAGTATATTGTGGGACACTCATCCCAGTGCAACAAGTTTAAAATCACTGTATCATCAGGAAATTTGATGATTTAATTATTTGGCCGGCAGCTCCTGCATTCGTTGGCGTGCAGTGTGTAGAGGAAAGGACACCACGTAGCCTTGTGGTTCACATGTGCTACAGTATTTGACCCTGGAAAGTGAGCTATTTATCTTCAGCTACTGGGACCTGTTGTTTAGTAAAGATGCAAACCATTTTAGGATACAAGGGTATAAATGCATGTCGATTAACATCTGGAATAGGAGGTAAGGTTGGATAGTGTTAAAAGATGAAATGAAGTCTACAAATAGGACCCGAGCTTAAGTCTTGGGGCTCTCTAGATGCGTCACACTTGCGACTGCATTCTCTGTACTCCGCCTCTGTCTGTAGGCAAATGGGGGGGGGGGGGTCCAAACTGGAAACACCATCCACCTGAGGATGGTAGGCAGGGCCTCAGGACCTGTAGATTTCTGAATACAGACTCTGCTGAAGACACACCGTACCTGCTGTGGTTCAATTATCAGACTTTGGGATGCATTACAGGCGGTTATAGTGTCTAAGGCCTCAGCCCCTTTCTGGGGGAGGTCCTGAGCTTTAAACCTGAGGGAAAAGTTGTTGAGTTCATTAGTTCTGCCTTGATCGTCGATAGTTGAGAGCTGTATCCGATTGGATTTCATATGTGTGATGCTTTTCATTGAGTCCAACAGTCTTTTAGTGTCCATGGAGCTAAATCTATGTTCGACAGCCGCCCGATGTTTTTCTCTTTTTCTCTGTAATCTGCTACTGTCGCTTCGGTCGTTAGACTTTTGTATGAAATGCTACTTTAAAATCTTTTTTGCAAGACATTTCCTGGAAAACTTTTATTAAAGTTACTCAGTGAGAACATTTCTCCACAGTGTCACTTTCCTGTTATTACGTGATGTATCCCAACATAATGAAAAAGACTGAATTTGTCAGTGATCGTCTTACCAGCTGGTCGACCGCCTCGTTGCCCACCAGAGCCTCCCCAACAAACAGCACCAGGTCAGGCATGTTGACTGCGATGAGTTTGGCCAGGGCTGTCATTAGGGGGGCGTTGTCCTGCATACGCCCAGCAGTGTCCACCAGCACAACGTCAAAGACCTGGTTGCGAGCTGGAGTGGAAGAATGCAGAAGGTATACATGTAAGTTTATCATATAGATAATATTCATCATTAATGAAAATGGATTATAACTAACAAAACAGAAAACTCATCACAGCAGCGTTATGGGTTAAATGAACCAGTTCCAATTCTCTGGATCTCTGAGGTACACATGTGGAATCAACAAGAAAACATTCTTCTTCAAATAATCAGTTGGCTAGAAAGAAAATGTTTTACCATAGGCAATGGCTTCCATGGCAATTCCAGCCGCATCCTTGCCGTAGCCCTTCTCATAGAGCTGAACTACGGGCCTTCCCCCATGCTGCTCCTGTGGATGCAGAGAGTTCAGGCGCCTCTCATGAGTGCGGAGCTGCTCCACTGCACCGGCACGAAAAGTGTCACAGGCTGCGATCAGCACTGTGAAACCGTTCTCGATCAGCCAGAAGGAGATCTGGACCAAGACAGACATGTTTAGTTCATATCAACTCTGACATTTTAAAAGTTCCACTCCAAGGTAAGATATCAACAAGTAGTGCTGAGCAAATACTCAGTATAATTTATAATTATTGTATATTCAAAAAAATTCCTCTGAATCCTGTTTAGCTGAAATTGGTTCATGCCTGCACACTGGGACACCTGAATATAAATCGAGTCATCTACACCAGTGATTTTCAACCAGTGTGCCGCGGCACACTAGTGTGCCGTGAGAGATCGTCAGGTGTGCCGTGGGAAATTATCTAATATCTAGTGTTTCACCGAAGTATCGGCCGAACATCGGTAGCGGCAGATATTTGCCTCGTTTACCGACATCTGCACATCGGTAATAAACTTGACTTTCACCGATATCGTTGGTATTTGTGGTTAAACCGCTGGGCAGGTGCCGCGGCTGGGGGAGCAGTCGCCCTCCTCTCCACGCCGCCGGAGACTCGGCGTGCGGCACGCCTCGACGTTTTTTTGGGGTCGGGGGGGGGGGGGGGGGGGGGGGGGGGTCCTATTCCGCTGTGCCTCACGGCGTCAGTGGTGCGGGGTGCGTTCTTTCTCTTGGACCGTGGGGCGGTGTCCGTCGCCGGTGCGGAAGGCGGGCCGTTGGAGGGGACCGGGTACGGCGGTCGGCGGCAGCGACTCTGGACGCGTGTCTGGCCCTTCTCGCGGATCACTTCAGCTACGGCGCCCGCTGGGGGAACCCTCCGTTCGCGCGGGGGGGCCCCTTCCGGCGGTGCTCCTCGGCTGGCGCCTAGCAGCCAGAACTGGTGCGGACCAGGGGAATCCGACTGTTTAATTAAAACAAAGCATCGCGAAGGCCCACGGTGGGTGTTGACGCGATGTGATTTCTGCCCAGTGCTCTGAATGTCAAAGTGAAGAAATTCAATGAAGCGCGGGTAAACGGCGAAACACCCTCAAAACAGGTCAATCGGTTTTAGACAGGGTTAAAAGGTCCTGTTTTAAATGATCCTTGTGGTATTTTGACCAAAATATGTTAGAGAGATTTCAATAAGACCCCAAGGAACCATATCAAATGTGATAAAATGGGTATAATATGTCTCCGTTAAATAAAGTTTAGTTAAATCAAAGATGTTTCATAAATCTGATTCAATTTGTGCTCATTAAAAGGTAAGAGTAAGAAAGGGCTGAAATAATTTAAAATAGTGCTTTTTAATACATTTAGAAATTATATTACTAACTATATGTATTATATGTACTGTGTTAGTCCATAGAGTGTCATTTTGGTTGGTGGTGTGCCCCAGGATTTTGTAAATGTAAAAAATGTGCCGCGGCTCAAAAAAGGTTGAAATTCACTGATCTACACAATATGTAAAACATAGATAATATTTAGTGGTTATTAAAGGGTTTGTTTTGGTAACAAAAACATCAAATCATAAACAGAGATTTTATTATTCATATCTTAAATAATATCATAAAATGTTCTTAATGCTAAAATAATAATTTCCACTAACCCAACTAACTAAACCATCAGCAAGGTAAGCATATAACAGTTCAGTATATATCTTACATGCAGGCAGGGTATGAGGCAGAATGTCAAATTGTTTTCAATATTGTACCTCAGTGTTTTTAATTTTTAACTAGTTTCTTCGACTTCAGGATGAGAACTCAGTCTTTGAACTTGAAGAAAATTCAAATAATTTGAAATGCATAGAAATAATTAGCTGTATCAACTGATTGAACATTTTTATTGTGATAGGATTGTGTTCATGTTGCCCAATCGTGTTTAACGGTGAAACAAGATTAGAATATTTATTTCACTTCACTCTAAAACGTTGCCCTCAGTGCAGACATTTTAACACAGGAACCCGAGAGTGAATTCTATCTCAGAGTTATAACTGACCACAATCTCATAAAACAAGGCCGAACTCATTGAGTATGGCCCGAAGCTAGAAGTGACTTCCTGTGTGGATAAACATTTACAAACCACAAGAACTATACTGGAACTCGCAGGTAAGGGGTTGGATTTTGGAAACATTTCACCCCCTCTCAGCACCTCACCTTGGCCAGGTTGGTGGACTTTCCGACCCCATTGACGCCACAAAATGTGATGACAAAGGGCCTTCGCTGGCTCTGCGCATCCATGACATCTCTCAGAATATCCACCCTTCGCTTGGGCTGCAGGATCTGCACCAGCGAGTCCTGTAGGGCCTGCTTTACTGTAGAGGCCACAGCTACAAACACACAAAGGTTTCATGAACATGACATTGACTTCAATGGTCTCCAGTCTTCAGATCTGAATCAAGAAGCACACCTGATGTGGTGCAACAGGAGATTGGCAGCATGAATGTGCAGCTGTAAGATCTGCAGATCTAAAAATAAGTTTTAAACATATTGTGGAATCAATGTCACAAAGAACTGAGGCTGATGGAGGCCAAACGCAATATATGTGTATATGTATATATATATATACACAATGTTCCTAATAAAGAGCTTACCGAGTGTAAATTATAAAATCTGTATCTGGTCTTTGAAATATATAAAATATACGCATGTGGGATGTTTCAGAGTTATTATATCCAGATGCTGAAAATTCCACCTTGTGAATCACATCCTGTGTATAAGATACCAAGGGGGGGGGGGAAATCATATTTTTATCAACTTACTGTGGTAATCATACGAAAACACATTGGGGAAAATTCATTATGATAATGACATTACTGTTCTTAGTGTGTAAACTGAGTTCTCACAGGCAGACAAGTGAAGGCAGAGAAGATCGCTGCATTGTATAATCCCGGCATCGAAAGAAAAAATAAATAAAGAAGGGGTAAAAGATCTTTGTTCTTTAATTAAAGTAGTGAAGTGTCTGTTGCTTGTTTGTCCTGTGTTAATGCTCTGGAGCCAATTCAGGATTTTTCCTGGTCATTAGTGGGTCCTCCTCAAACAGTTGTACAATACAGTTTACATTTTTATAGTGTGATGTACGTTGTGTGCAGAGTTTTTTATAAACAGTCTATGATGCAGAGTGAAGTTAGAAAACTGTTCATCCTACCTAGTTTATCTGTAGTGAAGATTTTATAGTCTATTTTTTTAGCCAAGGGAAACTGAATTTTCTTTATTACTGTTTACATGTGTGGTATATTTACTGATCATTACGTGTCTTATATTTCAGAGGTCCGTTAAGCAGCCAACACAATCTTCAGATCAGAGTTCAGAACTTTTCAGCTCAATATAAAGCATTGCCGTTATGAAACAAATGATGTGGTTTAACTTTATAGACAACTATGGTGAAATAAAAAATATAAAATTATAAAAATTATCTGGCGGCTGTTTTTGCCGTCAACTTCTGTAATTTATCCGAGGACACAGAAGAAGACTGTTTCAACTCGGTCAAGCCACTCTTCACATGTTAATCAAAATCAGAATCACACCACATTTGACACGACAAGCCGACGAGATGAACGGTTCTCGAGATATGAGAGCCACATACAGACAGACATTTGCGGGATTAGTAGATAGATGAGGATAAATGGTAAAGTTACTTACTGGTGAATGTGCCCATGACTTTCCCCTCCAGTTTTTTGGCTACAGAGTCACAGAGCTTGGAGGCAATGTCGGCTGCTACATTCTTTGCTACAGGATGATAAAAAAGAAGAATGAATAGCAGAGAATTCACTCTCACATCTAGCTGAATGAAGACGGTGGGAGAGGGAGATGTGATATCATACTGATGAGGTGCTCCTTCATCTTCTCCAGCACTGGCTCCATGTCATCACTGCTCAGGCTCTTGGAGCCCACCAGGCCCTTCAGCATCCCAAACATGCCCCCAAAGCTGCCACCCTTTTTGGAGCTGAGGAGAACATGCAAAGTTTGGTACGTGGTCAGAGTACAGCTGATATTGGAGACAATTTTAAGGTATAATGTTAAAATATTCTGAACACTTTCTTACCTTGTCTTGCTTGTTCCACTGACAACCACTCTCTCATCCTCTTCCTCAATCTCCCCTTCGTCACTGGACTCGTAGTCCACAGGCGGCAGCTCTCCCTCCATGGAGCTCACCTGCATTCCCTGAAACACATCCAGCACATTGAGAACTTCAATTGAGTCGTTATTAATGTAACTATCACAGATGACTCTTTAGCTAGAAACATCTTAGGGAGCGGAGAGGAGGTGGTGTACATACTGGGTCCATTTTGGTTTCCAGACTCTGGTCGTCACCGTTAGTGGAGCCCTCTCCTTTACTCTTGCTGTAGTCGAGCTCCTTGGTGCTGTTGCCTCCCATGTCCCAAACACGCATTCGTTTCTCTCTTGGTTTCTGGGGCTTTGGAGACTTAGTGCTACTGCTACAAGAGAGAATGATAGAATTAAGCATTTTTTAAATAAGCAATCTGACATTTACACCAGCAGACTTACAAACCTCGTAGCAATTCTAAAAACACATGTGATCATTTAAATATACGTTTCTAGTACTTCTGTTGGGTATTGAAAAACATAACTTCTAAAACTATGGTTCTAAATCTAATAGGAACAAACGACACAATCACATCATAATATGCATTCCTTGTAAAATCATCGGTTTCTGCCCTTAGCACTTTTTAACATCAGGCAATTTCTGTTGAGGATCCACTTGGGGATCTAAACCTTGCAGATGACTCAAATGGAATTTAACAGTGATACTTGAAAGTGGGACTATGCTGCTGCTGCTGGCGAGATGCACTTACTGCATTTCTACCTTTGGCATTTAAAAAAAACATTAATAACTCTCTTTTCTCTTACATGGGTTTTTCAGCAGTTCCCACAATGCGTTTGCGAAAGAATTCCTCTCTCTTCTTCTGCATGTCCTCCTCAGGAGTCAAGCCCTGGTTCCCATTCTCAACCGTCTTCTGCCCAGAGGATGTGACCTTGCCCTTGTCACCTTTGGCAGAATCAGCTGCAGGAGCTGCTGAGGTTGAGAACATCACATCAAGTCAGCATTGAGACTGAAATGATGTTACGCTTCGAAGAACCACCTCAAAGTGCACATACCCTCCTTTTTGGTATTTTTATTCTTCTTGCCACCCTGTTCCTTGCTTTTGTCCACACCCTTCGTCTCAATCATGGACTTCACAGTTTTTTGGGATTTCTCGGACTCCTTGAAGGACCGCATGGCGACGTGGCTCCGAGCTTTGCTACTCTCTTCCGCCTCTCTTGTGGTAAACATTTGATTTGAGCCAGCATGAACAGGACAATACAGGTTAAGGTCAGTGAAGAAAGGTTTAAGTATGGTCAACGTCCTAATTATCTTAATGTACTTAAAGGGATAGTTCAACGAAAAATGTAAAATTCTCCTCATTATCTACTCACCACTGCGATGGGAGGGTGGGTGAAGTGTTTGAGTCCATAAAACACTTCTGGAGTCTCAGCAGTAGACCGTTACAGCAGAATCCAATACAACTTAAGTCAATGGTGTCCTCTTCAGACGTAATAAAACAACAGATAAAACACAATATGCCTCCATACTGCTCGTGTGGTGTCATCCAAGTGTCATCAAACCCCGGCATTCATTTTCAACTTGAAACGAGTTCATTAACACCATGGTTTAAGCCTTGGAAGAGGACACACCATTGACTTCAATTGCATGGCATTTCTGTTTACCCCTGAGACTCCAGAAGTGTTTTGTGGACTCAAAGACTTCACCCTCCCCTCCATCGGCGTAGTGGTGAGTAGATGATGAGACAGTTTCAGTTTACTCAACTAGTGATGTCTGGTTCAATCAAAAGTAAAGCATGCAGTGTGATCCTGTCTGTTTTTACCTTAGAAGCATCGTGAAGTCGTCTTCGAACTCAAAGTTATTGTTAAGGAGCTTCAGTGCACCCTTCTGCTCCAGCTCATTCTTATAACGATCTCTAAAATGAAGCTGAACATCATCTATGAACTTGTCCACATACGTCAGCGTCAGGATCTTTTGAAAACCCACCTAGAGTAATGATCATTAACAAAAACAAATGATAAACAAAAACAACATAAGTAATGAACAGTTTCATCCATTTTAAAATATGGTTTTCACATGTTAGAAATCATCAGACCTTTGGGCTGTGCTGTCTTCAATCTTCAATGTCAATGTTGTCTTTTTGATAAGGTGTCTGTGCGACATTATTATTTGGATTGAACATATTATTTAACAGTTTAACGTGATTAAATCACTTTAGCTTATGTACTTATTGAGCGTTTTAACAGTACTGCTTATTTATTAATTTGAACGATGCCTAGGTTTTGACCTTCCCCTTTGCAGGTGCCACATAGCTGATGTCCCTGTTGTGGGATTAGGATTATGTTGTGTATTGTGTCGTGATAAAACATGTTCACATCGTTTCATCTTTATTTGAGACACATACCATTTCGGTTGTATATATTTCTCATGTGCCCAAACTGTAATGATCTAACAGGGAATTATATGTTATTGAGTCTGTAGGTGAGAGACTTACCACAAATATGAGCTCAAACTCATTGTCGAGCTTGTATTTAAGACTCAGGGCCTCGTGAGAGTAGGAATTATTCCCACTTCGCTCCTGTCACAACACACACATCGTTGACAGGTCAGGTGGACACACACAACACACACAAGACACAACACACACGATTCTGTTTCTACATCAATACATTGTGACTTCAGGTTGATTCACTCTATAGAAGTTGCTACTTTAGTCCACTGTCGTTGCGCAGTTAGCTTACAGCTGCTACCTGTTAGCTGTAGCTGCTAACTGAGAGTTAGCCAAACAGCAGGCAGCGGTGGTTGTGTCTAACCCACCTGGAGGATGACGGAGCGGATCAACGCGTTGACGGGCCCCGCGAAGGACTCACTGACCCCGGCTCCCTGGAAACACCACAGCACTATCCCCCCTTTGCTGAAGATGGTGAAGAAGTCCAGCATCTTGCCCCCACGTATCTGGATTAAAAGCGCACACAGGGGTTGTAAGGGTGAGAAAGAGTGAATGGGAAGCACCGAGGATCGTGACTGGTCCGGTAACTGTGTGCAGCACCGGTGACACCTGATCACACGGTTCACACTTACCAGGTAATTCTTAAAAGATGATAAAATCCACCACCAGTGCAACGCTGTTTTAGACACGTCAGACGCAGAGCCAGGAAGTGACGCACACTTCCGGGGATAGTTTTTCTCAGGTTTGCGCTTGCGCCGTTTGATTCTAATACCTTATTTTATTTTTTTGCAAGTCTTTCCTGATTTTAAAGCTTTACTTTTTTTGTCGGTCCTTTATTTTGTTATAACAGATTCAAACGCTTTTTTATGAATATTTTTGTCAGTCGTTTATTTAGTTATTAAAGATTCCTGAAGCTTTTCTTAAATTAAATTATTGTCTTTCTTTTATTTTGTTAAAATAGATCCTCAAGCTTTATAAAATGTTTTCGGTCTTTTTATTTTTTCCATTGTACTATGAGAATAAAGTGAGAGTATTGAGAAACTCAAACTTTCAGCTGAATTAAAATGAGATAAGATTTAACATTACATAACATAAAATCATATAGAAGAGTTTTCCTAATGCATATATAATGCATAGATTAAACTAACTGATAAAACTCTGGTGTATAATCCACACTTTTTAATACAGTTTTCTCTTTGTAGAGAATATTTAAAAAAAAGGAACAAGATCAGAAAAGTCCTTAAAGAAATGAATTGCCTATGTTGTTTTTTAAAGGGCTTACTGGCATCAGGTGAGAAAATTAAAATGCATTATTGTGACATCACACAATGAATAAATGTAGATCCAATTATAATAGTTCTCCAGCTGGCTCCTCTTCACTTCCTCTGTTTGACAGTAATGCTGCTTACCTCATCTTACACAGGTAGAAAACGTCCAGATGTGCACAAGATGCAGGTCTGACTTGCTGTTAAGCTATTAGCTTCAGTCATAATTCCATCCAGATAAGAAAGCAGCAGTGTTCAAGGCTTTGAATGTCCTTTTTATTGAGAAACACCAGGACTCGGGTATTAAGGTTTATTTATTTAATTGACAAAGGGTTAACTGCTTGTACCATAAACTGTGACGAATGAGTAACTTTGCATGTGAAATCAAGCAGAGTTCCTTCCTTATTTTTTCTGGTGAGGTCACTGACACTCGATAGACTTTTCACTTCGTCTTTGATACTTTCAGTTAGGGCAGACTGTTGCACAGTTCTTAGTTCAGCTACCACGTTTTATGATTTATTTAATTTTTTTTGCCAGAAGGATTTTGGAGAGAAGTTGAAGAGGCATGACAATGTTAACAACATGCATGGTAAGTTGGGGTTTCAGACATGCCCCCACGTATCAGACATTTGCCCTTGTGTGATTTCACCATCGGGTTATTTTGTTCAAATGTATTTGGTCATTATCTTTTAACCAGCTTTCCTTTGTTAACTTGTCATAAAGCATGATAGTGGTTGGTTTTTCAATTTAATTTCCAGCAAAAACAAAGAATAATTTTACTGTAGCCACTTTAGCTACTAGCTCATTGTTATTATCTACTGCTGATGTTTAACAGATAACGCAGAGAGCGGATTTTGTTTTGTGTTGTGTTTTGTGTTTAGAAAAGTGTAATTAAGTTAGTAATATGCAGTTAGTCTTTCTCGTTTCAGGTTGGTTCCGAAACCTCTTGAAATCAAGAAGATCGTTGGCATCCCAACATGAAGAAAAACCTAGCAAGACAAATGTATTGACACCAATTTCATATACACCAACATCATCGTCATCATCATCGTCTGGACCCAAAAATCTGCCGTCTGCTCTGAGCTCAAACCTGAGATGGAGACTAAAATATGACTTGCTCGTGTGCCACAGTCTCGCTGACGATGACATTGAGGAGGCTAAGGACCTGGTCTCTTTCCTGGAGGCTTCACCCCGCAACCTCAGGTGCTTCCTCTGGCAAAGGGACGTTTGTCCAGGAAGTCCAATTTTCACAGAATTCTGTCAGGCTGTGCAGGAGAGCCACTTGCAGGCTCTGCTCATCACTCCTGACTTCCTGCAGGAAGAGTGGTGCATGTACATGATGCACCAGGCTCTGGCGGAGGGGCCCATGTCCAAGCGACTGATTCCTCTGATACAGAACATATCCCATGATAAGTACCCTCAGGAAATCAAGTTCTTCTTCTACATTAACCTGAGCAGGAACATTGACCAAGGATATAGTCTCATCAACGACACGGTGCTCAAGTGTGAGTAATGGTGCAGCTCCATGCACAAGCTTTCATTCATGATAATATTTGTTTTCTTTATCTGTCAAGCACCAAATGTCCCCTGATGAAACCAGATTCACAAGATCTGGATTTGTATTTGGAACTGCAGCAAATTGCACTCACTCGCAAATATCAGTTCCCTTAACATGTCTGATTTCTTAAAAATCCTGGATACTGATCCATGGACAAAATTTCTGGGTAATATGTTGATTAGTTTTTGCACAATACTGTTAGCAAACAAACAAATGCAGATGAAAGCATATATTAAGAATTGTGGTTTATTTAATCTGCAAGAGAAGCAAGCCAATCTAGAGGAGAATCCATGTTTAATACCATCCTCTCATTTTTCGTCTACAGATCTAGAAGACCTGGTTAAAAATGAGAGGACACACGACTCCAATGTGGACAGCTCTCACAACGGACTAAGCTGGGAGGGCAGCTCACAAGGAGACGATCTGATCTCAAACAACAAACCTGCTGAGACTTCACTCTGAAAGTGACGCAGGAAAGAATTGACAGATTTAATGATGGCTGAAATAATCCTCAACAGTCATTTAAGAACTATATGAAGGACAAGAGGCTCAGAGTGGAAGAAAACACTGCTGTTGTTGGCTGAATTCAACTTTAGTCATGTCTTAATCACACCATGTTAAGGGAAGTATTTAGTGTCTATAGGGTTTTTTCTTTGTCTTTTATGTAAAGATGTATAATATGTAACAATTCTTCATAAAAAATATTTAAAAGTGACCGGGCCTGTGTTACATATTTTTTTGATGTAATGATACAAAATGTTTCCAGCAATCGTTAAACCCAGACAAATCCCCAACTTATCAGGACGTTTCATTTTGGTCTCCTTTATATTGCGTAATATCTGCTTTATCTGCATTCACGTCTCTGCCATAACCTTAAACCATGCATGTCAAAGGAAGGTACCGTAACTCCATAATTGGTCGATCTTAATGGATCATGATTATTTATCATTGTTTTCTGAGTAGATTACGTTTCTTTCCAAAACTCTCGAGTGAGCTATCTTTAATCAACTCTCCTCCTATCACCATAATAATCTTCTTGACCCTTAAGCCTGAAACATGCTTCTGCGTTTTCACGGGCCCGTAAGCGCAAGAGCCCTTCCGGGTCCCTTACGTGCTTATGTATCCCTTCTTACGTGCTGACGGGCGTCGCCCCACTTTTCTAAAATTTACGGCAAAGCTCCGCAATCTCACTCAGCCCGCAAGGCTGTGATTGGTCTGCTCTACATCCCTTCTGGAGCTGCATTTCCGGTTTCATGCCCCATAATACAGGCAGAAACAACGGAAGATTTTAAAAAGAAGAATGGACAACCGGGAAGAACTCCTGTCGGAAGAGGTCCGAAAATATGAGCACCTTTACAACCCGTCGATGTCCTCTCCAGTCGCTTTTCCTGATGACTAATTATAAGAAGTTGCTCTTCAATGTCCAGCAGCTCCATCTCAATCAATTGTTGTTCGGTTGGAATCGTGAATACACTCTCTGCCATGGTTCACCGTGTGTTTGTAATGGAGAACACGACTGGTAGAAGGTAAATAAACAGTCAACAACGATTGCCACACCCACAAAGAAGGCGTCTCTCAGGTCGTCTTCGACAAAAAGCATTACTCCGCCTAGTGTTCTGGCGCGGAATTGCTTTGTAAGACGTGCAACGGTTGGGGAAGCATGAATGACAACGAGTCTTGCGCCACAGCGGCGTGAAAAGACGCAGACGCAGTCGCAGAAGCATGTTTCAGGCTTCACCCGTCTGGTTTCAAGGCAGGCCCCTCAACTGAGACTGCCCTCCTTGCTGTCTCTGAGCAACTTCACACTGCTAGAGCAGCCTCTTCCTCCTCTGTCCTTATCTGTATAGACCTCTCTGCTGCATTTGACACAGTGACCACCAGATCTTTATTTCCTCCCTTCAGGACCTGGGCGTCTCAGGCTCTGCTCTCTCCCTGCTCTCTTCCTACCTCAACGACCGCGCTTATTGGGTAACTTGGGGAGGATCTGTGTCTGAACCTTGTCCTCTCACTACTGGGGTCCCTCAAAGTTTCGTCCTGAGTCCCATCCTCTTCTGTCTGTACCCCAAGTCTCTCAGCTCTGTCATTCACTCACATGGCTTTTCCTACCATAGGTATGCTGATGACACCAAACTAATCCACTCTTTTCCCCCATCTGAAACACAGGTAGCAGCACAAATCTCTGCCTGCCTGACTGGCATCTCTAAGTGGATGTCTGCACCCCACCTGGAAATTAACATTGACAAGACTGAACTACTTCTCCTTCCAGGGAAAGACTCTTCCACCCACGACCTGACTATTACCTTTGACAACTCCGTGTTAACCCCCACCCAGACTGCTAGGAACCTGGATGTGACCTAGACAGTCAACTCCACCTTACTGCCAACATTACTGCAACAACCCGTTCCTGTAGATACATGCTCCACAACATCAGGATAATACGCCCCCTTCTCACTCAGGAGGTGGCGCAGGTTCTGGTCCAGGCTCTGGTCATCTCACGTCTAGACTACTGTAACTCCCTCCTGCTAGCGCCATCCGACCTCTGCAGCTCATCCAGAATGCAGCAGCTCGACTGGTCTTTAACCTAAATTCACTCACACTACTCCACTCCTCCGCTCCCTTCACTGGGCCGTTTCAAAACATTTGTACTTGCGTACCGTGCTGCGAACAGATCGGGTCCAGTCAACATCCAGGACATGGTCAAACCATACGGTCAAACATTACACCCCAGCCCGCATCTGCCAATCGGCTTGATGCTCCCTCACTGCGAGGTGATCACTCATCAAAATCACGATTGTTTGCTGTTCTGGCTCCTTAATAGTGGAATGAGCTCTCCATCGACATCAGGACATCAGAAAGTCTACACGTCTTCCGCCGCAGACTTAAAACACACCTCTTCAGACAATACCTTGAATAAAAGTTTAAACTAACAATTTAGGCACTTACTTAGAGCACTTTGTAGTTTTGCTTTTTTGAAGAAATTGTATGTTCTTGATTCTTGTTGTTCTGGATTTGTACCCTCATGGTTAAATGCATTTATTGTAAGTCGCTTTGGACAAAAGTGTCCGCTAAATGAAATGTAATGTAATTACCTTGTCGGGAAGAATTGAATTGGCAATGGTGGTGAAGGCAACAACTTCCATGTTGTTGCTTTATGACAAAGTCAAACTTGTGTTATTGTTTTGATTGAGAGACCCCTAGTGGCTGAAGTTACATTTTGTATGTTCAAAGAGACATAAAAATATAAACAAATTATATTTTCAAATTGGATCAACAATATTCTGGGTTGTAACTACACCTTTTTTCTCTCTGTTATAGCATAATCAACACTGGATGTATGGGAAGGAGGATCTATCATTGAACAGGAATTGTTTTATTTCTGGCAGCACTTACTGGTTTCCCGTATCAGATCTAGAGAAGTAGTTTGCAATTGCCAACTGCTGTTGAATTGTTGAGAAATGGGAAGTAGAACGCTGTACATGCATGTGATTCTCCTTTTAAAGGTGATAATTGAAAGTGTTACAGATCAAGTTTACCACTAGGTGGTGTATTTACCAGTGCAATTGAATTGAGAGTGTTTACAGTAAGTTGCCAGGACCTAAAACTGTTCACACATTCGCATTATGGGGAATTGTCTTTCTGATGGGGACAAAAAAACAGAAAGTAGATCATCGACCTCTAAGGTAAATACATTATTTTCAAAGTTAGGTTTAGGTTAAGACAGGTTTGGGAGAGTAATAATTACGGTTAAGGTTAGAGAAGTCAGGGTTAGGGTTATATGTGTGTGTGTGTGTGTGTGTGTGTGTGTGTGTCTGTGTGTGTGTGGTTATGTGTGAGAGAGGGAGAAAGTAACAGTTAAAGGGAAGTCCCCCTCCACCCATGACAAACAGCTGACAGTTATATAACCTTTTACTGAACTTAAAGGACCAACAGTGAAGATGTGATTCTTGTTGAGACAATTCACAACTCTGTGTGCTTCTTTAACACAGCTAAATATGAGAGGTCTGCTGGTTGTAATATTTTCCTAGTTCTGAGTGTTGCAAGCTAAGCTTGTTGGAACAAAGTCTGAACATGCTGAAGAATTCACCTCCGACCAATGAAAAGAAAACCTACAGTTGTGTTAGGTATGGGTTAACGTCCTTGGCAGTACTTTACCCTTTTAATCAAGCTTCCTGGCAGCGCTTCATCTCAGATAGTTGGCATTCGGACCACTCTGTGCAGAATATCAGGTGTTCATTCGAATCAACTAGAGCACAACAGTTGTGATCCTTTCATTTTATAATTTTTTTCATGCACGTTTTTTTCATGAGGCACCATCTGCCTCCAAGAAGTGCTCCATGTTCTCTTTTTCCTGACTTTCATTAATGCTGTATCATTCTCCCACTTTACCATCCCCCTAAAACAACAGCAGACATTAAGGACCACAATAAAAGACCCTTGATAATCGCCTCTTTAGTGGCGAGCCAACATTGTAACATAAAAATGTAGACTAATCTCAGAGAGGCACAGATGTTATGCGAGGCTTTTGTTGTTACCATAACAAATCCTCCTCCAGATGACACCGGAACACACACACACACACACACACACACACACACACACACACACACACACACACACACACACACACACACACACACACACACACACACACACACACACACACACACACACACACACACACACACACACACACACACACATACACACACACACACACAGATACCTGGTATCTAAATGACTTCAGAGGAAAGCTTTTTAGCGTGATCAAAAATGATGTTACATAAAAAGTCATTCAAACTCGATTTTCACATCAAGACGCATTTCACCATTAATATGACAGCTGCTCATATAATGACAATGCATTATATGTACATATAGACAAAATAGAACAATGGCGTTAATTTCATTGAAATTGTTTTGCTGAAATATCAACAACCGTCTGTTAATATACCTCCAAAAAACATTGTTGTTAGGGGAGACTAAGTTGGAACTGTCTCTCTCTTAATTTCTAATTTTACGAAATAATTTACAAATATACTGTAGCCCTAAAATGCAAATCACAATGAAAAATAGGGGAAAACACAACAAAAATATCATAAAACACTAAAAACTAATAAAAAGTAAAAAGGCAAATTACAAACCACAAATAACAAGACAATGACAAACGGGTAAAAAAAAAAGGCACTATGTCAGATGTTAAGGTCCTTGTGATCAGTGATTTACTATTATGATTTGTGATTTCCATTTGTGTTTTCTCATTTGACGTTGGGGTTTGTGATTTACTACATACGGTGTTCTGTTATGTTATTATTTACTGTTGTTTTTTCTCATTTTTGATTGTGATGTGCACTGCAGGGCCAATGTACAAATAATGTAAATCACATTTACATCCAGATTATTTCTAGTTAGATAGTTTGCATGATTTTATCACAGGACTTGAGAGGTGCTTAAAGGTGAGTTTTATTACTGCTGAACAACGTTTCCCCAGAGTTGCAGTCTTTATGCGCAGCTAAGCTAACCAGCTTCTGGAAAAAACTTCCTATCTACCAGTGGACATGAGTGTGCAGGATAGCCAAGAAAGATAATTAACACATTTCCCAAAATGCTGAACTATTTCTTCAAGTTATTGGTCAACTCCAAACTAAGTGTTGTACAGTTTTGGTCTTTAAATCTTGTATGTGATAGTCAGTTCCCCTGACAAAAAAGGATGAAGTCGACTAATATATGATTTAAATACAAATGGAGACTTTTGGGATTAGGACTAAGATTAAATAGCTGACGGAATTAAATGAGTTGAGTCTTGGAAATTCCCCTGAGCAGAAATGCATTCCAGCCATTTGAAAAATAAAGTAAAGCAAGCAGTAAGAGAAAGAAGAGAGAGAGAGAGAGAGAGCGAGAGAGAGAGAGAGAGAGAGAGAGAGAGAGAGAGAGAGAGAGAGAGAGAGAGAGAGAGAGAGAGAGAGAGAGCACAGGCCACAGGAAGGTGTGCTCGGACCACCAACACTATGGAAAAGCACTTAGCTGTTAGTCGGCACGGTGGTCTCTGGTGGCCGCGATGGTTTTGACCTGGACGTTTCTATCTGTGGTGAGTAATGTCAGCTCACATGAAGCTGCAGCGAAACACCAGCTGGATTCATTAAAGGCGAGTGGCAGATCCAAACATGTTATTGGTTTTCCTGTGAATGTAGGTCAAACAATGAAATGAGACATGAGAGGACTGCATGTTGAAAGCCAGCGCACAATTTTACACACAAAATGGAAGACGAGTGCTCAACCCATGTACGTACACTTACACCAAAACTATGCCATCTGAAAAATAACCAAAGAATCCCCTATCTAAAAATTGTTAACTGTTCGCGACCATGTTCTGCATTTTGATGAGTCAGACATGCATTTACATGGACGCCACAACTTGATAATGCTGCTGCATGCATGCTTCAGGCTCTCGCATTATTTACAGAACCCCAACACTGTCCATGATCCAGAGCCTTGCAAACATCAGCCTTTGTATGCAGCGTTATCCTGATAGAGGCTAATGTTTAAGCTGTCCCTAGGTTATACTGTGTTATCTCCTTTACAAACAGAAATTTACAAAATCACAGCCAACAGCAACGAGGCTCTGCAGATGTCAGTTTCTGTGCAAGGGGATCGCTGACACTGTAAAGTTCATTAACCTGTGTGAGCTTCAACCATCACTGTCAGCCCCCGGGCTACATTTATGGAACTGCGGTATTCGCATGTGTCTGGAACTGCCTGAACAAAGTTCATTAGATTTAACTTTTGATGCAAGAACCACATTACAGCTCAACCCTTTCTCTATCTTGTGGTAAAGGTGTTCTCCAAAGCCCACTCAGCGCAATCATGTGACTCCTTCCTGCCAACCAGACAAAGTACTGCCTACGCACAGACTGGGCCTTATTAAGACAAATAGCTGGGTAACAATTTGCAACAAGTTTTCAGAGTGAGAGTGAAGAATAATAGTTCAAATTTTAATAATTTACTTAAACTTAAATAATTTACTGCATTAATCTTTTTGTTTAAAATACACCCTTTCTGCCACATGAACAAAACATCTCCACATGGCTACATTAGGTAAATATTCCCAAATATTCAATTAAGTCAAATAAAAGCAAGCAACAAAAAGGACAGCTGCAGTTAACCCTGTCCCCATGTGGTGGAAACTATAAGTACATCTACTATGTATAGTTTTGAAGTACTATCAACCAGTAATCACTTTTTAAGCCTCATAATTCTACTCAATTCAAGACGCAAACATTCTTTTTAATCTGAGAGTTTTACAGATTCTACAGGAGTATAAATGCCAAGAATTACCAAAATAATAATAATTAGAATACATTATTATAAATTAAACTGGCCAGGAGAAGTGAAAATTAACCCCCATTTTTTGCTGCAAATTTAGTGATGTTCCTTCTTCCAATACAGTTTACACTTGTCACATTGTCACACTTGCATCCTTGAATGTATAAAGTCTTATAGTATAGTAATGGACTATTTTTATTGAGCTCGTTGTTTTTATCAGGAGATTTTGCCCACTGAGAATTTTTATTTTTATTCTAAGCATATATTTTCAAGCTAAACACACATGTCTGCACTTGTACTTTTTTGTACTATATTTACACTTTTATTTGGGCCTTTGTCAAAGTTCTGAGCAGTCTACTTCTTCGACTCCTGTGTTTCACAATGTATAGTCATGTCAGGACTTAAAAGGAAAAAAATCTCAGCCAACATCTAAGCTTTCCAGATGTTGTCCTGAAGACGCATGTATGGGCAAAATGATTACAGATAAGAAGCTGGAGATCCCATGGTGCACATGTCCCATAACATGCTTTCCTCTCCACTTACACCAGCAGCAGCAGCATGCAACCAACATGCACTTTAGACTCCATGGCTACACACACACACAAACACACACACACACAAACACACAAACACACACACACACACACACACACACACACACACACACACACACACACACACACACACACACACACACAACACACAGTACATTCTCTTACAGCTATGGTATTTGGATCAGCCAACGGCGGTGCACCCACTTGCGCATGCGTCCTTGCTCGCACCAAGAGGAAAGGGGGAACGCGTTGTAACAGAAAAGTGAGGCGGAGGAGCCGCTGTGTGTGCATGATGAAACGGTGCCACTCACACGCACACTGAGCCAGCCTGGGGTGCGGGTGTGCGCTTCTGTTTCCGCTGGAGGTTGATGCCCTCTGCAATCGCATCACTGCCTTTTCCTGTGTGCGCGCACAATTTGTCCTTTTTGTGTGTTTCCCACGCCGTGAATGTCACCAGCAGCGACGCGAACTTGGTTTTGGGGCAGCAGCATCGGTACGGTGCTGGGCACACGAGAGACTCGCTCCGTGGATTCGGATCTGCTCCTCTGCGCTGCTGGTGAGTGGAAGACTGTTTTAAACCCCCGTGGAGTTAACATGGAGCAGCCAGCCCTGTGTGCGTCAGGAGTTGTTGGACATGCTTTGTGGAGAGAGGCATCACAAAACAGCCACTGATCTGTTGTAGCTGGATCACAAGATGTCCAATTGAATTTGGCTGGAACATGTCTTTGATTTGTGCGTTTTTAGGTCAGTATGATTGCTTTGGGGTTTTTTTTTTTATGGGGGGTAGATAGGCTGCAGCATGGGAGAAGACAACATGGGATAATGACATACTTTGACTTTATTCAACCACAGACAGTTATTATGTTCTCTGACATCAGAGGCAGAAGGAAGTGGAATTCAAGTAAGAGTCTGGCTGTGAACCGCTGGGCTTTAAATGTCCCCTTTCCTCTGTAATAATCAGGAAATGATACAGTGGGAAATGTTTCTGGCTGATAGTTCAGAGCCCACCAGCGGGACTGTCTCATTGTTAACATTAGTAACGTCTTATCACTAGGAAATCGAAATATAGACCTAATATATTGTGCTATTCTTGCTCGCTCTTTGCAAAAACACATGTCGATTCGAACATTTAACTTAAACGTATGCATGGCATTCATTGATTTACAGCAGTTTTTATTGTCCCTGATATGCCGTCATGATATATCTTTAATGGCAACTTGAATCTATCTGACAGACCATGTTTTTCCCCCTCTGCAATATTGATTCTGCTCTGAAACACTCATCCTTGAACCAGTGGATCGGTTGGATTCTGGCACAAAACGATGTGATAGCCGAGTCAAACATGTCCTCTGAACAGTAATTTGGGGCAAATACAGTCGTCACTTGTATACTCAAGGCAAATAAGAACATTTGGGCCACCAGCACATACAAGAACAGCTTAACACGCAGACGATGCAAAGAAGGCTTCATTTTACACTCATACCTGTCAACCTCATAGGTAGCAATTTCTTAAACAGTTAATCTAAGAGCCCAGGACCTGAAGAAGATCTCAGACAGCTCATATGAATTATATGAGACCTACAATACAGATGGCTTTTTATGAAGTCCCTCTCATATGATGAAATCCTTCTTGCTTTCTGGCCCTGTACCACTGATGTTCACAGCTGGATCAGGCACAAAAACACACTCCACCAAAGTGGAAGCGGTGGGAAGCAGATCTCGGTTTACTGAACTTGTTTGCTGGAAGTGTGTCTATGGTTGTTGGGAAATGAGCCTTGTTGATGTTTGCCATGAGACCAGAGGGTACAGAAAATGTGATTAGATGGATAGAGATAATGAATTCATTTCTTTTATATCTGCCAGTCTGCTGTGTACGGTCTCTCTCTAGCAGCAGCTACAAGAGAGAGGATATTTTAATCCTCAGATGGTGCATTTAATGGTGCTTAGAGATATTTAGCACAGGGCAACTTATACCAAATCAGATAAAACACTATGATATGCCCTCTGCAGCATGAATCGGTCAATGGCTCGAAAAAAAAAGAAAAAATTAACACACATCTGACCTCAAAACATGCAACTGTAATTATACGTTGGTGCACTGTTGTCTGTTAGTGCACAGTGAAATGCCCACGGGATCAATGGAGAGTCCCTGACCAGGGTGTTTACTGATTTATCAAATTGAAACGATATCAAAGATGTTGAACTAAAGTTTTTAGTCAAATTAAATAACCATCAGAGGACAGAATCTGCAACTTCAGTCCAAAGGGTTACTTTGCCTCAAGATCCTGATTTGTAGAAATGTCCTTTGTGAAAATAGATCTACATATTATAATTGTTTAAGTTAATCACTTGGCTCACATTTGATCACAAGGTTCCCTAAAGGGGTTAATCCATCCATTAGTCAAACCTGAGGTTAGAATGTCCTTAAATGTGGTTCCTGGTTCTGAATATTAACCAAACGAAAGCCCAGAGAGGTTTTTGACACAAAGAATAAGAGAAGCCTCTGCTTTATATACATTTCATGGACACTTGACTCGTTCTTAGTTCCCCTTTCACTTCTCATATTTTGGACCCTTTGTTTCTTTCCGCTCAGATAAGACAGCTCAGATCTCTGCACGACATCCCAAGGTCCAACACTAAAAAAAAACCCTGCTTCCTGAGGAAATTCAGTGCCTGCCTTCTTCATGCAAGTCTGTTTCTAAGTTACCATGTTAACAAGGAGAGTAATACTGTAAACAGCTAAATCAACCTAACCGAATCAAACTAACTGTCAGATTTGATTACAACTATATTTGTGATTTCAACTGTGTCTATATGGGTTCACATCACAGAGTGTTAATTTAACTCTTTGGAGAGTTAGTACTGTAACACTACTTTAGTGTTATTATTGACTCTTTTTGGACTTAAAATGTAACACTTCTTCACTCTAACCAGAGTTTGTTTTTCTCAACACTTGTATGTAGAGTTAGACATTAACTCCCTCATGGGATCATTTGTTAAATAAACAAGCGTTAACTTCCTATTAAGTCTCATAGGTGTAAAGATAGTTCTTCTTATTTACTAAAATCAATGAAAAAATAAAGTTCACAGAAATAAAGAGGTCATGTTTGGTTAACACATTTATTTTCAAACATCAGTTTTCACAAGTCAAGGATGCGGTCTGTCTCTGCTTCAGTCTGTGTGTCTGTGTAGTTTCAGAGTGGAAAGTAAAGAGTTAATGTTATTACATTTACACTTCGAGATTTGACTCAAAGACACTTCATTTTGACACTCTGTTTTGACACCAACTCTTTGCCAACTGAGATAATAAGTATAATTAACCCAAATTGGACCAACACTGAAAATATCTCATGAATTTGCTGTGTATTTACTTACAGTAAGTGAGGGATGCACAGAACCAACTTTAACCGACACTAATACCTGGTCTTTGGGTATCCAATACCAGTTTCTAATTAATAAGCTGTATGCCTCACTGTGTGGATGAAACTACCATCGTTTGAATTATTTGCAGCAGAAATGTTCAATAACCCTAAACTGCTGATTCTTTGTTTTTAGTTATCTCCTCGCAATGTTAGCTAGCATGCGGGGAACTAAATGAAGGTGTATACAGCTACAATTGTTTCTCTCAACTTTAATTTCCTTGATTTGATTTGATTTTTGGGCTCTCACCTGAAGACACACCATCCTGTTTGATATGATCCTCGAACAGGTGTTTGGATTCTGTTCTGGGGAACCATCTGCAGCATACATTGTAAAGTATGTTTTTCTTGTCTGAGTCAGACCATTTATACCCAAACCATGTCCATGTGACCGAGGAAGCCCTTCTTTTTGGTTCAAGTTCGAACGCACCGATCAAATGCAAACTTCCTGCCTACCTATTTCTAAACATTCTATTTCAGCCATTTGTCATATCATATGAATTCGTATGAATTCCACGTAATTGTGAGTGCGGAGACTGGGGACACTTGACTTATGCGCTTCTCTCTCTTCGTGAAAACAAAAAACATGACGGACATTCATCTTACCCTAACCCTAATATGAAAAATACATGCAGGAGCCGAAGGAATAAGCTGTTCCTGAACGTACAGTTCCGGGAACGGAGGACCCTGTAGTGCCTCCCAGAGGGGAGGAGGGCAAACAGTCTGAGGCTGGGGTGTGAGAAACTTGGTTGTTAATGAACAAATGTGTCTCTAACTTGGGCCAAAGTGAAACACATGGTTGTGTATGAACCAAACATACATATTTTGACCATATCTGGCCATTAAATACCACTTAAAACATCTTTGACAGATTTGATCCAGCTTGGACCTCAATGGGGTCTGAGAAAGTACACCCCAGAGTGCTTGGAGCAAGATGAAATGTAAACTTTGTCGTAGGACAAAAGCAAAGACATCATCGTAAAGGTCTTGACCTCGGGAGTAACATTATGTCAGAGGGAAAATTGTGGATGGCTCCTGCTCCTCAGGGATGACCTTTGAACCTTGCACCTGAGTCAGTTTTGATGGCTTACAGGATGGAAACTAAATATGTAAACAGACATGGTATGAACTGTTTTGGAAAGGTCTTGAACTCCACTACCATAACTAGATTTTACCGTTTTATTAGTAAGATAAACTAAATCTGACTAAACAGGTGTTTTACGCAAACCAAACAACCATAAGGAAGCATGCAAGGTTCCCGATCGCAATCTCACAAAATAGTGAAAACACATTAGAATTACAAAAGATGGGAACAACACACACACACGTACGTGAACGCCATTCAATTTGTAGTTCTCTGTATGGTTCTTCCGGGTTGAGATTAGGGTTGTGAAAATATTTTTTTTTTTTAACCATGAATGAAAATACTGAAACTGAAACACACATATCTCGCCATAAATATCATCAAAACACATTTTTTATTAAGAAATATCCCATATGCAAACGCTGCCATCTTGGAACTAGAGTCTGCGCTGTTGCAAGTTCCTGTAGATGCAGGATTCCGTCTCAGTTTTCAATCAAGATGTTTCACCCCAGTTTTATATCATCAAATAACAAATTTAAACCATACTTGCTAAAAATGAACATTTGAAAACCGTGTACTATCTGCTAACTTAGCAGAGGGGGAATGTAAACTATATTATACTTCGGCTAGCCACTAGGGGACACTTTGGCAAAATAGAGAACAAAGTAAAGCAGTTTAGAAAACGCTGGGTGTGTTTAAAGTGTTTAAAGATGTAAATGCTTTCTGGAGGGGAAACTAATAACATGTAGTCTAAAGTCTAGGAATGTGGAAGTTGACAAAGAGGATCAGAATACGAGAGAAACAAGTCACAAAATTGCCCTCACCATGAGCGCCAAAAAAAGAAGAAGAAACACTTCTCATTTACACACTCTCTTTACATACTGTACTTATGTCTCCCTGAAGGTGCCTTTTCAGATGCTGGCGTATAGGAAGCAGTGTTGGTAATATCCTGCAATTTCTTTAAAAGCCTCTCTTCATAAAAGCGGCCAAAACGATACAAATGGGCTCCGGATTTAGCTCTTCTGACTGGATTAAATTGAGGGATTATGTGTTTTAGAAGTGTTTTTCTATTGTGAGCCTGACACACATGTGATTTCCTTTTACAGAGTGTGTGTGTGGTTGAGAGGAATCAGCTGGTATAGGTAAAAGGGATTTAGAGAAGGTCATTTTGAGCCATTATTTAGGTCTGCGCTGACCGCAGTGCAAGGATTTTGGCTTTACCCGTTCAGCATCATACCAATAAATCTCACGATAAATCTCTTAGGTCTTCAGAGAAGACTAAAGGTTCGACGACCTGATCTCATAGCAGTGTCTGTGCGTGTATGTGATGACAGTCTCACTAAACTCAATAATTTAATCTGTAATATTGATTATTGATGTCAATAAGGATTTGCTTGCATCTTGATGAAATCTACTGTAGCACAATAATAACTGAAATACAGAGATCATATTCAATACATCTATTATTGCCAGATAACTTCAGTATCATTCTCTGCCCTCACCTTCCTCAGGAATTTGGGAGGAAGGAGTTTCAACCAATAAGTCACTAACAACATTTTCCCATGGAGCTTCTTCACCGGAATTACTTCCACTGCGATTCTTTGGTAGCAGCCTGACTCATCTTTAATCACAACAGTGTGCGACTAAGCTCTTTAAGTGGTCTGTCTGCGTTTTCTACGTGATCTGTGCTTCGACTTGCTGCAGCGCTTCACAACATCTGTGGCGAAGGGCACCTCTGTCTGACAATGTTAAATCTCACTCTGCTCGCACTCCGTATACAGTGCCTTGCATAAGTATTCACCCCCTTTGGACTTTTCTACATTTTGTCATGGTATAACCACAGATTAAAATTTATTTCATCGTGAGTTTATGTAATGGACCAACACAAAATAGTGCATCATTTGGAAGTGGGGGGAAATATTACATGGATTTCACAATTATTTACAAATAAAAATCTGAAAAGTGTTGAGTGCATATGTATTCACCCCCTTTACTGTGAAACCCCTAACAAAGATCTGGTGCGACCAATTGCATTCACAAGTCACATTTGCAAGTCACATAATTAGTAAATAGGGTCCACCTGTCTGCAATTTAATCTCAGTATAAATACACCTGTTCTGTGACGGACTCAGAGTTTGTTGGAGATCATTACTGAACAAACAGCATCATGAAGACCAAGGAGCTCACCAAACAGGTCAGGGATAAAGTTGTGGAGAAATATGAAGCAGGGTTAGGTTATACAAAAATATCCAGAGCTTTGAACATCTCTCTGAGCACCATAAAATCCATCATAAGAAAATGGAAAGAATATGGCACAACCGCAAACCTACCAAGAGGAGGCCGTCCACCCAAACTGAAGAGTCGGACAAGGAGAAAATTAATCAGAGAAGCAACCAGGAGGCCCATGGTTACTCTGGAGGAGTTGCAGAGATCCACAGCTGAGGTGGGAGAATCTGTCCACAGGACAACTATTAGTCGTCTACTCCACAAATCTGACCTTTATGGAAGAGTGGCAAGAAGAAAGCCATAGTTGAAAGGGATCCATAAACAATCCCGTTTGAAGTTTGCCAGAAGCCATGTGGGAGACACAGCAAACATGTGGAAGAAGGTGCTCTGGTCAGATGAGACCAAAATTGAACTTTTTGGCCTCAATGCAAAACGCTATGTGTGGCGAAAACCCAACACTGCCCATCACCCTGAGCACACCATCCCAACAGTGAAACATGGTGGTGGTAGCATCATGCTGTGGGGATGCTTCTCTTCAGCAGGTACAGGGAAACTGGTCAGAATAGAGGGAAAGATGGATGGAGCCAAATACAGGGAAATCCTTGAAGAAAATCTGATGCAGTCTGCAAAAGACTTGAGACTGGGGCGGAGGTTCATCTTCCAGCAGGACAATGACCCTAAACATACAGCCAGAGCTACAAAGGAATGGTTTTGATTAAAGAATGTTAATGTCTTAAAATGGCCCAGTCAAAGCCCAGACCTCAATCCAATAGAGAATCTATGGCAAGACTTGAAGATTGCGGTTCACAGACGGTCTCCATCCAATCTGACTGAGCTTCATCTTTTTTGCCAAGAAGAATGGACAAACCTTTCCATCTCTAGATGTGCAAAGCTGGTAGAGACATACCCCAAAAGACTTGCAGCTGTAATTGCAGCGAAAGGGGGTTCTACCAAGTATTGACACAGGGGGGTGAATACTTATGCACCCAACAGATGTCAACTTTTTTGTTCTCATTATTGTTTGTGTCACAATAAAATTTATTTTGCACCTCCAAAGTACTATGCATGTTTTGTTGATCAAACGGGAAAAAGTTTATTTAAGTCTATTTGAATTCCAGTTAGTAACAGTACATAATGGGAAAAAGTCCAAGGGGGGTGAATACTTATGCAAGGCACTGTAGGTCCCTTGCATTTTGACGACCTGTCATCGGTGTATGTTAGCCAGTGCCCAGCGTTCCCACCACACACACACACACACAGTATCACACATAGTCAGCCATTGTACTGCTCTGCTCCTGTGTTGCCTCTGCTGTCTGTGAGGAGGTCCTCTGCTCTCTTAGCCTTCTCAGCGTGAGTCACGCTCTCAGGAGCTTAAACATGTCCAGATGTTGCAGCTCTTTCAATCTTGCCCCAAAGCTGAAAGAGTGTTGATGGAACTCCAAATAATTTTTTATAGGTGATTGAAGAAATCCATGGCGGGATGGCGTCCCATTTATTTGCCCTTTATAACCAACCTAAGTAGATCGCACTAATACAGTTATTATTATTTGATCATTATTATTATTATGCCGGTTAATTAATCCATACAACTAATTTTGTACTATTAAGCATTCGTAAGATTATACATTATATCCCAGACTACATCTCAAGATGGCATGTCTGTATCATTAAATGCATCTTTATTCCTGCTGTATCAATCCCAGAAGCCTGGTCATAGCTGTATTGGAGTTATACAATAATGAAATGCATGTTTCCTGTTCAGGGATGACTTGGTGATCAGAGCTGCAGTATCATTTTTAGCCCCTCATGTGCAGCGATGATTAGAAAATGAAGAATAACAAAATAATAAATAGTTTTTGCTTATATGATCATTTTTGTGGTTTTTAGTTTACAGGAAGAAGCCAAGAACCAATTACACCAGAAGCACTGAGTCTGCAGTCTTTGAAATGAAAGAGGGAAAAGGTAAGGTGATCTGGAGAATTATTTTTTTTGACAGTTGGTGACAGCTCTCTCACTTGTCAGTTATTTAACGAAACAGTTTGGTTTGTAGTACTCAACCATTAGGGATCCTCTGGGATCCCTAATGGTTGAGTAGGGATTACTCACCATCATAAAACCGCCATAAGGAAAAAGCATTGAAGGTTAACATTATTCTGTGTTATGTGTGTACTGTATCTTGCGAATGTGTTCATTTCTGAAGACCTGCTCAACCGACGCACCAAACAGACACATTAGGCAGCCTTGACGCTGTATGCATAGTTCAAAGCAAGTATATCTCTGGCCTTCCTTTCATGTATGACAATAGACTTATGATCCCCTCCTGCATAACTGCTGTAGATGCATTGTTAATATCGCACATTATGCAAATCCAGATGTGCCACATGGTCTGAGGTCTTGGGTTGGCCCTCTAAAGGTATACGATAGCAACACGTTTATGTTAGCATGTATGTGAGCAAAGACGTTTAACACGCAGCCTGTCGTACAAACGCATGGTTAAACAGCAAGTATAGCTCCTTCTTTTTAAGCTTTTAGCCATGTCAGCAAGAGTAGCTGAGGATGAGGGCAGGAGGCTACGCGGCTTAATGAGTGGAGTCTGTTTCCCTTGTTGCTGTGGAAGTGTTGGAAACAAAAAATAAAAGAATCCCTTCAGGACTAAACAATATAACTATCATATTGCACATATAGCTGTATCATGATGTGGTTGAATGTTACTTCTAGCCAATACAATACAAGTAAAATACTGCCTAAGTAATTGCTTAACACTTATGTATAACATATAACATATAACAACAACAAATATAATTATTGCTGGTGGAAAAAACTACAGCGTCACATGTATTGCATTGAATATGGGTAATTAAATCAGTAAAGTCTGCCTCCCAGGACGTCTGCTTAAGGCTCCATGTGCATTGGATGAATGTGGCTTTGGACGGTCCTCAGCACTCAAAGACTTGCCGGGAATGCCGCTGAAAAGTCAGCGACAAGTGAGGAAAAGTCGCAACATTTGGATTCGGCCGGAGAATCAAGTTCAAATCAGCTAAAGTTGAACCAGATATTTCTTTGTGAGCCAGACAGCTGGCTTCACTGTTGTATCCCAACCACCCACTGCACATATCAAAATTTCTACTGGATAGAAAATAGCCCCCAGCGCTGACTGAACTTTCTGATTGATTTACTCATGCGGGCGATGGGATCGAACACACAGGCCCCTCCCCCACCCAGGGAGAAGGGCGAACCACTGACCCTCGCAGGTATTTCACATATGCACATGTTACAGGTTAACATTTTGCTGGAGAAAATAATCCACTTTAAAGCAGTGCTTTTATGGTCTCAGGTTTTTACATTATCAGCTACAGAGAGCAGCTGCACATGAAAATACATTGAATGTTTAGGGTTGTTAAAATCAAATGAGGATTTGTGAGGTGAAGGCGAGGAATGAGTCAGCCTGCGGTTGCTATGGCAATACTTTATATTAGTTAAGCTGCATGTCCAAAAAAATCTTACTCCTGAGTTTTAGAACAATGTGTCTGCCGGTAGCACTTTAGATTCGTTTTTTTCCTGGTGTAGAAAGATCACATCTCCATACTGACTACCTGAGTCAATATGGCTCTAACAGAAGTCACTTTTGATTTAAATAGAAAATGCAAAGCGTTTTAGAGGTTGTAACTGGACTTATATCAGAGTAGCATTCTCTGAAATGTTGGAAATGTTTTAGAAGAGATACTTCAAATTATACTGTTTCAAAATGAATACATGCATATACAGTTATATACAGAAACACTAAAAGTAACAACACACATCCCGTTGCTGATCTTGCCTGCTTAATTAATTAATATTGTTATTAAAACAGTTTAGGATTTCAGTTTGTGAATGACCCACTCCAGGAGCTTATTATAACCCCAATATTTTTTGGGCGTCTTAATGAGTTTTATTCATACTGGGGAGGGCCTGCTTGCTCAACTGGCGATACGGAGGATTGAGTCCTCCTGCAGCAGCCGAAGGTTTGGTTTCGACTCAGCCCTTTGCCTCCTCTCTTCCACATTCTCTCTGCCCATTTCCCGCTTGAACAGTCCTGTCAATAATGGCAAATGCCCTTGAAAATATACACAATAAGGTTTTTGAACTGGTTTTTGTTGAGTGTAGTGTTAACGTCTATATATATTTTTTTATCATATAAAAAGGACTAAAGGGGACATGTTAACATTAACAGTTAAAAACTTGATTTTCATTGGAGGTCGACTTAAACTAATGAGCATAAATTATTCAGCACTACGATGAATACGAGATCAGCACAGTTGGATTCAGTGTTAATGCTCTATTCTACAAAACCAACAGCTCAACAGAGGGAAGAGGGAGGAATCTCATCTTGCTTATATGATCATCAGAAGAAAAAGAGTCGAATTTGTAGTTTGCTGCTTTCCACATTCTTTCGTGCTTCCGTCAATTCCTGATCAATAACAGAGGAAACAATCACTGGCCTTGCCAAACGTGTGGCTCCGGATGAAGGATGAGGCAGCAGTGTCAAGTCATCGTTCATGTTGTGAGATGACTGTTGTGTTTTACAGGGAGGGGCCTCAGTGTTCACATACTGTGGAGTCAAATCCATGTGGTGGTGCTAATCGATCCTGTGGTTTCCACTCCTCGACTGTCTCCAAGTTAAGGCTTGCATAATTTAGTCGTGGATTTACAGCAGTATTGCGTTACCGTTGTTGCAATGTTGCAAGTACATGTGCCTGCACGCACATCTTTAAATAGACGCTCAGCTGTGCGCTCCTTCAGCTAAGTATCGACTTTCAGTGATGTGTTGGTTCTGGAGCAGAGTAGGCATGTTCAGTGCAACCGTTGGCTCCTGTGCGGGGCTCTGATCTGCACGTTGTGAATCAGGAAGATTTAGGAGACAGGATGTGCATTGTGCATTAAATAGTCAGATGTGTGTAGCGCCAAATGCCTTTTAATCTGACATAAGCTGTAATCTGAACACTCCAAAGTCTGCAGTGGAGGCGAGCACACATTGTTGAAGATGATTTGACGCTGTCTGATTGCATATGCACTTCACTTCAGGGACAAAGTGTTAGTCTATAGTGATCCTCTTATCTTCTTTGTATATGTTTGTTGCTTTGCCTTGGCTGTGTGTGTGTGTGCGTGTGTGTGCGTGTGCGTGTGCGTGCGTGTGCGCGCGTGCATGCGTGCGTGTGTGTGTGTTAATTTTATTCAGAGTAGTTCCCCTTTCACCTCGGAAGGTGTGGGGGGTGGGGGGTGTATCTCAGTTTGAAGGAGGTTCTAATGATTTTTCTTTTCTTCCAGAATAACCTCATGCCCAGTGAAGACATGAGAGCACCGAGGAGCACGTG
This sequence comes from Pleuronectes platessa, assembly GCF_947347685.1. Taxonomy (NCBI): domain Eukaryota; kingdom Metazoa; phylum Chordata; class Actinopteri; order Pleuronectiformes; family Pleuronectidae; genus Pleuronectes; species Pleuronectes platessa. The sequence continues at coordinate 27,378,960 of NC_070630.1, forward strand.
AAGATGTCCCAGAAGGCAACGAAAAGTACGTCTTTATTTGTCTTGTTGTGTTCATGTATTACACAAACTACACATAAACATAGACACATGTTGTTATCTTAGGATGGGAGCCATGCTAGCTGTTTTCCATGTTGAGGTCTCAATTTGACATGTCTCTTGAAAGGGAAGTTTTCTTAAACCTTCCTTCATTATCATTATTGTTATTGTTATGTTATTGTTGTTTGTATAATCTCTGTCCTGCTGTAGATTGACAGGTTGAAGAGAAGCTTTCATTCTTTCATCACACATAGACAGTATAGCCGTTTTCAGACATGAACTCAAGAAATTTTCTACAAAATTGGGTCTGGTCATTTTCCAGGACTTTCCTTTTACTTATGAAAAACGCAACAGGTGTGTCCAACATGTTCACAATAACAATTGGGCGGCTCGATTATCGCCTAAAAATAAAGCAGTGCTTTCATCCTCCTCCTCTTATGCCTCATTCAACTCCTCTGGTCTCCTCTCAGCCACAAACCCCCCTGTAATATGTCCATCCTTATTGTCAAAAGCTCTCGAATCTCATTATCTTCTAAAGTTAACATGTTTGTTTGTGTCTTATATCTGTGTGGCACCTCTTTTTTTTATCCCGAGGTGTTATAATTTTTGTATTTTTCACTTTAACCTCTAGCATGGATTAGAAAAATCAACATTAGCCCGCTCTCTTATTGTGAATTTGCTTACTCGGACGTTCACTGGACATTTTATTTCAGGGCTGAATGACTGTAGCAACTGACTCTGACATTTGCTCTCTCACATAAAGTCCCTCTGGAAACCTTCATAGTGCATGTCTGAAAACTGTCGAATTGAATGAGTTTTTTTTCATGCAGGTCTGTCAAATTCAGAAGCCAACCTCTGAAGCTATAGTCTCTTGTCCCAGGACAGAAAACTTATCATGGTATGAATGAAAAAAAACAAACAGGAGAGTTAGTGTCTTGACTTTAGAATAATTTAATGACGATAATGTTATATTTCCTGGCTTCATCTCTGCAGCACTCATCCACTTACTCACTGTCAGATGTACCTTTACTCACATGACTCATGTTTGAAGAGGGGCACTTTGAATATTCTGTGTTTTTCACACTCTGCTGTCTGAAACCATGAAAGATGCACGCTTCCTGTTCATCTGTGCAGTTGTCTTTGAAAAGCAAGTGTCATCGTTAGTACGCTGCTCTGTTTTAGGACTGATACCACACCTGCGTTGAATAAAAAGTTGTTTTTAGGAACTTAGAATGCACATTTCTTATTAAAATGAGTAATTATTTACATATCATCCATGCAAACTTTGAGTCTCACTGAAGCCAGCATATGTTTTTACATATGTGAAATTTGATTATTGTCTTTTAAAAATGTGTGTACATTTGTGTTTTTTGTCTTTGTTGACTAAAGCATGGTGCCTTAGGCTTCTCCCAGTTCTCCTCTTCTTCATCTCTTTTGTCACGTACTACTGTTCCAATGCCATACTTCAGAGGTAAACACACACACACACACATATACACAGTCTGAAGACAAAATATTCTTTCTTTATTCTTTCTGTCTCCATGGCCCTAGTATTGTGGTCACAGAATAGCAGAAATGCCCATTTCTGGTAAAACATAAGCTCATGAGGGCCGAGTATGTGCTGAGTCACTAAAAGTTGAGAAGACATTTGGATCATCCAGTGGTCAGAGCTGACGCTCAATTTTGGCCCTTCAAACATGCCCATTACTGCACACTTCTTGAGTGCTCTGGACCCAGTTCCTGGCACGTTGTGTATTTATGGATTCAGCAGTCCTCATGCCAAATGTGGTGATGTGTCTGTGTTTCAGCTACGGCGGCACCAGCAAGCCTCTGAACAGCAGCAGGACACTGTGTAGCAGCTGGCTAACCCAGAAGAAGTGGGAGAGCCTTAACTTTAAGTGAGTAATGGCATGTCTGTTTTATTTTTTTACACAAACTGGAGGGAGTTGATGGCTTATTAAGGGAGGGAGGTGTGCCAACATTTTATTTGACCATAAGGTCTTTATGAAGGAAAAGTAAACGTTAGTGAGAAAGAGCAGGGCTTGATTTATAAAAAATATTTTTCCATCTAAATCATTACATCAAGTTTCAGTAACTCAAGCGGAATGTCCTGAAATGGTTGAATATATAAGAGTTTGTATAAAACCCAGTATAAGAATAAGAAAAAGCTCTGGATAAAGATAGTAACTTGTTTGTCCTCCTCAGGTTCTGCTTTGTTAACTACAATCATTGTTCAAAATCCTCTTCCTCTATTATCAGTTTATCCAGCTGTATATTTACTGGTCTTTTCTATGGGCTCCCCCCTCTCTTACCTAATAACGATATGGTCTCCATCTGTCGCTTGTCCCAACCTCCTCCAGGGTCACAGTTTATTTCTCCAGCCCAGCAGACCTTCCGCTGCCCCTTAACCCCCAGAACACTCAACATTCATAATCCCCTCTGTTTACTCCTGCAACAGAACAGGATTGCATGATAGGCTTCTGCTGGGTTGCACTTGGATTTTCACATCAGTCATTACAGTTACAGCGAGGCCTTCCAGGCAATCACAGTGACATTTCTCTAATTAAACCCGTCCCTGGAGTTTGATCCTGATCCCCTGCGGAGAGCGAGCTGGCACACATGGGTAATAAATGTCTCAGAGACTCACTGTCAAAGACAGTGGGTCATAAACAGCTGTAGTCTGAAGCCAGTGGACACAGAGAGGCGATTGTTTCACATGTTAGAACCTGCCACATTTGTATCCGTCCACTGGCTCTGTGAGTGTTTTTGTTTTCCTTTTCCCTCTCCTCAGCTCAGAATCGCCAGCAGAGGATTTTTAACGAGGAAAATTTCAGTCCAGTGACATCATATAAATGGCTGCTTTGCTTGTAATGAGTCTGGTTTACGTTCTTAATAGATACCAGAGCATTTGGCAAAGTTAAAGCACCAGTCAAGCACATCAGGCAGTTTACCTGTTTGGCAGCACAGTTGGTATTATCCATTGTGTATCTCGATTATCGCCAAAAAAATAAGCCGTGCTCTTCATCCTCGTCCTCTGACGCCTCTTTCATCTGCTCCAATCCCCTCTCAGCCACAAACCCTCCTGTAATATGACCATGCAGTGGAACCCTGGGCGCTGCAGTTTGATGTTGTAATGGCTGCTCTGACATTTCTCATGCAGCATTAGCCGACAGACGCAGCTCTTTCTGAAACTGGAGGATTTCTTCTGGCGGGAGCATCTGTCTGAGCTGGCTTTACCATATGGCGTTAAGGGAAGTGGTATGTCGACTTCATATTAACCACAGCACAGCGTTCACTCAGCACAATGTCTAACACATATGTATTATATTTATTTTCATTCTCTTTATTCACACATTTCTACTCCTGAATAGTTGCCGTGTAGAAATATGAACAGCACACCAGCTTCAACTTCAATTCAGATGAATACCTATTTTTACCCCCAAAAATCTTTGATTACTTGAATAAAAATACTTTCAAATTTAATCCATGACCACACTTGACAATGACACCTTTGATGCTTTATGTCATAAAACCACACGGCATAAGAAGGTCACAAGAATCCTCCATTGTTTTTTTTAAATAACGGATCTACTTGTAATCAGGACCATACATTGCATTTATGACACCTGGTACTTTCTGCCCTCACAACACTGCACCTCTTGTTTGTGAATTGCAGTTTTGAGAGAACCCACACCTTTTCAACGGCTGTTTTCTCACTTTCCCTTCCAGAGCTGTTGCTGCTGAAAGTTCTTGCTGTAACTGCAAATGATCAGGTGCCAGCCAACATTGAAAAGTAAGTGTGAGCACACATTAGCCCCTTTTCCACAGATGCTACAGAAGTGTTTTATTGCACCAGCCAAGGCTTTGCTTAATAATAAGCCATTTGTATCTTGTATTTACTTACTTCCTCTATTAAGCTGTACTACATTAATTTTCTGTCCAACATGACTTATTTACTCTCATTATGGGTAATTGGATGATGCCACATTTAACAAGCCTGTTCCTCAGAACGAACAAAGCACAAAGCACAATCAGGTTTTGCTCAAATAATGAATAAGATAAAATGTGCTTTTATTGATCCTCCGTAGAGGAATTTCAGAATTACCACAGCGGCAGAGGGAGGCAGGAGAAGGCTGTTTTTGTAAATGTGCAATATAACGATACAGTTTGTGTAATTGTGCAATTTGTCCAAATTCTTTGTAATATAAAATATACAATATGTGCAGCAGTTGTTCGTGGATTATAGGTTTTGGTTTAAATGGTCAGTTATGTATCAGAGAGTTTTCTTTCTAATTGTATGATCAAGTGTGTGAAATTGAGGATGTAGTTGAAACTATTGTGGAATAATAAAATAATTAGTTTCAATATATAAGTATCTAAGTCCTGCTCATGCAGTTGCTAAATGTAAAGATGATGTAACACGCTGATTAGCATATTCCTGATATCCTTGCAGTTTGTCCACAGAGGACAGGTCTAGTACTAAGTTAGTTGATTTATTTGATGGTCCACCAATGCAACGGCCAGTCTGACTATGGACCCCCAAACTCCTTGGTAATATGCTAAAACCTAATATGTAACCTTTTTTAAGTTTAACCAACTTTTTCTTTTTACTTCTGTTAACTTATTGCAAGTTAAATGAACAAGTTGTTTGTTGTTTTTTGTTTGTAAGCAAGATTAAGCAACAATTATTGGATACATTACCATGCAACATGGTGAAATGATGCAGTATGGTTCAGGATCATGGATTGGATCATAATGACAAAAAAACAGGTTAATTTAGGGGACTGTTATTTTTTAGGGCGGGCACTTTGGTGCAGATCCCTCAAAGTTATGTACTCTACTGAGTGATAGTCTAGTTGACTGCGATTAAATAAGTTGTTCTCTATCCAGTTTAAATTTTGTGTTTTAGGAAGGAGCTCAGATTTTTCAAAATATATTATTGTGTTTAGCTTTATCCCTCATGGCGGCTTTTGCTGTCCTGCCAGTAGTCACAATAAGCTTGGACTGCATTCCTCAATACGACCCTGGTGACTCAAGTGCATTACATAAGACGGTACCAGCCAGTGTTTGAAGAACAGACCTCTATTCATTATGGATTTCATTCTTTACCTTGTACAGTCAGACACGTGATGCTGTTATGCATATCTAAAAAAAGTGTGGTTCGATTAAATGTTAAAACATCTTTCCATATCCAAAGAAACATCCAATCAAAAGTCATAGTCAGTAAACCAAATGTACAATCAAATGAAAAGAGACGCCAGCCATAGTTTAGGCCTCCAAAGTCTCAAATGTCAAGTCACTGTAATGTATAGTTGGGAGCACTTAGGTTTGGTCAAACTCATGCTCATCACAGCCCCTGTCTGGCAACAACACAATTGTGCAGATGCAGCAGAAATGTTTTCTACCAATCTGCTGATTAGCCACAGCTCCTTGAGTGATATGTCTTGAGTGCTGTGATAAACAGTTTATTGGAAGAGGCAGTTTTCTTGAAATGCATAACATTAAACAGCAAATTTGTGGGTCCAATTACTGCGAAACACAATGAAGATAAGCTTCTGCTTAGCATTCTGGCATCCCATAACAAGATACGCTCCTCGTGTCTTCCAGGCTGCACAGTGAATCCCCTCTGAAATAATTGGCTTTTGAAGGGCAGCCAAAATATTGTATAAATTTCAACCAGACGCTCTGTTTTTAGAATAAGCACGGTTCCCATGTGTCCGCTGATCAGGACAGTGTCCAGATTTAGTCTCAGTTTACCTTCATCAAGTAGATTTTGTTAAGTAAAGCACAAAGCAGAGCTAAGACAAGAAAAATGCATCAAAACACCACAAACCATAAGTTGGAAAGAAAAAGCATAAACCAGCACATGGAACTTATTTGAAGAACACTGATGGTGCAATGAGATAAAATGACACAGCATTTTTTTGCAGGGTATGAGGATGTTAGTATACTGTTCTGTGCACTCCTTGCACATGCATGGATTTTAGGTGCATGGATTTTGAGGATATTTAAACACCATTGTTTATTTACGATAAGTAGTTCTCAGATTTTACAATATAAAAATAGTTTTTCCTGCCTTCTCGAACTAAACAAACAATGTTTAACTATATTTTTTTCAATTTGTAATCAAAGAGTAACGTTTTACATTAATAGGACTAACAACTTGACTGTGTGTATGTTTGTGTGGTGTTTCTCCTCAGGCTTGAATGCAGAACCTGTGTAGTCATCGGCAATGGCTTTGCTATTAAAAACAGCTCATTGGGAAGCATCATCAACAAATACGACGTCGTCATTCGGTATGAAGCAACCACACCCCATGACAGTATTTTGTGCAATCGAACTCTTATTCTGTGAAGAGGAAATAGAGATGAGTTAAAGAAAATAGCATATGGGTAAGCACGTCTTACAGGGGTGACATATTGTCATACGGTTACAAATAGTGACACTCAAAATAGGAATAATAAACAACAGGAAGCAGTAAAAATCTCTCCACAACTACCTTCATGTCTGAGGGTACTTGGTTAAATTGAAAACACATTTTACCTTCAAAAGTTAATGTGTTGTTCCCCACTACACGAGCACAAACACAAACACACAAGTCAATGCAGTTTATCAATTCATTTGGGTGTGAACTTTATCCATGTGTCTGCCTGACCATCTGACCATCTGACCCTGACATTGCGCCATTCCTGCCGGAAATTAGCAAACTCCTGGGTCAAATCGAGTTCTTTAAAAGGAAGAAAAAAAGCATCTAGTTTACTCAAGGACAAAGGCAATGTCGAGCATCTGACTCTGCAGACTTGGAATGAACACATGCATTCTGAGTTTTTATAAGCCTCTTTCAAAAAGCCAGAATTTGGCCTGGCCACAATGCATTTTTTTCTTCCCCCCTCTACTGCCCTCCCCTTCCTCCTCCTCCTCCTCCCTCACATTTCTCCCTTCTCTTCTCAGGAGCAATTCGTTCCCCCGCCATGTGGTTATTGACATCCAGGATTCAATACATGCCTGAGACTTTGACGTCAGCGGTCTGTTCCTGTCATAGAAACACAGCTAGACTCAGATAGACCCTGTTGAGACACAAGTTTCCAAATTGCAGTCTAATCATTTAAGCAAAAAAGCTCAGTGTGTTGATTATTGTTCGAGGAATGAGTTATGATGTGGTTGTGTCAAGAATTTGTTCAACGTAATAAAGCCAACGTGTTCCCAGAATGAAGCACATTCAGTATCTAGTTTTAAGAACTCAACAGTCCAGTGGCGATTTTAGACTGAAATTTCTGGTGGGGCAATTTTGTATGACGTCATGTCACCGTCACAAAAATAGAGGTAGCTGATTATTATAAGCAGTAGGCCTATAAAGACCAGTAAGATATAATATGGGCTGCATTTTGTGTGGCAGCAGGGAGAAGAAATCCTATTTCAAATACAATTCACATGCTTTAGCGCTCTGTGCGTCACAAAGATGTTGCCTATAATACAGCGTCGGTCACATGCCGGTCTCAGCCAGATCCAGAACATTCTCAATACATCGCAAAAGAATTTTAACAACAGTATAAATATAATATCAAGTCCTATACAACCAAAAATACCTGTTCAGAGGTTCAGCAAAAGAACAGAAAACATCATTCGTCATTTGGTCACATGCCTAACATAAAAAAATACACGGTTCAACAGGCATTCTTCAGGACACAAAATGGCGAATACCAAAGCACATGCACCGAAAAATAATACATGTTTGCTAGCTTGCTGGAACGCTCTGAGCTAACTCACGAATGAAAATAAACCATAAAAGACTGAAGCAACTCGACTACTACAATCTTATAAAACACAAAACATTCTCAACAACTTACAGATAACTTAAACTACGAACTTTACACATTAGTGTCGCGCTGTGAAACATCAGTACCGGTCTCAGTCAGGTCCAGAACATTCTGGTAAGAACCGTGGCAATACAAACTATGACCTATAGAGGGCGCCAAACACTTAAACACTCAATACAAAAATAAATGATATACGAAGCAGAGGGAAGTGGGGCACATCTGAAAGTGCCCCATCTCCCAATGTTAACTTCAGCCTGTGTGGTTCACGTTCATTGGTGTTTCCATGGCAACAGTATTAAGCTTGGGTCGTTGCCCCACGAGCAGAGACGGACGGCAAGAGAGAAGCGTTTCACAGAGCAACCACACAGACAGAAACACACACGAATCAAATTACTCCAAACAAGACTATAATGCTTGTGAGTCAAGTTTATTCACACACACATTCAAGCTACTTTGCATATAAATAAAATAAAATATGTTTTGCCACAAAGTACAGATGTATTGAGCTTTCTGCACAACAGCGCCATCTGGATCTGGTGGGGCAGTGCCCCACGTGCCCCTAATGTAGAAACGCCACTGCAACAGATGCACAAAGTGTCTGAGAACAATTTCTTTACATTATCTCTTTAAAGTTGCAGTGTGTAGCATTTAGTGACATAAAGTGATGAAGTTGCATGTGGCGGTTGAACACCCCTCACCTCATCTTCCCCTTTCTAAATATGACAGAGAACCTGTGGTAACCTTCAGTTTTCATAAAAAAAAATGTGTGTTTAGTTTGTCCAGTCTGGGCTGCAACAAGAAACATGACCGCCTCCATAGAGAGGAACCCCCTGATGTAAATATAAAGTATTTTAATATATGGGGCCCATTCTAGGGTAAATAAAACAACAATTTGTATAATTTAGATGAAACAAATACTCGTGAAAACATCGCTAGGATTATTTAATGGTAAATTTCTGTCAATAGATCCATTTCACCAAAATCTTAAACACTGGACCTTTAGGGCATGTTGGACAGTGAGCCATGACCCGGGACATATGTGGAAGGACCAGATTAAAAAAAGATCCTGGTGATTTAATGTTTTACACTTCAGATCAACAGGACTCCTGCAAATACTTAATACTTATTTACAAAAACGAATGAAATTGCGCCTTTTCTAATTCAGACTCATATGGGTTAGGGAAAACGCATGTCGCAGCGAAAAGAAAAGCATTTAGACTTAATTTGATAAAGAAAAAATTTGATTGACGTAACATATAAAATAACTTGGTTGGCTAACCAAACGGGGAGCTTGAATAGTTGTTACATCCCTATATTGTTGGCTTCAGTCATAGTCTGTATATAAAAGTGGATGATGACAGGACTGTCCTCAAAATGTGAATCCAAAGCATCTCAATCGCCTCCTAGTGGTTGCAGTAACTTTCATAAATCCTGCTTCCTCCATGTTAGTTGGTAGGGCACGCCTCAATCAAAAAAATCAAAGTACATGTCAAATAAAAGATACTCAAAGATGGTTTCTGATATCTCAGGTAGTTCTTATAACATTGATGAGTGTTCAATGCTTATTTACTAGTAAGCTTAGTTTTATTTAGTTATTTGAAGCTAGAAAAATGGGGTGAAACATGATTGACAGCTGAGGCTGACGCACAATTGGTCCAGCATGAGTGCAGAACTTTTTGTTGTAGCCCAGACTGGACAAATTAAACACCCATTTTTTTATGAAAATTGAAGGTTACCACAGGTTCTCTGTCATGTTTGGAAGGGGAAGATGAGGTGAGGGGTGTTCAACTGCCACATGCAACTTCATCACTTTATGTCACTAAATGCTACACACTGCAACTTTAAAGAGATAATGTAAGCAATTGTTCTCAGACACTTTGTGCGACTGTTGAGTTCCTAAAACTAGATGCTGAATGTGCTTCATTCTGGAAAACTTTGGCTTTATTAGTTTGAACAAATTCTTGACACAACCACATCATGCTCAGGACATTAAGCATAGCTGGCTTTCATGCTAATGTAACATGCTAGCTATCAATGCAAAGCGCAAGAGAAGTGCTTATGAAATTAAATTCACAACAGTGAAATACCAGGATCAACAGATACATCCACCCCCCTTTTGCATTAACTTGATGATTGATGATGATTGGCTAACACCTATGCTTGAGTGTTTGTTTGAACATGAGTTGATTAAATGGTGCCTCAATAACTATCCAATTAATACTTAGCTCGACTTGATTTTTATGTTGTTACAAATGTCAAATGGTTTGGATTTCAGTTTTTTTATGTGTACCATCCGGGGATAAGTATAATGTTAAAATTAGTACACATACATTTTTAAAGCTTAAGGAGGCTCACACTGATAATTACGTTGGTTAGCTAGAGTCCTTTTTCCAGAATCCCTACAAAAGAGGTGGGAGCTACAAGGTTAGCCTGGTCTAACCAATTAGCCAATTCTGAAGTTGTTTCAAAGTTCAGGATGATTTCAAACATGGAAATACTTCAAAAATGAACCATGAACACGCTTGTCGCTGAATGTAGTGCCATGTCCCTGCCTCAGGTTGAATGATGCCCCGGTGAGAGGATATGAGGAGGACGTGGGGAACAAGACCACCATGAGGTTCTTCTATCCCGAGTCAGCCTCCTATAACCCTGGACTGCACAACGAGCCCGGCACACTCATGGTCCTGGTGCCTTTCAAACAGCAAGACCTGCGATGGCTCAAAGAAATCCTCTATAATGAGAAGAGGGTACAGGATATGTGTGAGAATTCACTCTCTCTCACACAGACACACTCACAAACTTGTTTCACTGTCTCTCCCTCACATAACAACAGTCCTCTCCTAAACCTAGCCAGCCATCCATATTAGGAACAAATACTTGAGAGGTTTGACTTCAGCGATGCTGTGTCCTTTAGAGTTAAATGTAGTTTCCACTGCAGCGTCTGTTGCTCCAGGTGCCTTCAGGCTCCTGCTGCTAATAGTTGCAGGGTCATTAACTGCTATTTTGCAAATCAATTCAGTTGCCTTGAGACATGAGGGAGTCATAGGTTTAATTGCATCTCTGTTTGTCTAAACGAAGTCAGTGGACTGACCCAGAATAGGGATATTTTCCTCTCTCTCTGTCCTTTTGTTCCTTTCATGTGACATAACATCCTGCCTCTTATTTTTGCTCTATTGTTAATGTGAACATTCCCAGGTCAGGAAAGGCTTTTGGAAGCCCCCTCCCCAAATCTGGTTGGGCGACATCAGTAAAATCAGAGTGCTGGACCCCGACTTTCTGCACCAGACTGCAGAGAGACTGCTTCAGATCCCCCTGCATCCCAAGACTAAGCAGGTGAGAGACTGCTTCAATGTCTCCGTTATGAGAATCATGCCCCTGCGGAAGTGTAGATTTTATTTATTTCAATCAAATCTCCAACTTCATCAGTCCGGAAAATATGACCCCAAACTGAGGTGGTGATGCTTCTGTCTCTGTTGCAGCTCATTTACTTTGACCTTTTCTGTCATCCACGTCTGCAGTTTTCCCACCAGCTCTCTTGTTTGTTCCCTTTCTCACTCTTTTTTCCATTTGCCCCTCGTTGCTTCCCACATGAATGTTAACAAGGCGGGACGGAGCATCCACTGATTAGCCACAGCTCCTTGAGTGATATGTCTTGAGTGCTGTGATAAACAGTTTACTGGAAGAGGCAGTTTCCTTGAAATTTATCCGGGTCAACTGCGAATTTGTGGGTCCAATTACTGCAAAACACGATAAAGATTAGCTTCTGCTTTGTATTCTGGCATCCCATTCCAAGATAAGCTCCTCGTGTCTTCCAGGCTGCACAGTGAATCCCCTCAGAAATAATTGGCTTTTGAAGGGCAGCCAAAATATTGTATAAATTTCAACCAGAAGCTCTGTTTTTAGAAGAAGGACGGTTCCCAATGTTCCCTCTAGGCAGAGCTGATCAGGACAGTTTCCAGATTTTGTCTCGGTTTATCTTCATCCAGTAAACGACTCAGTTAAATACAAAAAGTAGAGCAAAGACAAGAAACATATTCAAAAAACAACAAACCATAAGTGGAGAAGATTCAACGTAAACCAGCACACAATTTGATTGAAGAACTGTGAAAATTCGAAAAATGTCACGTATGAAAAGTTACCATGACAATTTCAAATATTACATTTTTTAATTTCAAGGCCTAACAACTTGTATTTGTGTGAGATGTGTTTGTTGATCTTCATTGTGTTCATTTTGTGTCTTAAAAAAATGAAAAAAGAAAGTAAACGCAAGAAACTTAAATCCAAACACAACGAAGCACAAGAAGCATCCGCACACATAACATAATGATGGAGCAGCGATTGTGCAATGAGAAAACATGACGCATTATTTGTTTTTCTTTGCAGTGTACTATTGATGTGTTTTTGTTACACAAATTGGACCTAAACTCACTTTGGCTGAGGCGTTAGGATTTTGAAACGCTCTGGGATTTTGACTTAGACCATTACTCAAGTAGAATGGAGTTTTTATTGGCTCAATGCGTCCCATCTGCCAAGTGGGGCTTGTTGTGTGTTTGGTGGGGATCGTCTCTGATGTGATCCTGAGCCCTAGTGTTGTTTTTGGTTCTGCTTGTTCCCCCTTCTCTTGAGCCCTTTTTGTCCAAGAGTCACTGGGAGGAGGAGGTGTTTTACCCTTTTTAGAGCGCAGTACAAACAACTGGCTGGTGTGTTAGAGGAGCGAGCAGTGGGAAGGCGGTGATCCCACAGGCGACCAGCGGGCTCACCCCACTGGAGCTCTGCACCATCTGCACAGGCTGTATGAAAGGAAGGGGTCAGGGGAAGAGCAAAGTAGGCAGGAGGAGATGAAAGATGGAGCAACAGGCTTGTTTAATAACTGCTAAAACATCTGAAGCTGCTGTCAGGGCTGCAAATATCTATTTTCTTTTTAAAACAACTATGAATTAAGATTTTGAACACATTAGAAAAGCTAAATTTGCCTTATTAAACCCATCTCATCATCATGCCTCTTCTTTGTGACTCTGGGTTGAACATTTAGAAGGTTGAGGTCAAATAATTCCCATATAATTATTTCTTACCCATGAATACTCACCCGAAATTCTTCAGACATAATCACTATTTATACTGCATACTTGCCTGATAATACTCTTTATAGGAGCCCAAGTAGCGTCTTTGAGGTGAAAAAAGTTATTCTGTCTATTTGTGCTGCAATTTAAATTGAATTGAGAAAACCAACCACCTTATCATGGTGTATAGAAACTGATATTATTAATTCAGGGTGGCATATGGTTATGAGGGGGTCGTAAAGGCTGGTTTAGATTATTAGGGAGAAGAAGACTCCAGGTCTATGTGAGTCGAGCCTCACTTAACTTGAATAAAGAGGTGAACACCTCTTTGTGCAGCAGCGGTGGTGCAGCTTCCAGGTTCTGTGGTCTGAGTCCTTCAGCAGCTCTTTAATCACCGCAGCCTAATTACCGCAGGTCACTTTTACAGTTTCAGAAAGAAAGCTGCAACCAACATCTACCACAGGCCAAGCAAACAGCCCATTCCATCAAAAAGGTTTAGATCAGGCACTGCAGCCGTCCACAGAACACCAGCTGTGGTCCCTACTGTAGCAGCTCTGCGCCCTCTTCACACCACACCCTCCTTTAGATAGAGGCCCTGCCAGATCGACAAGGAACAACTTGTCCCTTTCCTACCCTTCTTTTTCTCGCACGTACACACACGCTCTTATTTTCACACTTTACTCACCAAACACATTCTTGTCCTGAGCTCTTGTATGTCTGGTTCGCAGTGGGGACAGCACGCAGCCGGCCCTCGCCCCTCTCTCACCAAGGCTCCTAGGGCCTGAGTCCAAACTATGCGCTGGGCTGGTTCGAGGCTCACATGTTCACCCGTGTACTGGTGACCACATGGGGTTAATACACACAGAATGTCAGCTGGGTCCTGATGCGGGAAGCCCATCTGTTTCTGAGTTAAAGTAAAAGACAGTAGTGCTCAGTGCAAGAGCAAGTCAAAGTGATCTGTATCCCTACAGCGCCTTCTTTCATGCATCTCTTATCAGACATGTCTAGACTTAACAGGAGTCCGCCCTCATCTTCGAAATCCCTCGGACTCAATGTCTTTCTAAGTGGACATCTTCGTGAGTGTCTACCAAGTATTATTATATATGTGTATCCCTTTTCTGTTTTTATTTCAGTTTTGTGTCCATCACAGTAACATCATCCACCCGCTTGCTGTGAGTTTTCCAACACTTTTTTGCTGTATTCTCACTCTGGCATTTTCGTTCTCACATATACAGCTACAGAATTTAATGGAAAATGTCCTGAATTCGGTTCATGTCTGAAAGCAGCTTTGAAGACACTGTACTTTGATGCAGGTCTTTCAAGTTTGGCCTAATAGTTGTGGTTTGCCTGAACATTGAAGTGGAGGTTATTTTGCTGTACAAATGCAGCACTAAGCAAGACAGATACAAATAGGTGCATGTCACCCTAAGAACAGTGAACACCCATGCCCTCATAAGCACAAGATAAACTGTTGTGCAGGAATTCATTTTCAAAACAAAACAAAAAAGGGATCTGATCTGAGGGGGACCTCAGAACAGCCAGATCCAGACTCCAAGATAACTGGAGCAAATAAAAAATGCAGTCAACCTAAACAGAGAGATACCCGACAGCAGCAGTTTAATTAACAAACACGTGAAGGAGAAGAGCTGCAACATAATGATGCTGTTTTATGAACAAATGTTAAAGTCATTAAAATAATTGACTCACATAATATTCCCACCTTGTGTGCTAACAATAAAACATTCTGATATGCACCACAGGTTCAATTTGATGAATCTTAGAATGACACAAAGGGTTAAGGGCAATCATTTTCATTTCACTTTGAACATTTAATTCATAGCCCTTTTCAAACCGGCGTGACACCTTAGTAATCTGCTCAAATAAAAATATGTTGATTTTTGGAAAAATACAAAACAGAATTTGTATAAGCAAAATTAGACGACGGAGAAAATACAAAAATTAAGGCAAAATAATTATGTCGAAAAAAATAAAATTGATAGCAAACGAATGAGAACTGGGGCACCCCCACCCCTGTCCAATCAATGAAGGCAAACATGCTCAAAACCAATATTATAACAAATTAAATTTGTTTTTTCCATTATTGTATCTGAATCTGTATTAAATTGACAAAGGACCTTTAGTTTTGTTACCAGTAGAAAGTTTAGGCAAACAGTAAGCACTTTATCTGGAGGAATATCAGAAGTAAGTTCTTGTGAACACGGGCGCATGCACCAGTGCTAAAGCTGGAAAGTAGATATGTTCTCTGGGCAGGAGTAGAGGAAACGTGACGATAACATGAAGAGCTGCAGAGGAGAGAGATACGAAGAGGCTGTTGGTGAAAGTGAACAGCGGGACGGAGAGAGAACGGCTCTTCTATCTCCAGGTCATGTAGAAGTGATTCTCTTGCCTCTGTGAACATGGATAATCATTGACAGTCCTATGTGGAACTTGAGGCACCACCGGGGTCATTGCACACAGTAAAAGAGTCCGCCAGGCGACAGAACCGTGTTGGTTGTGTCGCTAGGGACGACACAACCAACACGTCTCAGCCCATTAATCCTCACATGCACAGTGCCGTTTCTTGTTTTTTTCCCAGAACAAGTGAAAAGATCAGGGTCTAATAACGTCTGCCCAGTAGTGATCAGGGAATCGAGCCACGTTGAAAAGGTCCTTTGATACATATGCAGTTGTCTCACTGTTTCACTGTCATTGATCAAAACATAACTTGATCCGAAATGACAGAAATCATCTTTGAATTTTTTACTTTTTTTAACTTTTTTTACTTCCTCCCTCAAGAAAAACAAAACCTGGTCCATCGAGGCCGCTGTTGGGGACATTAACAAAACAATAAGCACTGCAAGAAAAATAACTAAATGGGTCCTTGGTTTTTAAAAGGTAACTAATATACAGTAGTTCCCCACCTTCACCCACTAATCTATCAAAAGGATAGAATAACAGAAGAATTGGACCTTAACCAAGAGATCGTGGGAGTCACAGAGATGACAAACTCTTACAATAAGCAAACCAGCAAGACAAACCAACTGAAAGTGTTGATCTTCTGACAGCATCAACCAAATGCATGATGAAACCAAACCTCCTTATAAACCCTCCCAGCATCCCAGGTGCATCCCCTCGCTCCTAGTGAGCAGGGGAACCCGTGACCTAGTTTCTGATCTCCATATGATCTCTGTGGCCATAACACGCAAACAAAATGTGTTTATATCTTATTTTCTCACTCATACTGTTGATAAAAGTGAGAAATACTTCCAGGATCCGCACCAAGATGTGATGCTGATAGGTTCAGTACTTTTTGTGTACTCCTGCTCAAAGAGACACACTAACAGACACGCCTCCTCGTTGGACGTCATAATAAATATTCAACCCCGTTCTTAGACTGCAGCATTTTTATTCTCCACAACTGAATACGCCTCACACATCCATAAATAGTCACTTTTTTTTATTTTTATTTGAAAAGTATAATCCAGAATAAGGAGAGAAAAGGTCACAATCCAGATGTGCAGTTCTCTCAACATCAATCCAACGTATATTTGGAGCTCCGCTCTGCTTCTGAATCCTATAATACTGCTAATACCTGAAGTATGTGAACAAATTGATTATTTTCAGTTTTAGAGATTCATCAGCAGGTATCCTTCACTGATAAAGGATGGATACATTTAATATCCAACAGATGCAGCATCACTGTGGACTTCAATTCTGGAAAGAAGGAATCACTCAACTGATTGTATCACTGCTCAGGACGCACACTTTCAGGGCCTGGGCTCTGAATGAATTTGAAAAAAGGTGCCTTTAAAACCGATTCAGTCGCTTTCAGGCGGCCAACACGTGAACACAATTCCTTTGGTTTGGTGACTGTAGCCTCTGGAAACAATCATGTCTTATAAATTACAGAAAGGCCTAAAAATGTATTGAAGAATTCCAGTTTCTGTTGCTTTTTACTGCTGTAAGTGGATAATCGTCAATAGTGGGATGACAGGAAACGGAGGGGAAGGAAGGAAGAGCGAGTTTCTATAAATGGATTTGAACTTGGGATGTTGTGGTTCACGGCCGACACCTTAAACCCTGAAGGCCAAAGGGACATAAGATTATGTTTTACTGGCATCCAGAGTCTGTTCTCCAGAATTATCATCCACTTTCATTGAGCGCTTTACTTCTGTGCTCTTACATTTTTCAGAGGACATATGTCAGCTGAAGGTGAACCGTCGTCTTGAGTGTTATGACCAAAGATTTCGAGTGCGAACTTGGTTTAAAGTTATTTCAGGCATCCCGAGTGATTTCCTTCAACAGTGTGCACTCAAGTAGCGATGAAGCTGCTCTCCCACACACATGTTGGGCAGTGAGATGGTGCTGCAGTTCGGTTCTGTTCAACAGCTCATATGAAATTTGAATTTTCACATCACTCGGCTTTTATTAGGTGGGTAGCTGTGTGGGATGAAGAAGTAGATGTCCGCAGGAACTGTAAAAACAACACAACTTACCAATGAGCAGAGACAGGAGTGCACTTGGAGGACGTTGTTTTGATGAAGTTCATGTGTAGTTCAGCAAGTCTCTGTTGCACTCTACTACCATCTAGTGGTGAAATGAAAGGCTAGTTGAAAAGGCTATTTTACCGCAAGTCTAGTTGCCACTACACAACAGATCACATAAGACGATCAGTCTCTTTGAATTTACTCTGTGTAGGAGTGTGTCAAACACAATTTTCATTATATCCAAGACACATATATAGTAGCAGATTCAAGACAAATCTGGAGGAAAGCAGGAAATGCGTCTTGTTTTGATGCCACCATTACATTTTCAAATCGTGCACATAGAGGCTTTAGCAGGTTGTGTGCAGTGAGCTGTCATTGAGTTCCGTGTGTTACAGAACCCGGTGCATCCGACCACGGGGATTCTCGCCGTGTTTGTCGCCCTCAACTACTGTGATGTGGTCCACATTGCTGGGTTTGGATACCCTAACTCAAAGAGCCAAAGGCAGCCCATCCACTACTACGGATACGACACCATGAGGTCTATGAAGGTGGGTATCTGTCGTCTACAATCTTTGGTGAAACATGCCTTCAGTTCTTTCACTTGTGACGCTCCTCTTTCTCTACACTGCAGAATTCTTACCACGACCTCAATCACGAAGCTGATGCCTTAAAACGACTGGAGGATTCAGGAGCTGTTTTATACCTGCACCCACATTTATGATACACACACACACAGTTTGATTGAATCCAAAACAAGTAATTTTATGTGGCATCTGGGATCCCGATGTGCCTTGTACAGAGGGACACTGGTGCATTAAAGATGCTGCAGTGTAACAAAATGGGCTGTTTGTCCACCTCAAGGTAAATCCACTAAAAGTGCTCGCTCTTGCCATTGACAGGTTCAGATTGTTATTGTTATAAGTGTCTGACAACATTATAGATACGATTCTAGACCTTTTTGTGACATCCTCATGTGACCAGAAACGGCCAATATGTGGATCAAAGCCTCCAGACGCCTTCCCCAAAAGTAGTACTTGTACAATGCAGAGCACAGGAGTTGGTGGTCCACCGCTGTGTGAAGTATCTGAGTACCTCCATCACCACTGATCGTCACACAGCAATGTCTGATAACATTGGTTGTTGGATGATTCCAGTGCTTTTCATGTTTTTAGGGCCACATGATCTCATGGAACAGGTGTTTTCGAGATTTTTATAAATGTCACAGCGTAGAATTGATCTTTGAGCATTTCAGATCTGCATCTCAGATGGGAGTATGTGTGGGAGGTTGGTGGTGGTTTCCTGTATCTTGCACATCAGTGAGCTTTAAAACGACACAGATGACTTTTATAATGTGTTTTAGTTTCATATTTAATTTTATCACATGAGACATATTGTTTCTCCTGAGCTCAAAGTCAATTTCACTGATGAAAAACTACAAGCAAAAATTGGGTGTTTTTGAATCTAAGGGGTTATTCTTGTCGTGAACTTTTTCAATGTACATTTTAGTTGAGGTGAAAATGAAACCTGCTCAAAACTGATTCACACAATTACGTGGATGTTATTCATGTGACTTTCTCTGACTGGAAATACAATTTGTATTTTTTACAATTAATAGATTAGAAATCCTTTGTTTTATTTATGAAGAAATTTCCAGATGCAAATAATAAATTTTTGTATTGTAAATAATGAAATAAATTTTAATTAATAGAATAATCCATTTGAATGTCATTATTTGCAGTCCATCTAGAATGGCCCAACCCATATTATGTCTGTCAACATATTTATGTTCATGTGAATTATTGAATGCGCTCATGGATCAGCTGCATGGCAATCACTGCACTTTGATGAGCTGACCTGAGAGAGCCTGCATTAAGCCGTTATTTGTTTGGCAATAACACTGTCCACCACTAGATGGCAGAGAGCCTCTGTTGCATTGATGCTTTGCAGTCAGTGCGTTACTGCACTGCACATGGTGCAGTCATGCAGCAGCCCATCTCAAAGTGCCTGGGGTGATGGTAACAGCAAAACCAGCACCAGCACATGTGCGAGGAAATACACGGAACATCTGGAGGTTCAGGACATTTCACAATGCTTATAATGAGACTGACTAACATACACTTGCCACTTAGTGACAGATGTTAATGATGGTTTCTAGCTGGTGCACACACAACTCTTTGTTATTAGTGGTGACGTGAATGGAGTTGTGCCCTTGGCATTTAAAACTCAGGCCTGCTCATGTGATGGCGCACCATCATTATCAGCCGCGATCAGAGTGACATTCGACATTTGTTTCGCTTGCAATCATATTTCTCACAGTAAAAGGTGTAATACAACCACAACAACAACTCCCACTTCATCTGTTCCTTATTGTAGCACATTCCTGGTATTGTGGTTTGAGTGTGTACACATAAAACATCAAGGGATGCACACTTCAGTGCAGTGTGCTATCTGTTGACTAGGGAGATAGCCCTTCTGCTCAAGGTCAGACTACAAGAACAGATACTTTTGTACTTTATGTAAGATGCACTGTGCCATGGTAGTAGCAGTACTCCTAAAGGGAGGTTTTTAATGCCGTCTACTACTTTAGCTGAGGTACATTTGCTCAGCTGCATGATCGTTTTGTCTAAATCTGTGTGTTTTTCCTGCTTGTGGCTGATACGGGAGCTATCCTCTTTGCAGCAGAGACCACCACGCCTGCCCTCTTTTTCAGTTTACTGGATTTGTCAGTTGTTGGTGCTAACTGATTTCGCCACAGAGACCCAGGCTGACAGCAAACACAACATCCTTTTCAGCCCACTTAGAGCTCATCAACTCAGCTCTGAGAGCCATTCATTACGTGTGGAGGGGGATGTTGTCTGTAGGTGTGAAACCATCCTTATTCAAGACCTCCTCATGCTTTCAGACATATTTAAAGGAAAGCCTACAAGCTTTAATAAGTCATTCACATTCAGACGATTAGACACGTACAGTTTGTGCACATGATTCTAATCAAGCTGCTTTCACAGATGCACCAAACTCCGGACATTTTACTTAGATTCTCTGAAAGGCTGTATTTGAAAATGCAAATGTCCATGTGAGGTGTTTTGGACGTTTTCTGGAACTTCTCCTGCCAGCCCCCTAGTAAAATGTAGGAAAATTACTAAATGAGCCCATGTGGGAATAGAGAAGGAAAATGTTCGGAATATTGTTTACTCGCGAAATGTTGATCACATTTCTGATATGCAAGGGATGCAAAAAAATAACCCCAAAATAATAGAAATAGCTCCAGATGAAAAAGAGGTGCAATACAGAAGCTCTGATGAAGATGTCAAATTGGAATGTATACGTCGTGTCCTGCACGCTCGACTCAGGTACCACCCCTCACCTGAAAGTTTTCCTTGTTGTAAATGCATCTGACCTGGACAATCTCCTGCGGTGTTCATGTAAAAGGCAAAACCTGAGTTCATGCCTGAAAACTGCTTCAGATGCATTAACTCTGAACTTGCAGTATTTCTCCAAAAGATATATCTGACCTTTTTTTAAATCAAAACTATCCATACTGTTGATATACATTTGTTTTCCCAACAAATCAAGGGAAGTGTTGTTGCTTCATGCTTGATGGCCCGTGCACATTTTCCATTACATAACAGGGAGTTACATAGCGGCCTGTCTGTGTGAAAACTGAGAAGCCAGGTCAGACTTTTCAGGAGAGTCAGCATAGCATTGAACCCCCCTAAGTCCGAAGCGTGCATGAGTGTGTGCTGCAGGACGTACTGCACAGTGCTCTGAACCAAAGCATCTTATAGTGCCATGAGTGCATTCACTTTCAGCACGGGTAGCTCCTGTGTGAATTAAACCGCTAACCCTGGTGATCACGCTGTGTCGTACCAACTGAGCCATGAACACAGGCTCTTCTATGCATGTTGTCGTGGCCATATGAGCCCATGTAGCGGCTCTGCACAATACGATTCATTTGGAATGCATAGCTTTGATCTTTCAGGCAGACCCCTACAAAACTGTGACTCCACCATGCTCTGGTTCTGATTTGACAAATCAGCATTTTCAAAGAAAAATGCATGGACCGTGATGATTGCAGTTCCACTGTGTAAGAGCGGCCACAGCTCCACGGCGTCATTACAGTATATCTCATTACACCATCTGCTCTCCACACAGTGCCACTGCAGCGTCCTGCTTTGAAGCAGTTGTTTCCTACTTTTGAAATGATGATCGTCTGTTAGATTACCAGATTAATTTGCATATGCTGCACGCTAATTTGGGAATATTAAATCAAATACAGATTTTTTTAATTGAACAGCTTAAATAATAATCAAATAAAAGGCATCGTACTTATGCCGTTGAATGTTGAACCAAAGGGATCAGGAGCTCGAACACTTTCTTTTGAGGGGACACAAGCCAAAAAAGCAACAGAGCCATTGTTGAGGTTAGTTTTCCCTCTGAAGTCATTGACCTGTGAGGAACACAGCGATCTGGTGAAGACACCTGAGGCCTCTTTTATTCTCAACACCCCAAAAAATAAATAAAGACAACATACGATGTGGCTCTATGGTGCGACTGTGTCAGGAGCCCAGTGGATGTTTTGTGTGGGAAGAGGTACAGTACAGACCCGGCAACCCAGAGAGAGGGCATCTGGCTTGGCTCACTGATAACTCCCCCACAGCCCCGAGAGCTGCCGTGAGTCAGGTGCTCATGCAAACACAACATTGCCATGGGAACGAGGGGGAGAATGAGTGCGAAATAGGAAGAGTGAGGGAGAAAGAAGAAGAAAAAAAAAAAGATAAGCTGCTTTTCTCCACTGAGAGTTTTGCTAGTTCTGCTTTTCCTTCATAAAGCTCCTGTATGATTTCCTCTCCATACAGAGAGGCTTTGGGGTAAAGGGGGAAAAAAGAGCCTGATGCACAGTTTTCTTGAAAAGCAACAGCTGTCGACAGAATAAAAAAGTAGAAAGACAACTTCAAATCACTTTATGCTAAGGGGTTCCATGTTACTCTTGCACAATTGAAAAGGTCAGCCAACTCAGCTGATTAAAAGGCTAACACGCCGTCATTGTTTCCTCACAGGCGGCCAGAGGAGCATTTTATCTCAGCTGGGTGTTTGCTGTTGCTGTGAACTCATTAAAAATGAAACATTATGGTTCAGCTGCTGAAAAAGTAAATTTGGGTTAGAATTAATGTTTGAGTATCAATGTTTTAGTATCAGGCTTTATAAAAATTGTCACTATTTTGAAAGTTGATATTGAATGAATGCAGATTAAAATCATAAGGAAACAGAGACCTGTTTTGAGTCCAAATTTGAGCCACGTGTTAACGTTTCAAATCTTAAAATACAATTCAAAATGCAATCAAAGAGACAGTTGAACAAGAGGATTTCAACATTGTCTCTCAAAGCTGCTTTTTATAGTGTAATTTGTACACGTTTGTTTATGCATTTCAATTTTAAAATAGTGACAATTTTTATATGTTTTTAAACTTGAGCATCATGAAAATATGGTCAAAACTAATAAAAAATACATAGATAAATACATGCAGAAGGAAATAATTTATACATAAATAACTAGAAGAATATTTCTGTGTTTCTACATGTAGTTATTTAATTACTTGTTCATTACATGTATTCATGCATTTATGAAGATGTATATCTTTATATATTTGAAAAATGTTATATGACTATATGTATTTCCCTCTGTCCTGTGAGAAGACTTAAAAAATTGTCACTTACTAACACTACTGACAATAAATGGTTTTCAAGCTTTTCACAATGTTCCTGTAAAATGTTCAAGATATATTTAACGATGTGTGGCTTTTCTAAAAGCTATAGAGCTAGCAGAAAACACTGAAACATGAATTGTGCGTTAATTTTGGACAGATACTTGGCCCCCTTATGGCCCCTGATTTAGAGAAATATTAGATCCGCCACTGGTCACTCAAGAGATGACTAGTAGCGCTGAATAAATATGTGTCAGCTTTTCTCTAGCTGCAGATATTGTGAATCAAAGGTGGCAGATGGATGAGTCATTTACAATGACTACATTCTTTAAATGTACAATATTTCTTCTTGATGCAAAATCTCCCTCCAAGACTTATGCCGTTGTGAGAGTCAAGCAAAATAAACCTGGAAGCAGAGTCAGTGTTTGGCTAAGCACGGCCGGTACCATCGAGGTATGGGAGGCTTTAGGTCAGAGAATAGACCAGGAGCTGTTTACCTAACTGCTGAAGTCGCCCCTCTCCAAATGCCCTGCAGCTGCAATGCTGAATGCAAATCAAACCTCTCTATGTTTAGTGTGTGTGGATGTGGTGATTTGTTCTGGCTCTGTGTGCAGATCCCCAGGTTGTTTGTAGCTCTAAGCCGCATAAGACAGTTATCCCTTTCTACACGTGCAGTGTGACCCTGTCCTCCCCTCTGTTGTACCAAAGGGGGCGGAGTCTCCTCCGGGCACCAGCGTGTCTCTGTCAGTCCGTCTGCACGTCCTCGAGGACTGGATGTACTGTACTTCTATAACACATGACCCACTATTTTACTTTTATGTTTGTGTTGCTGGAGATGGCAGACGGCCGAACGGCCTGTACAAATGCTGCAGCAGGCGACTTCCCACTATACGTGTGTGTATGTGTGTGTGTGTGTGTGTGTGGGTGTGTGTATGTGTGTGTGGATTTGTCCTGCTGTCCTTGTGACTTATGGTACAATTAAGGATGTAGGTTGAGGTTGTGCGAGGGAATGAATCTTTCGAATGTTACTAAGTTTGATTCATAGATAGAACATAAAGATGGATGACATGACTGCTCTCAAAGTAAAGCCAAAATGTCTCAATCGCCCCCTGGTGGCTGGCTGCAGTATAGGTCATAAATCCTATTTAAAAATATTAGAATTAAATTATCAGAGGATAAACACATTTATGGTATAACATATTTAGAGAGGTGAAAACTCAACCCTCCACTCCTTCACGCTCATGAATTCTGCTTTATTGGAACTTACCCGTAAACTCCACTACTGTGATCTGATTTTCTTCAAATGTGCATTTTTTTTTGTTAAAACTTTTCAATAGCTAAATAAACACACTCATGTATGACCTTCGAACTTTGTCAGAAACTCTGCAAGAACCTGGGGGAGCAAGTTGGTATTTAAGGTCTTTTTACCACATGTAAAGACAAACACCCATCTTTTGTAAAATACTAATGACCAGGAGTAAAAAGAATGAGTTAAGGCCAATGGGTAGTACCATACAAATGAAAAGGGAAGAATTTGAATCAGGAATGCACAAATTAACAATTCTTTAACTTGCATTCGATCGCCCTTCAGAACACACTTATGAGCGGTCATATTAATTTTCCTGGGTAAGGGTCAGGATAATCTCACATTTATTAAAAGCGACTTCATAGAGCAAGACTTCTTCATTACACAGCACAGAGACAATATATTTACCTCAATGAAACCAGACATAATGGTAGCGGATCCAAGACTTCAGCTGTAATAGTCTGAAGTCTTATTCCACATCCCAAACATTCAACGCTCAGACCCTCCACAAAAGTCAATAAAAGCTTAGCAAGCGAGGTACTGGAGTGCATTATGTGTTGACTTATTGCAGGACAGACGCCGCCTCCTCCTCACCACGGAAAAAGAAGAGATGCAATGAGAGAGAGAGAGAGAGGGAGAGAGAGAGAGAGAGAGAGAGAGAGAGAGGGAGAGAGAGAGGGAGAGAGAGAGAGATGGATATACAGTTTGATTTGAACTCATTATCATTCTTTATCTATAGCAAATTTAGTCTTTAGTTTTTCACTGCAGAAAAAATAACCAACAAAACAGTCATCCCTTATTAAGTAATGTCTTCTAATTCTATGTTGTGTTGTGACACTATTGTTCCACAACAGAGACAGTCCCTTATGTTTCCTGTTCCACTATGGCACACTATAGGAGTATTTGTTCAATACCATGTGTTTGCTGACACACAGGAGCACTTCACTTATCAAGCCGTGTTGACTGTAAATCCACACCAACGGTTCGGAGATGAGTGATGATGGGACCTGTCATGCTGCACGGCATCCCACTGTTATTGTTATATACAGATAAATAAAGTCTGTATATGTGTTAAGGCTGTAAGCTTGACACAACTTTTTTCCGCGTCTCGACTCCTCTGCTGAATACTCAAAATAATTGGACGGAAGATGGCACTCCTATGGGAATTTTTTTAAGGGCCTCGTAATGTAAATTTACATAATAATGTGTTGTCACTTTTTTCTGTATCCAATCCACTTTTTTGGGAGCGAGCGGAAGCCTTTTGTACCTGTCCCCTCGAAGTGGTAAAGCCCAGCCACGTTATCAAGAGGTCAATTCTCTCTCTCTCTCTCTCTCTCTCTCTCTCTCTCTCTCTCTCTCTCTCTCTCTCTCTCTCTCTCTCTCTCTCTCTCTCTCTCTCTCTGTCTGCTGGTAATACAGAGACTTGAATAATGACCGCACAAAATCATTTAAAAATACTGCCATAAGTGTATGGTTTCATAATACCTCAAAATTATATATTTCTTTCCCGTCTATATGCTATTCATAAGCGAGTGGTGCAGAACAGCCTTACAGAATCCACTCGTCAGCGCTGTCACAGTAATGGGAGCGTCTATTTTGTATACAGGTTTTATACTGTTTTGGGGATTGACTGTGCAAATGTCACAAGACGCTTTCTTCTTCTTCCTTTAAATGATCCTTTGGTCTGATAGATGACACACTGGGTGACAGGGGAGTGAGTAAAGAGGTCATACCGTGCCCCAGAGAGCAGAAAACGTTCCTGCCGCTGAATGTATGCCCTAATATTGTTCAGTGTCCAAAATGCTCTTTATTTCTATTTCTCTTTCTGTGTGCCCATTTTCCATATTTCTGCTTCAGATTTTCTGCGTACACATAGAGAACAAGACTCCCACTGTACTGTACAGTAAGCTCAGTTTCTCCCATTTGTGGCTAACTTGAGACGGATTCAAGCTTTCTTCTCCCTGAGCCCGTAAATGACAGTGATAGATGATGCTGTCATTAGAAGTAGTGGAGCTCATCTACTGGCCCTATTTGCTGATTTCTGTGAACCTAACCGCCTTTTTTTAGTCTGCTCCATTAAAGGCACAGGCAGAAACTTCCATATCCCCCCTGAGTTACAGTAGCTCTTTAGTTCTTCTGTATGTTATAGCAGGTATGAAGATCATAATCTGAGCTGAAGTTGATACATATACATGTGAATAATTCCATTATTTAAACCGTAAATGTCTTTGGACTGTGTGAGTACCCGGAAAAAGACCATGATGGGCTTCACTTTAACCCTAACCTTAACCATAACCCTAACCGTAACACAGGGAGAACATGCAAACTCCATCTAACCCGAACCAGAATCTGTACCTTCTAACCACTGCACCACCATGCCGGCCATACACATTATCTACACACATATATATTTTTCCCCTGTATATGATTAGGCAGGAATCAGAGGGATGGTAGAAGAAATCTACTCTGAGCCACACATGATTAAATAAGAGTTAGGGTCCAGGGAGAAACATCAATATGCTCAGCACAGAGTTGGCCACACATGCTTGGCTCGGACAAGTAACCAATTCTCCTCGGAGTGATGTTATTTTTCAACTGGAGACCCTATCTGACACACCTGAAGTAATTCTATCCTGTTCAAGAGGGAGAAAAAACGATGCAACAGTGCTAGGCTATAGCCGCCTCGTGGCATTGAAAGGGACCTTGGTGAGAAATTGTCTGTGTTTCTTTTTTTTTATATGAAGCTGAACACATTGATGTGGGTGGGGGAGGGGGGCATTGTTTTATGTCAATAAAGCACCTTGGATTGAACTGAATTGAATTCAGATTGAGTAAGTAGGAGGGGTGGGGGGGTGTGCAGGGAGGTCAATCTACAGTGTAAACCTTCTTATCTCGAGGCAAAACAATTTGAATAAAGCCTTAAGCCAGCACTTCTTTACATCGCAGCAGCTTTAAAAATAAACCCAAACATCTAAAGGAATTCTTATCTAATGCAGTGTGCTGTGCTCCTGACTATCAAACACTATGCATATTGAATGGTGAGAAATAGCAAGAACAGCTGGGCGTCATCAGGAAATATCCGTTAGAAACTACATCTCTATGATGTTACTTCACCACGACAATAGTACAGTCGCTTTTGCCTCTTTCTTTAAAGGTACATTATCACATCCTCCTCCAACATCCCACAGGCACCCACATACAGAATGTACAAACACAGGTTGTGCAGGACAGACAAGGGTAGGCCTTTGTTTGACCCTTAAGCCTAGGATACAGTTTAGAATCAGTTAACCAAGAATCTCTAATGTAAATCTGATACGGAATATAATGTCAAGAATTATTGCTCTGGTATTACCATCGAAATACATATAACAGTGTCATAGAAGTGTTGTGCCATGGCATGGTAGATCAACTGTACTGTACCTTGACGCTCAGCGACAACAAATTAAATCCCTGCTAATTTATTTGCACATTATACAATATTTATTTGTGTGAAAGTGAGTGCTTTTTAGTCATCAGAATGAAATTTCTTTTCCAGCATGGACATGTCTGAAAGAAGATGGACCACGCCTGAGTCAGTATTTTAGAAGTCAACCCTTTTTCCAGGGGGTTGCTCCATATGACACATACAGGTCAGGTTTTAGCTTCAATACAACAAGATCACCAAGATCAAATTGGAAATATTTCTCTAAACTGATTCTACTCGCAGATACAGTGCTCCCCTCGGAGAGCAATACGATTGGTTTCGTGTCTGTGCACTTAATGTATCTCAGCTGTAACAACGATTTTATACATGATCTATTGTATCCTAACATAAAATCTGGAACACCCCATTGGGCAACAATAACGTCCATGTTGCTTATCTTGTCCTGTAGTCAAAGTTAGTTATTGATCATGTGTATCTGGAGTGTCCACAGCAGTTTTTTATTCAGTATTAAGCCGCCATTGTTTCCAAGGGGCTGTTTTCTGACAGCAAGTTGAATGCATTGTGTGGAGCTGCAAATGTCACATTTAGCTCCCATTTAGCCTCCTCTAAACTCAATCTGTCTTAACCTCTTTTCTTCTCTCTCTGACACCCTCTTTATTTTTCTCCATTTCTTCTGTTAGTATGTGTGTGTCTTTTATGTGTGCATGTGTGTGTGAGTGTGTGTGTGTGTGTGTGTGTGTGTGTGCATGTGAAAGTGTGCGTGTTGGTCTCAGAGGAGTGAGCTGACCCAGGGGTACAGAGGCGGGCAGGAGCAGCTGGAGATCCACTCTCCCTTGGTTCGTGTCCCAATTAATTAGCATGGACGTAAACACACAAACACATATACACATACACACACACACACACACGCACACAAGCACACACACACACACACACACACACACACAAACACACACTCACACACCTACACACACAAACACACACACAATCTGATTCTTGGGATTCTAAAGTCACATTTCTCAACTTCAGGGCAGAGCAGCTTGTCAAACAGCTGTATCATTGCTTACATAGACAGCATGAGTTTACTTTCTCCGAATCTGAACACCATATTAGTGAGGCTAATCTGGACAATTCATTCAGACATTTCTCAGACAGAATTGGTCAATTTAAAACTCGTAGCTCTTGCCCATTGTTTTGCTGCTTTAAGGGCTGAGCAGGCAGTAATTAAAGAAATTTCTCTGATATATGGTCTTTTATGCTCTGCTGCCCCCAGGACAGTTCCCCGCGCCTTGATCTCATTTATTCCTCAACCAATCCAAAGAAACATTATATTATCACTCCTATCTTGGCCTCCTTTCACTGGCAACTTATTCATTTTAGATTATTTTTTTTTTTTTAAATGTATCACCCTCAAGGCAAAGCTAGGCCTGGCCCCAAGCTATATAACCATGGCGTGAATTTCCTGTGGATGGGGGGTGGGGTAGAGAGATTACAACCTAAAGCTAATAGAAAGGTGAACCCTCATGGTTCAATGCACTTGTTGTAAATCGCTTTGGATAAAAGTGTCAGCTAAATTATTTGTAATGCAAATTTGTCCCAACCATCCGGCCCACATTATATTTTAGAATGTAAAGATTAGTATACTGTCTGTCTAGTTTCTTTTATCACTTAAGTTGATCATTTCTTCACACAAAACACAAAGTTATAATTTTTCTTGGGGTTTGTTCCACCCACTTTTGCTCTCCACACAGAATGTTCACCTTCTGGCAAACTAAGTCTGTTCAAACAGGATTGGTCAAACTTGAAACGGAACCCCAAAATCTCGTGCTTTGCCGACAGATTCTAAATATTCTCATGCAGAATGGGTTTATTCAGATTAGGGTAAGGGTTGGGTGTGTGTCAGTGTGTACAACCCACTGCTCGTTTGCTAGCTAGTTTCCCTGTCACTCACCCACAGTGAGCTATGCCCTCTCTGGATTTCCCTGGTTTTATGTTTCTCGATACTACAAGAAATTCAAAAGCTAGAGTTGCATGTTGGACAAGTCACAGCAATTTACCACACATGTGCACTACAATGGAATCATTGTCGCGACTACCTGACAGCAGGGAGAGTAACTTCTTTGTTGTATGTGGCTGAACAATATGAAAACAAAAAAAACAACCTAGGACTGAAAATGAGAAACCCTAGTACATATATCCCTAGGTAATCCTGTTAGTAGATATTTGTCGGGATCGTGTGCAGTCAGAGCGTTTGCGCTGCCGAGAGTTTGCATTGAGAGTTTGCATGGATTGAAATTCTCTGCAGTATGTGGACATCCACATTAGCATAAGTACAGTAATCTAATAAAAACTCTGTGTACTATTTGATGCTTATACATGCGCAATGGCATTTGGCATGCTGTGAATCTTTGTGCAGCATATGGCTACCAGCTTGGTAAGTAGTACAGGAAGTGTCAAGGGCAGCGAGCATGAACTAGACTATATTAAATAGTAAACAGTAACATGCAATACTTAAGTGCGAGGGTAATAATACTTGTCTATACAATAAATATATATATATCATCATTACCCTATCACCATCTACATCAGGGGCAATTTTGGTATCATTATTTGGGTAACAGTATCTTGCCCAAGGACACTTGGTGGACAACCCACGATACCGCCTGTGTCACATGCCCCAGTCAAAGTCCCCTTCCGGTTCTAAACATTTTAACATGTCCCCTTTGTGCCTTTTATACGGTAAAATAGATATTTTGAGTAACAACAGTATTTGGACCTTTACCCTGCAGCCAATTAATGCCAGTCTGAAAAACGGATTCAAACAGCCAGGGTTTGAGATGTCACAAATATAAGGAACCAATCCTGTCAACTTGTGGGGTGGGCTCAGTAACTGGAAAAGGCCCCTCAGCTGCAGGTGAGCTGTGTTGAGACAGGAAGCAGGGGTGAGACCATATTAGGAATATTCATAAATAAATATCCCTTTCAGGATATGAGTAAGAGTAAGTGTACAGTTAAATTTAAGAACATGAAGGTATTTTTTCATTAAAACCTTTTGAATATGTAATAGCGAGGAAGGATTTCAGGGCTGGTAGTAAGTACTGGAGTGGGACTTCCAAATCGGATCACTTTTATTTAAAAATCAGACTTTTCAAATGTAGCAATATTTAATATGCTATCCAACGTGAAAACTGTCATTGCCTGGTACTGTGGTACCTTGCAGACAACTTCACATCCCCTCCTGATGCTGTATTGTAGATGCACGAATACACAGAATCTAACTTTAATAATACAGCAACATTTTCTTCACACCACCTGTGTATTTGTCTATGGAGCAGCATGGGACGTCATTAGTAGCAGTAACCCAGTACCAGCTCTAGAGCATGGCTCATTAAAGGAGCATTGCCTGAATTAATGACCATGTTGTCACGTGCCATCCCCATCAAATAAGTGTACCTTCTTTTTTTTCTGCCACTGATTTTGCATTGTATCCCATTGTTTTTTTCTTTCTTTGCAGCTTCCTGAGGTGTCCGCCCTCAGTTGAGTTTTTTTCGGCATGTTGGCAAGCACACAAGAATCAGTGCTGCAAAAAACACACACAGAGCTGCAAGGATCAGCGAGTTTAGACAGTTCTCCAGCAAGTAGGTCTGACCAAGCTTTAACATTGACAAATTATTACTGCAGAGGAAAAATATGATTTTGAATGTTACACATGGCTCCAATTGCAGATTTGGAACCAAACAAGTATATTTTAGAAAGATTTTATACAAATAAACAATGTGTCTGAAAAGGTTTGCAGGAAATAACTGTCGAGGATATTATTAATTTAGACTGGTGCATAATATTCAGACGGAATTAATGATATTGAATACTTTGCAGTTATGTTAGAGAGTTGCAATGTGTCGAAAACACGTTTTTGGAGCTGTTCGTAAAGACTTCAAATGCTTGTTCTTTTTCACTGACCCACACACCAGCCTGCAATTACTTTTCAGTTTAATACTTGCAGAGGTACCCAGCTGTAACTGATCGGAGGAACTGGCATTGATGCATTTCAGATATTTTGTTTTGGCTCAATATAAGCTCCCGTCCGTATGCATGAGATTGACAGGTGTCAGAGTGAAGGAACCACAGCGAGAGAGAATTAAATGGAAGATAAATGGAGAGAAACTCCTCTCATTATCTACTCACCACTATGCCAATGGAGGGTAGGGTGAAGTTTTGGAGTCTCAGGGGTAAACAGGGTCGCAGCCACATCATAAATCATAGCTCCTCCATGTTAGTGGATGGGACATGGACCACATAAAATGTCCCCATCCCAAAGTGCACATCGCATAAATTGTTAGTCATTTTAGGTAATTCTTATTGCAATGTAATTTTTTTTCATTTTCACGGATTTTCCAGGGAATAATTGATGGGTCTTATTGAAAAAAATCTGGAACATTTAGAAGACTGGTTTCTATTGTGTAACTTGGTAGAGATTGATTGAATTTAATAATTAGCCCCATTGGGCCATGGCAGAAGTACATGCTCTAGTCTACTGAGTTCCTTTCTATTTAGTTACTTGATGCTATAAAAACAGGGTGAATATACATATATATATAAAAAGCTCCTTTGGCCCCGTCGCAGGGCCAAAGAAGCTCAAAAACAGTGGTTAATAAAATCTCAGCCACTCTGACATTTTATGTTCTGATAGCCCTACATAGAAGGCCTGCGGTCAGCTGGGGCTAGTTTACCTATTAATTTCGTATGGGTGGACCACAATTAGAAAAAATTGAGATAGGGTGTCATATTCTTCGGCCAATTGACTTTGTTAGAAGGGATGGTGGTGCCAAAAGATTTGCTGACTAAAATGTGAATGAGATGAGGCTCTTGGGCGGCGATTCATATAATGATAGTGTTGCTGGGAGGCTATCCTTTTCTGAGTCACATTGCATCAGAGGGTTTGCTGGATGGGAAAGAAACAGTCAATTGTGTCTTCAAAATGAGGCAACAGCTCCTTAATGGGGGTATACTACATATTGTTCATTTGCTGAGAAAGCAGTTCTTCATTATTATAAACATTTCCAATGTCACGTTGAGGCAAGCAGAGCTGTCAGGCTGAGCAGAGAAAGGAAAGTTACAGTGAACTAAAGAGGAGTGGAGTGACCGACACAGACTGACTGTAACTTTCAGTAGACACCTGATGAAATTGCTCTCCTTACTTTCTACTATAATTTTGTAGAAATTCCTAGAGAAGAGATGAATATCACACTGTCCCTATAGTTGGGAGAAAAGTACCTTGAGGGTTTCATGATTTATTCCTGTACTTTATATCCATTCCTTTGGATGAGCTGTCTGTCCTGAGATAACACTGTATGTACTGCACCATAACAGGCTGTGAAGAATCAGATGCAGACAATCTGCAGAAAAACTGCACAAACCAGGCAGATGTTTTGTGATGTTTGAACTGAGCCGCTTCTGCTTCATTAATCTTTGCTGTATTGCTCTTTCTTACAGTTATGTATGGTTTTAGGTTTGGCTCTCCCTTGGATCTTTGCAACCTACGCCTAATGTACACCCACTGAAAAGCCGTGTTAAGCTAATTTGTAATCAAAGGCTCAGATTTAAGCCTACACAGTGTCAGGCTGACAACACACGATCATTCATCATTATTGTTTATGTGGCTTGGTTAATGTTGTGAAAATCTAAAAACTGTCATTTAAATCTGGAGGACAGAACTTTTGTCTCCCCCTTCTGGCAATAAGAGCAACACAAAAATACTCACTGTTGAATATTGAGAAAGACTGCAATTCCAAGACTAAATAATAATAAATTGATAGAAAATAAATCATACTCATGTAAAGTGAATGTTATCAGCAGATCGCCCACTCCAAGATTTTACAAACCAACCTTCGAGCTACTGTTGTCTGCTCTGTCTCTGTCTGTGGATGCTCTCCGTTTCTACTCTGGCAAACCAATCATTGCTACTTGACGTAAAATGCGTCACTACCACCGGGCAGCGTAGGCAGGTTTCCATAACCTTCAGCTTTGAAACTCTGATACACTGGTAAAAATGAAACGATAAACAGCCTTAATCAGCGTTGTGTAAACTCGTTTGGCCACAGCTTGGATGTGATGGACGTCATTTAAGTCCTGCAGTCACTGCAGTTTATAAGAAAAGAAAAAAATTGTCAGCACTAACTACTTTAGCCCCTAAATATACATAATTTTATTCGGGGAGCGTCCACAATTTAATTTGTATCTTTATTTTATGTTTTATGTTCACAAAAACAAAACCCACAGGTACAAGCATTATATCATGTTTTCCAGCAGTTGTTAAAATACGATTTTTATCTCCACATCACCTTTGTCTGTCTTATTGCTTATCTGTCAGAAGTATATATAAAAAAAAGCAATTAAGTGATGTCATCCCAACTTGGCAGAGGCATGTGACTTGGACCAGGAAAATATTCATTAAATTTTAGGGCAGATTCAGAATTTGTTTTAATCACAGACCTTGACATTGCAAGATTCAGTTTCTCAGGATATTATCCATGGATCCTGATGTCTAGTTTATGAATGAATGTATGAATGGACTTCATGTTGATTGCAAGTGAAAGCCTCGCTTGTAGGTTGTGCGTTATGCACAACATGTTTACTAATATATTGAAATAAAATGTTGGGAGAAAGCAGAAGATTGAATGAATTTACCCTGTAGTAACATGGCCTTTGGTGAATGACCAAAACATTTGGTGTAAATTTCTCTTTGAGTCCAATCGTACTATGTCACAAAAGAGTGTCACAAACATCCAACGTGCCAAACAACGTGACAAATGTGCTCATCAAGTCACATGACATTTTCCTGATGATTCTGACAAACCACAGATGGCTGACAGCCCCTTCACCCTTAACATGTACCCAGCGGGAATATGAACGGATAAAGAATGACATTATCAAGAGCCATCAAGAGGCATTTGTCAGATGCAGAATCATTCAACACCATCGTTGCTTTGTCAGCATCCTGAATGCTGACTTGATGGATAACCGAGGCTGCAGGCAATTATCTGCGAGACATTGTCTTTTAATTGGAGATTAATTAAAAAAATTCTTGATGAATGGACCAAAGATCGTTCCAGTTGCATATCAGATGACAACAGAGGAAAATATAAGGTCTTTTGCATTTTGATGAATAAACAGAAAGATTGAATAAATCTCAGTGAAAAGCAGCTCTCTATATCTAGATTAGGAGCACTTGTCCAATAGGAGGACTGCCTGTCTAATAGCTGAGAATAGCCAGAATACAAGGAGACACCCAACTCTAATTAAAGACCTTTAACAGCTGAGGCCTCACATGAATACACACACACACTGACACACACATTGGAGCAGCCATACAAGACAGACACAAACGTACGCACACACTTAAGAGGCACATATCTCCACAGACAAAAAAGTTAAAGTACTAAAAGGACTTTTCTGTCTCCAATCTAACATGATCTCAAGAACTGCAACGCATGGAGTGGGTTCTGTATCCATGAGAGTACTCGTCACCTCACACTCTCTCAAAAAGTGGCAGCTATTATGCTTCTATCCCACAATCTCTACCTCTTCCAAA
This sequence comes from Pleuronectes platessa, assembly GCF_947347685.1. Taxonomy (NCBI): domain Eukaryota; kingdom Metazoa; phylum Chordata; class Actinopteri; order Pleuronectiformes; family Pleuronectidae; genus Pleuronectes; species Pleuronectes platessa. The sequence goes on from NC_070630.1 coordinate 27,414,383, forward strand.
TGTTCTATCCTTCTTTTGAAGAACTGACATTTTGTGACATATGCTTTTTTGCTTTCTTGCTGAGATGTAGACAAGAAAAATGAGACCTAATTCCCACACAGTGAAATTATTTGGGCCCAGATTTGGCCTACGCGGTCACACTGTTACACTGTCATCCGGCCCACATACCGGCTGGAATGATGGCACTTGGCCGGTCCACTCCTGTTTGTCAGATCTGGGCCACAAGTAAGCCTGCAGTAATAATATTGAATGTCAACCAGAGATGCCAAAGGTGGCCTGACTTTGTATTGTGCAATTTGGGCCATAGTCTCTATTTACAACATGGGCCACTTCATATCAAGATGACACCTTGTCTAGAGCACTGCATTTTTGCAAAAAATGCCAAAATTGGGATATATTGGCCACATTCATTATCTCATAAGCGGGCCACTTTTTACAAGAAGGTCAGAAGTGCTGCATCATTGCCTGAGGTGGCCCACATCCGTATGATATCTTGGTTTGCATTATAGATGAAGCCGTCACCAGCATCTAGTTAGCTTAGCTTAGCTATACTCAGAACAACTCAAGCAAAGCTTAATCACTTGTTGTGAGTAAATCATCCCGATTTGCTAAAAAGGTAGACAATTACAGATCGTGGTCTCATGGCTGTATCCTGTCTTTGTGCTAATGTGACAGAGTTTGTATTGTGTGATTCCACTTGCCTGGTGAGTATTATTGGCTCAAGGGCGCCATATCTTAGAGGTAGTCGGTAAATGACATTGGCTGTATTTAGACCATGCAGTCTATGATTGAGACGCTGTTTATCAGTAACGGCCTGAGGGTGTGTTTACTAATGATGTGTATTAATATATCGACAGGCTCCACTTTCTCCCTTCCTCTCTGCTGAAACAATTTTTTATAATAGTTTATTGCATGTGAACTGGTAATTGCAATCCAATTTCATGACTGACATGTTCACAGACAATAAATGGTAAAGTGCAGTTTTGTCATTTACATTCAAGAATCGTTTGAACCGGACAGTTTTAGTGGTTACACCCATTTAAGGTAAACAGCTAATGAGTAAAGCTGCAGTTTTTGTTTGAATTTTTTATAAGAAAGCCAAAAGGCGTTTTCCCAAAATGTCAAACTTTACCATTCAAAGAATCTGATTAATTTATTTGCCGTCTTTGTAGTTGGGTGTCAACAGCAGTGTTTTTCTAGATTGTGTGTTCACAGAGAATGTTTGAGATGTGCCACAGAGAGGAGAAAAAAATCACTGCTTCAGCTTTAGGGTATAAGTAAAAATTATTATTCTGGTGAAAACATTGAATATTTTAGATCGTTCTTTGCTTCATCTACTTTGTCAATCTCTACTCGAGGCGACATAAAATTCAAAGCGACATAAAAAACTCAAAGCGACATAAAATGGCATGAGGCTGAGAGGCAGGAGAGCTGGTTTTAGAGCCCCTCACAATCTTAGCTGCATGCTGATAAAGGGCACATCAGTCAGGCTGAAGGATTCAGCAAACATTATTCATCATCTGCGGTGAGCCATCGTGAGATTGCTATCAAGGGATTTTTGCTTGATTAGATGGTGTGGAGTGTGGGCACAGGGGAAGTAAGGGATGAGGCTTCATTATGCATTCAATGTGAAAACTTGGACACACATGACTTGATGGGTCCACACATATCTCAATCTGCTCAGCCACCAGGAAATGGCCCTTGGAGATCATTGATGTTCAGGATTACAATCAATAGCAGAGATTTCACCCCTGAGGCTATATTTATTTATCTTATATCACATAAACTCCACTTGAATTGATTTTAAGAATATTGTGACCTTACCCCATCACATTTTCTGGATGCTTTTATTCTTGACCATTGTTCTTGCCCATGTCTGCTCTTGTCTCTTGCCTCAGAAAAAAACTAATCTCTGAAATTGCATACATCCCAAACTGGGATCACTCAAAGAGCATCACGGAAAAGCCCTGTTACCTTACATAATGGAATAATATGTAAGTAGGAAACTGCTTACATTCAGAACCAAGGTGAAAAATGAATAGGCAAAGACTTGTATTCACAGATGTCCTCAAAATCCAGTTAGGAAACAGTTAACAGGAAGACGGTACTTGTGAAAATCTTTGAAAAGCTTTCAGTGTGAAAATGGGTTTTTTCTCTTTTTCCTTGAACCTCAGTGTTTCACATGGCCTCAGGTGTCTCAAGTATTATACCTTCAAACAAAGCTTTGAGGTAGTGGAGGTTGGCTGCATTATGCTTGACACCGATGTGCTCCATTGAAAGCCTATTCCTTTCATTCACACAAGATGAACAACAAGTGGTGCAATCACAATTTACACCTTTCTGAGGAAGTGTTGATGGAAATATTGTTCCAAACTAAAAGAAGTGTTCGGCTACGACCAGCCAGACACACATGTACTTGTTACTACAACACAGATTAGCATAATAAACATGAATTGGGTAGCTAAAAATTGCTTATTTGTAAGTAAATATGGAAGCTGCTGGATTCAACTTTGATTTTCAAAACCAAATTCAACAAAACTTTTTAATGTTAAATTAATGTGTCCTGTCAGAAGATGTCCAGAAGATGCATTTATATCGCAAACGGCTGCATTTTTTTCATCCTTATTGGTTTTTAATAAAATAAACAATTGTCACCTTTTCTTGTATAATTACTTCTGGACTTTTAAAGCTCGCTTATTCCTAAGATTCCTATTTTCAGACCAACCCACATGCTTAAAGATAATTTATTCCAGAGGTTTAAAAGCTTAAGACTGAAAATAACTTTAATTGATTTTAGGAAAACTGTGAGTTTACCCTATTACGTTTTTTATTTATGATTTTAATTACATTGTTCTTTTATTTTTGACTATTTTCTGCTCTTGTCCCTTGCCTAGAAAGGAATTGAAAACTGCCCTGAAAATAAGGTTGATTATCTTTAGATTAAACAAGAAAAAACTTCAGCTGTGACTTTCTTGCACTCCCCCCCCCCCCCCCCCCCAAAGGATTACATGAAAGAGACATGACTTAATCAACAGATATGAATAAGGAAATCCACATGAAAAGGTACATGAGCATGAGAATCATTCATCAGTGCAGTCCTGACAGGGGACTCATCTCTTATCTCTGTTTGAGAGAGAGTCCTGTCAGTGTCAAATTAAGCAAATAATAAACCTGAGAACTCCCCTCACACATACATCCATGAGAACCAACCTTATGTTCTGCAACTCTGTAAGCATTTTTAACAATAGGATCACAATAAAGTGAAGAAAAAATAGAATCTGCAAGGGAAAAAACAGGGATTTGGAGAGTAGATTATGGATCTGGCAGAGCATGTGTTGGAGGCTGTCAGATATGCCTTCCAGAAGCTAGGTGCTCATTAGCATACTTCATTCGTCTAAATATAGGCCTAATCCAATGCTGAAGGGCAAACAAACAAATCACAGCATGTGTGAGTGAGTGTGCGTGTGTGTGTTTGTGAGAGTGTGTGTGGGGGGGCATATTACTGATTCTTCACCCATGTTATATTCCATCATGACAACAACATGCACAATGTGTATACAAATCATCAAATGCCTCTGATGCTTTGACATACAGTTTGTGACTCCTTTTGGAAACGTTTACTATGCTGCATGTGACAGAGCAAACTGCAAATGACTGCAGGCTGCGGTGACGCCAGGGGAATCTGCTGAAAGGTCACAGGCAAAACAACTAGCTTGGCTGCAGGGGGGACATGCAGTTACACGGAGGCACATGTCGAAGATGCGTAAAGCTTCTGCGACTCCGCAAGTCTTTGAGACACATCGGTTTAGTTTGCATAAAGGAAGCGAGGACCCGGGGAGCGTTTCCCTCTGTGCGCTCCGAGTGGCCTGCTGTGAATGCATGTCAAGCGGCAGTGATGTATGTGTAGAGATGTCTATGCTTGACGTGATTATAGTATGACTCATAAAGGAGCGCTGCCATATGCATGCAGTGTTACAGTACGAGGTTGTGCAGATGCATGTAAATGCCAGAGCCCAAAGGAGAGACCACAGCTTCTGGTCGAGAATACTTTATTTCAGTGCAATTCAACGCAAGCACAGTTACGTCACGTCTATAAATATTTGATCGTTTCTCTCAAATCCCAAACAGCCCACAGAATTTAAAGTGAGGCAGCGTTCGTACTGTACGAGCCATGTGATTCCGTGGTAAGAGTAATAAATTAGCATGTCTTTAAAGAGCCATTGGTTAGGCCGGCGGTACACCCACTCCGACAGCTGGCAGAGGGCTGTATTATGTTGTACCGACTTATGCAGAAGCATTGAAAAGGTGCTGCTTTGGAGACTGTGGAGAAAATTGAAAAAAAATGGCAATTTTTCCCATGGCCTCACACAAAGGGAAGCAATTGCACAGCAGTTTTTGCTGTATAGCAAAGTGAAGGGCAGCCGATAGCTTGTTGACAATCCCTCTTTTTTTTAGATTAAACTCTCACTCGTGAAACTTTTGTACATCTTTTAAAAAAAAAACAGTGGCATGATACATTTTAAATTGAGGGTGTGGGTGTACGTTTTTTTCTTTTTTCGATGGTGTCCGTGCTTGTGTGAGTGCTGCTGTGATTTTCTCTGTCCTGAAAGCAGTTAGTCATCCACAGGTAGGTGAGAGCCGGACAGCGCTCTTTCCTGTTCTAGTATTGTTTTGGTGTGTAGGAGGGAGAGGAGTCATGAGGGTATACTCAATGAGAGAAGGATGGAAAGAGCCAGATAGAGAGAGAGAGAGGAGGGGAGAAAGATAGAAATGAAAAGATAAATTTAGAGGATACAAACTTATCTCTGCGTGAGGTAATTTGTTTTTGACACAGCTGCCTTTCACAGACAATCTGGTAAACTCCACAGTGTAAACAGTCGGAGACCAATTCATGTGACGTAAAGTGCAGGTTTCCTGTGAAGGCTACACAGTGTCATAACTATTAAATACACATAAAACCACTTATATTGAATCAGATCTGATCTGATGATATCCTTAAATAAACCCTCAGTTAGTTTATTCTGCAGCTACAATATTACACATTACCCTTCCTGCAGGGAATAATAAAAACACGATTTCCACAGAGAAGGAAGCCTCTTCATTGACTTAGGTATTGATTCCGACACTGGTAGATTCTGCTTTACCTAAATAAATAAATACTAAAAGCTCCTAATGGCTTTTATAACCTGCCCATATTGTCTACAGTTTTACACTCTCATGGCGCAGGAAATGCTGCATCTCTCTTTATTGGCAGTTTAAATATTGCTGCTAAAACCTTCCACACAGAGCTAGCTCTAGAAATCCTGTTAGAGCAAAGTGCCTCTTAGAAATGAAGCTCCCAGACAAAGCGAACCAATGCCTTTATTCCCGGGCTATTGTGTGGTGCTATTGATTTATCTCTATAATTGATGTGGGATCTCTCACATCTCACGGACTTCTCTTGCTTTTACTCCTACACATTCAAAGGATCTCAAGTGGGTTTAAATCCCACAGTTCAAAGCCGCGGATCAGTTTCACCCTTTTTATCTACATTTACCAGTGCAGTATTTAGACCTAAGATACTCAGAGAAGTGTCATTACTGGTTAGAAAAGTGGAGGGGAGTAAAAAATGTGCTCAAGATGGTACAGTTATAAATCGTTTCAAAATGAAGCTGTGTGATAACCATAGGGCCACTTGTCTAAATCCATTCTCTATGACTGAGAAATGCAATGAAGCCTGGACAGTCTCTGACATAAGGGCTATGTGTGAAAATGCAAATGTTAGTTGTTCTAGACATTTTCCAGAACTTTTCCTGGAAAATGTCTAGAACAAAAAAGTTTTGAAATGTCAGAGTGAGACCATGTGAGCCATCAGCAGGAAAATGCAAAGCGAGTGAGCGGGTGTGTTGATTACATTTCTTACTAGCACATCTAATACAAATGATGTAGAAGACGTCAACTTGGACAAACAACAGGATTCGAGGGCCATTGGCGATAAGAGCAGATGACACTGTCGATTTGCTGTAAACAAAAGAACAATGCTTTCTGCAGAAGAATTTATACGTCAGGTCATGCCTCCTTAATGCTCTCCCCAGGGCGCCACCCCTTACCTGAATATTCTGATAATTTGCTTTTGGCAGGCAAAGTGTCTGAGAACAGACGATGGGAAAATATAGAAACATTGAGTCAACAATAAAATGTATAAATCACCATTTAGAGTGCAGTCTGTTTTTTATTTGAAAGCCCATAAATGAGGAAGTCATCTTCCCACGTGCCATCTGGATATTTTATCCTGTACTGACCCTGTTCTCATAAAAAATTCACAGACTCATATTGTTTGTCGAATCAAGCACATTCAGTATTAAGAAAAAAGTAAATAAACCATAAACAAACTTAATCTCTCCGCTTTTAAGAAACCCCAAGTCTCACAACATCCGGTGTTTGCTGCATTGCCCTGTGCCACGACGAGGAGTCAGGGAGCTTCTGAAGTGGCCTTGGACCTCTTCGCTCAACCTCATGCAAAGCCTCTACATTCAGTTCATGTTTCACTGCAGCATTAATGTAGAAGTAATGGCTGACGATGATGCTAAAAGGTCAGTGTTAATTAATCCAACTCTCCATGCTCTATTGGCTCATACAGTTTAAACAAAGCCTGGGGTCACACAATTTCCTCACAGAGTATTAAAAACATTACAGCTCCAGAAGGCAAATTATTTAATCTTCTCTACAATTAAATTTTGGGTCGCCTTATTTGGGGTTAGGCCCATTCTTCCCGAGTGTAAAATGAGATGACACTCTAGCCAAGGTTCATATATTTGTTAGATTGTTTAAAGGTAGTTTCCGTTTCACATTGCAATTTAGGGAGGATATTTAAAACTTTTGTATGACATACATATGTACGACAATGAAAGAAGCGTTTACTTTTGTTTGCCTCGTGACCACTCTACTATCATCAATAGCCTCATCGTTCAAACATTTTATTGTCAGAGGCGAAGACTTTAAGCAAACCTCCAAGCCTGAGCAGCTGTGTTTTTGAGAAACCAGTCTTCTTCTATTGTTTACTGCTTTATCAGCTTCCTGCTATTGGTCTGAAAGTTTGAACTTCCCAAAAGAGTGTTTCCATACCGCAAACGGCCTGAATCGTGGTTCAGTTTGATGCAGATCAAAATCCCCCCTTTTGGTCAGAAGAGATTTTGGTTCATTAGTCTGAGGCACCTTTCACACCTGTTATCTTGGATTGGACTGAATGGAAAAGCCCAAAGGACCAAACAAACTTGCTGTGACAGTGGACATAGTAGATGAATTTTGTTATCTTCAGAAGGAGTAACACTGTTTCTTCCTTACCTCCTAAAGTAAGGTTATCACTTTTAAGTAGCTTAACCTAAAGTTGTATCAATCCTATCATTACTCTTCTCATTTAGTTTTAATGAATACATTCGCTAAAGAAAATCCAACTAATGCTAACTTTGGCTCTGACTAGATCCTTGAAATGTTCTGCCCGTGTACTTCTCAGCAGGTGAAGCTCAGCCTGCTCAAGATGAAGCCACTGCCACTGTGCAGCCATAGAAATCCTCTTCAAAGGCTGCCATCGTCCAGGCACATCAAAGAACAGACCTCTGTCTCCTAGCTGGGAAAAGGCTAAGGTTTGTCTCTCTCTGTGTGCATCTGTCTGCCTGTTCCATTCAAAACTCAAGACAGAGAATCTTTTTCAAGCTTTTCAGTCACAAACTGACAGACTCTGTTGTCAACGTTGGTGGTTTAATAACGACTGGTGGTGAGGATTTATATTGCTGTTTTTGAAATTTTCCTGTATAAAATGCCTGGACCTGTTAAACTGACCTGTTCCAGACACCTTTCTACCATGAACAAACAGCAGAGAGCAGAAACGTCACCTCAGAGCTTCTTGTGATTGGCTAATCACTTGCTTTATGTGAAGCGGCGTTGCAAGAGGTTGTTGTAACATGTTCACTGCTGGATTCCAGAGGCCTACATCTTTTGTTAACAGTGCAGAGGAAGATTCCTAGGAGACCCGTCAGGTCTTGTGGGTTTGACATAGAGCGGCACATGGCGATGCATGTGCAGAAGGTGCATGTATATGCACAAGTTCTTTTCAAGTGGGGATTCAATTACAAGCTTTAAAAAGAGAAAGGATGAAAAACCATACTTAAAGTCTTCTTTTACCAGGGAGCGGTAAGCTTATGAAGACAGGGGGACCATGACGGTAAAATGTAAGAGGAGATGTGAATGATTAATAAGATAAAATTGCAGCATGGTGTCACAGTTACTAAAGAAAGGACAATGGGTTTTAGGAGCTTTCCATCTAGCATGGTGGAAGAAAAACCGTTCCAGGCATTCTGTGTAAAGACACTGAAAAGTAGTTGTTCAGTTCACTCTGCGTGATTGTGTCTGTGTCAGTCAGTGTGTGTGCATTCCCTCTGTGTGGGAGTTATTTGAACGGGTCAGCTTGTTTGTGACAGCGAAGTCAGGGGAGTCCAAGTCGGATGGAGCAAGGATGTGGAATAAGCTCATACGAGTGTGTTGTACCAGAGAAGAAATCCTCCCACTTGCATTGTTTTTTTTCCTGGGACTGTAATTCTCTTTCTTATGCAAGATGTTTTATTCTGACTACACAGTTGTTAATGGCATATGTGCTTCCTCCTTCGTCACGATCATGCATTATTCAAAGAAGAAAGGAAGAGTATTAGCTAGCTTTGTAAAGAGGAAGAACAATTGCTAGTTATTCTGTTGGTGCGGTGCCATTAGTCAGCTTTAGCCATTTTATCTGTTTTTATCCTCTTTCTCTCATAATTCCCTTGCTGCAAAAAGGACATGTTTTCCTTGGCAAAATCCTGAATAGATAATTTTATGTTTTGTTTTGTTGTGTGTTGTCATGGTGTGTACATTGTGCTGTTGGCTTGGGGATGTGTTGACTGATTATGTTTCCCCGCCTCTCTTTTTCTCTCTATTGCTCTCGAACACACGCACACGTACACCTGCACCTGCCCTGGGTACCTATTTCAATGCACCGTTCAATGGGCGCATTATATTCATCATCGTACATTATTCAGGTTTGAATCAGGGTCTGTCAAGCTTGATGACGATCCAGAATTTAATAGCTCCAACAGGAATAGACTTGACAGCGCAGCCCACCGCTGTGATCCAGTGAGTTTCTATGACATGCTGGACCCTGGTTTGACTCTCTAGATTCTGGACGAATTTGTGATTACCCCAGTAACTCCAGCAGGGTTTTCTCTGTCACTGCTTAATAGCTGTGGTGGCTTCTTAATCAATCTGCCAGCTGAGTGTGTGTGTGTGTGTGTGAGATTGTAATTGCAGTGTACTGGCACAAAGCGCTGACTCAGGGATGCTGTTCAGCTCCTGAGGACTTCAGCGGTCACAATCGTGGTACACCATGAGAAACCATTGGTTATTATCCTCTATAATAGGCTTGTACAAATATTGTCAGTTTTCATTGTTCAGCACGGTCAGAGTTTGGGTTTCTGCTGTGATGAATCAAGACTTAGCTGCTGTATAATTGTAATCTAGTCATTCACAATGGGGGGGGGGGGGGGGGCTTGATAAAGTTCTCGATGTTATCCTTCATGCAGCACTTGTCTCCTTAGCGGGCATTAAGCAGTATTTGCCTCAAGCTTGAGTGCAAGGACAGATTGTTATGTGTTGATAATGGCCGGTTTCCACAGTCTCCGTTTCATGGTCAGCTGCAGAGCTAATCCAGTTTTCAGGTAGCTGCTATCTAAAACACAGTTGTTTTACCCAGAGCCATGGTATAAATCTGTCATTCGTCACACCACTGATGGTAGAGTGCAACGTCACACATGGCAGATTAAGGTTTTAAAGCCTTATTTTCAAAGTAACTACACGCTATTACATACACACTCATGCATGCACACATTATCTAACAAAAACATGTTGTTCTTTTATTATGTTTATTCCCATGAGAACACAAAGAAAACAGACGACATTCTAGCAATGAAATGAAATGAATACATAGTAAGATGCTGTGAAAATAAACACATTGATTGGACAAGCATCTGTAAAAAAAAAAAATTCAATTGGGGGATGGGAGACTTTTAAATAGTAGGAATTTTTCTTTCAACAAATGATAATTCATACATTATCTGGTAATATATTGTAAAAATATCATAATTTACATGCCTAAAAAATACCCTGTATTTCTTACTGTATTAAACTTACTCATGCATGCAAGCTCCTAAGTGTCCTTTCCAAGAAAAGTCAAAAAATACTGTAGGGTATGGCCGTCAATGGACAAGAGTCCAAACAGTAGAGTCACGATGGGCCATAAACTATGTTGAGGAAAAGACCCCAAGGCCAGTTTGTGGAAGAAAGGGGCAAAAGTGCAGATTGAACAAAGTGTGGGTGGAAAAAGAAGACTTCAAATCATGAGGTTAGAGCCAAAGGTGAAGGTTACAGAAAATGTTTACAATGCCATCCAATACTGCAAGGTGTTGAGCTGGCCAGATACTAGACTCATGAAAGAAATGCTGCTCCTATCATCGGTACCTTTTGTGCCACACCAGAAAAAAATGCTTCAAATGTCTTTTGAATATTTAAAACAAAAATAAAACAAACATTAAAAGGATACATGGAGCATTTCATTTTGCTTGTGGAGTGTCTGAAATATTCATACGTGTGGTGTTAAAAAAACCAAGAACATTTCAAATAGCAGTTGAGCGTAAATATTTCATATAAATATGTGTGTCACTTTTAACTAGGACTGACATGCATCAGCCGGTAGCAGTGGCTAGGTGGGTGGTTAGGTCAGCATGGAGTCACTTCATGGGAAATTGTGCTTTACGTACCAAGAAAAAGGGCTTGGAATTAATCTTTTAGTTCCTGCTGCAGGAATGGGAATTTAATCTTCAACCAGCCAAGAAGAGTTCATGTAATAGTCAGTCAGCATATAGCTACTACCACTATAAACTAGTCCTTTTTTGTACATTTCAAACCCTGAAAATTAGTATAAAATGAGGTACAAGCTGGCTTCTTTTAGGTCAAGGCTCCCAGTGTGTTGGGGAGACAATCAGACACACACAGCAAGTTTTTACGATGAGAACGATTATGAACAAAGAAAACAAACGGGTTGTGGTTCCCGGAACAAGTTGCCTTTTATAGATCAGTTTCCTACATCTTCTGTTGCATATGCAAACTAGAGGCCTTGTACATTTCCTCCTTGGTGAATGGGAGTTTCAGACACAGAGTAATAACAACAAGACAGAGAGAGGAAATAATCATTCTCCAAATTTTTTGGGGGAAATGAAAAGTAACAACACTTCCATTTGCACAGAGAAGCTGCTGTCAAACACATTAGTTGAGTAATGAGACTTATTCTCTGCTTAAATGAAGGTGAATAAACACACTCTAGATTGAGAATATTGGAGTATCCATAATAAGCCCATGGTACTCATCATCATGGCTACCAGCTGAGGCTCAAGTTAAAGTTATACAAATTGAGCTGTTATAGCAGTAAGTGGTCATTATGATTATAAAAATACAACCTGAACCACCAACCTTTAAGTGTAGATATAGATATTGTACATGTGTGTTTGTGTACTGTATGTGTACACACATGTCTACAAAACCAATCTATACTATAGATTGAAACCCTAGTATAGGAGTATTGCATGAGTCGGGGGCTGGAGATGGATGTCTTGTATCTCCAAGTACTGCAAAGGAACAAGCTGGCCATAGGCTAAATGAAGTATTACACTTTCCTGTACTCTTGTCAAAGTCTTTCCTGGATTTTCAGCTGAAGTGGCCAATCAGTCAGGTAGTCCATCAGCGAGGGGCAGATCCTCTACAGCAGCAGCTAAGCCATTGGTCTCTCCTCTGTCACCCCCTGAATCTCTCTCCTCCATGTCCTCGTCCTGGCTGAGTGGGTCCTGTTTAGACAGGCGGTTTAGGGGGTCAAAAGTATGAGTTTTAGGTTCAGGGCTGAGGAGTGAAAGCTGAGGCAATAGCGGATCCTCCCGGAACTTAGCAGCTAGCTCCTTGGCGCTGCAGGCGGGAGTGTTGGTCTCGTAGACTTCGTGGAAGTTGTTGTAGTCTACCTCATAGAAGCCCTTCTCCAACGAGAGAACTGGTGTGAAACGGTAGCCCCAAAGCACTTCTGTGTCCAGGTAGGAGCTCCTGGCCTGACATGTCATCCCTGTCAGAGGTAAGGATGGGTGTACGTGTCCACATGCACACAAACATATGCACAACATTACACACAGGGAATCAGTGGACACAGAAGCAGACACACAGACAGAGTGGACAGGCAAACAAACACACAGAGATGGAAAGAGATGTTGGGAGAAAGAGACAGCATCAGTAAATTATTCATGGTTATTCAGGAACTTAACAAAGAAAGGGCCAAGACCTATTTCTGCTAAACCTCCATTATGTTTTTGAAAGCAATAATGTTGGTAACCCCACTGATCTGAACAGAAACGACTGGAAAGGGGAGAAGGCTTGGTCACAAGCCAGCATTCTAAAGGAAAGGTTTTAACAATAAGTTTCAATTCATTTATTGTATCACCTGTGTCAAATATAAATGTTGACACATTTTTGGAAAGGTATAAGTGTAAATAATTTGAAATATAGCAGTGAAATAGGCGTTGCAGAGATAGCAGCTAAATTAGACAATGCAGACATTATATTTGCCATTAATCACACCGTTGCCTTTAATCACACCGTTGCTCTTCCCGCAGTTACAAAAATGTATACTGTGAAAAAGACGAATTAACAAATAGGAATAACAAAACATGCAACTAATCACAAATAAGATAGTTCATTGTTAATGTCCTGTAAGCAAGGTATGAGTCTTAGGATGAGTGAAACCAAGAAACGCGCTCATTAGCTGTTAAGCTAGGCATTGCGTTCTCTCATGGGAATCAGGATTAGCATAAATTTTGTTGATAAATGTTTATTACATTGTGTATTCGCCCTGTAACGCTTCATCAAACCCATGTCTGAATTGTTGGTGGTGAAAATGTTGAATAAACTTGGCCAACATCACTTTATCTCACTTTAGAAACTTCTTGTTTCACTTCATATTACTATGCTTTTCAATATTTCCCTCTGCTTAACAATTAAATTTTAGGAAAATGGTCACAAGCTAATGAAGGCAACAACATATTACAGCCAAAGAGATTAAAAGAGATAATTTGATGCACGGAGACCGAATTTTGGAGTTCAAACTGAAAACATCGAACTTGCCATAGATGACTTGCTCACGTTACCTAATGTGCTGTGTGCCTTATACATAACAACACCCATGACACCAAGCATGGGCTCAAAAATAGACAAAGATTCCAAATTCGATAAGGTGTCTAATGCCATTGTGAGAGGAGGGGCTTCTGCACCTTTTAATCTGCTTCCCCTGTGGATATGAGTGGCCTAGTTTCCACTTTTAACTTGTGAAATGTTTATTTCTGTGACTGATTCCTCAAAGACGACGTGAAGCATTTCTATACTGTCTGTTAAGGGGTTTGGCACATTGTTTGATGTGTTGGTTTTGAATCTTAGTTTAGCTACTTTGCTGTCTAAATACATTATTTCCTGAAGATCTATTAATATCTTGTCACAGTAGCCTTTTGCTGATTGCACTTTTATCATTCTTATGAAAGCTCCATCTCAAGTCAAAAGTTCAGTTGCCTTTGACTTGAAACTTCTAAATGCAGGATGGAAGACAGAGAGTATTTTGCTGATGAACTGGTGTAAACAAATTCTAAGAGCAGTTATTTCCTGAGGGATTAAAACTAAATGAACCATTTTATTCATGTGCCTGAGTCAATTCACAAATAGGACAACATGAAAAGCCCCGTAGATTCATACTTGGCTCCACAGACAATATCATAAACTTACGTAAACGACTATACTCATACACAAACACTTTGATACCGTTTTATGTGCACACTATTTCTTTCTTTTATTGACCATCTTACACTCATACACAAACAGCTATACTACATACTATACTACTACCATGCTACTGCAGCGTCTTATATCTAGGCTAAAATCATGTTTTATTTTATACTATCATCCGGTACACTATATACTTGAATGATAGTCTATATAACTATGTAAAACAAAGGTCCAATATGTGTCAGGGATATTTATATTATAGGCTCTTTGACACATTATAATAACATGTAAGAGAATTAAATAGTACATGGGAATATAAATGATAAATTGTAAGAAACAAGATGATAGAGAATGTAAGTCTGAATAATACAACAGCTGTGTTCAACAGATACACATTCATCCCGGTGCCTGTTTTCTCACAGCACATTTATTTCCACAGTCTCTCCTGTGCCTAAGTGCTGAAGGTTTACTTAAAGGGGACATATTATGAGAATTCCACTTTTGTAGTGCTTCTACACATTAATTTGGGTATCTGGCATGTCTACCATCCCAAAAACTCTGGAAAAAAACAACTCCCGCGATTTATTGTAGTTCCTCTATTTCAGAAACGATACGCTAGAGTGCGTCAAACAAGGGATTCCCTTACGAGATATCTGCTTGCCTGTAAAATGTCAATGTTCTGTTATTGGAAACTTTTATGAAACAGTGGTTACAGTGCCCATAATTCTCCCCACTGTATGACTGTTGCGAGGACAAATTCAACATTTTCCATGCTATGTTTTGAGTCTCACAGACTCAGCGAGCTCGTCTTGCTATATAGATAACAGCCATATTTACTTAATGCTTTTTCATTACCTCTGGGAAATACAAAAAGACTCAGCAGCTTTTCTGAATGCGCAACGGCTTCGTCAGAAAACTGTGGACCAACAATGATTTTTTTATACCATTACTGATGAAAATATAGACGATAAAATGAGTCAGTTTCAGGGTACTGGGGCTGTGCGTGCTGGCTGGCTGACAGGAACATCAAAAAGGAGAAGGGCCATCACTGATGTTATTAGTTGCACCTTTGCTTGAACAATGTTGACATGTCACAATGTCACTGCAGGTGTAACGGCTGGAATCACATGCTGCCGCTGCTACTTTTCATCAGTGCTCATTACCCGTGTCCACATGTAGACGCTGACTAGATCGCTCCCGAGTGCTGCTCAATGTATTATTGCAGGCTGTGACACAGTCAATGCCTACTGTAAAGAAATATTTTCTTGTAGTATTATTCTGCTTACAAGACTTAAGTAGGCTTTAGATACAATAGTTCACTGTCTGCTATTGTGAATGTTGTAAATATGTGTAACAACCAGTTCAAAATGTGAAGGATTTAGCAAAAGATGCTATGAATAGAAACAGATCAATACTCCACAAATAGGGAAGCGGAGTCAAGAGAGTCACAGTATGAGGGAATGATTTCTCCATGATAACCTGCAGGAATGCTATGTTTGCAGAGAACATGGCCTTACGTGATGCCTGACACACTGTGGAAGTATGAATGGTGAATGGGTTTAGGAGAGTTTGTTTGATAGGTGTAAGCTCCAGATGGCTTTAGTGATAACTGGTCCTAATGAGGAAAATCCAACCTAGGCTTCCAGATAAATGAGTGGGTGTGTGCTGTGATGTCTGAAGAGTTGGTAGATACTTTAGGAAGATGTTCTAAATCTTTTCCTGCATTTCACTTGCATTAGATGGAATCTGCTTTACAGACCAGAGAAATGAAAAACAAAAATAGGGAGAGCGAAACCAAAATATATTGTGTTAAGTGCTTCATCAATGACACAGCGCCAAGGCAAGCCCACCCTGGAGATTCCTTGAACAGTATTGAACATTGTTACTCTCTGTTGAGCAAAGCAGAAATGGGAAGGCTACACTCACCATCCACAACTGTCTAATAAATATCGTACAGATGAGTCAGGTCTGGTGAAGAAGCAGATGACTCCGGCTGCACAGGATGAAAGCCTTTGGCTGCTTCTACACTACCACGTTCTAGCTTTAAACAGTTCAACTCTGCTAAGGATATGTCGGGTGTCCACACTATTCCAGACTAGTTTCAGAAGAGAGTAGATTGGAAGCGCTGCTGGTCCTGTTCGAAAACTGACAACTGCTTCATTTTGGACGCACAGTAATGGAGATGTTTGTAAATGATGACGTAGACACTCACAACCTCTTGCTTATTGAGTCTTATCGGTCACAAAGTAGCCACAGGTTATTTGTCTGGTTCCTATCACATGACCCCCTTCTAGAAGAAAACAACCGGTGTCAGCCTTGGCTGCCATTGTAGAACTCAACATGGACAAGCAACAGCTGTTGTGCATTTCATTATGCTGCTTACATGCGTAGGAGACAAGCTATAGTGTGATAGTGTGGAGGTGGATTCAAACTGATACAGAGCCAAAACGCTTATGTGGACAGAATTCGATCAGTATGTATGGATGCAGCTTCAGAGTTTCTCACTTAGGAAGGGGCAACATAGAAGAAAGAATATCAAAATGTCGACTTAGGTCTCATAACGAGAAGAAAAAGTAAAATGTACAAACCACAAAAGATGGCATGTCAACAAAGCACCAAATCCTGTCATTAACCCATATGAGTGTTGTAAATCAATACTCAATTAGTTTGGTGTGTGAGGCAGCATTTACTTTCACTGAACCTAGAGCCAATAGCCTTCAAGCAAAACACTGACTGATTTCTGTGATGCAAATATAGCCATCACAGCCTGTATACAAAACTGCAGTGATTTTTCCCAGGTTGTTCACTGTGTACAAGGCAATAAGAAATCCTTGGCTTCATTCAGAGGTTCATAATGGTGTTGGACACCAGTCCTGAACTCAAAGGAGACTATGACAACATCTTAACTGTTCAAACTTTTCTACGAAAGTTTAAACTGTCTGTTAAATAATACAATGGCTTCACACAAGAGCCAAGCTTTCTCCTAAAGCAGAGCTTTAGAGAGAAATAAATTCGCAACCCTAACCCAAAAAACAGGTAATTGGGACACCATAGAACCCTGCAACACAAATTGTTGTTGCACAAAATATGTGGTTCAAATAATTGATCAACTATTGAGGCAATGGAGGACATTGGATACATGCATTTACTGTCAAACATTCATCATGTTGGTGAAACATCTCCGGCCTGTGCATCATTGATCTCTGCTAGATGAGTAAGACCATTTGGGGCGGAATCATTTCCAGAGGGGTGTACTTTACCTATTTGAGTGTCTTGACACAGTTAATTGTTCAAGATCATTAAGTCATGAACACGTGTAGATGTGTCAGTGACAGATGGTTAATTAAGAACCTATTGGCGATATCATGAACAGATTCCAATTAGTGAGAGAAGCTGTAAAAGACTTTCAAACACAATTGATAACAAACCTTGGTGATGAGCTGTACACAGTAAAATCTGCTCAGCTTTCCAGAGTGAGACCCAAAGTTAATGCAATTAGCTGCCTACATTAAATTACACTTGCATCAGAAAGCAATATAACTGAGGGTGTGATTCATCTCTACCTGTATCTCAAGTTGTGTTGCTGCAAACCACCAGTTCATGTACGTTTCCTGTTTATTGCGAATCCAGGCTGTTCAAATGAATGTCGACTTGTTCAAGATTTACAAGCCATTAATATCATAGCAGTACCTGCAGCTCTAATTGTGCCAGACACCATTTAGAGTCTTGATTCAGTTCCCCCATACCGGAACGCATATACAGTCATGCCTTTGTCTTCATAATTTCCTAGAATCCTCTGCATCCAGGAAGCCATTATGTAGTATCATTTAATGTTAATGGTAAACAACATAAATGGGCCATGCTAGTCCATCTGAGGAAGAGCACCCTCCTGCAATATGCAGATGACTTGCTGGTAGCTTGTCTACAGAGAAATATTGTCTTACTAACTCTGTTTTGCTGCTGCAAAGACTGACTGAATGTGGTCATAGAGCCAAGCCATAGTTTTACATGGGACATACTGAAGAACTGATAATACTTGTTTCAAGAAAACGAAAAATCTTTTTTTTTTGTCATATGTGTTTTTTGATAGTGGTGGTCTATGTACCATAGGGATTCTTAAAATTTAAAATATAGGTGGAACAATACCTGATAAGGCATATTTCTGACTATGTTATAAATTACTTAAAGATGCGTTATAGATTAAATTACATTAAATACAAGGCATTTCAATCATCAATAGAATTGTATTTGTATAGCCCATATTCACAAATCACAATTTGTCTCATAGTACTCAACAAGGTACGACATCCTCTGTCCTTAACACTCAACAAGTGTAAGTAAAACTACCAAAAAAAACTATTAACAGCAGAAAAAAAATCATATAAACCTCAGAGTGACTCATGTGAGGGATCCCTCTCTCAGGGGCGACAGAAGCACCATAGATGCCGCATGTGACTGAACACATCAACAAAGCTACAATATTTTCTAAATTGATTTGCTGAAACATATGAAAATGTCTGACAGAGATGAAGGGGGCAGCAATGACAAATCAATTGAGGAGTTATTGTCAGAAATGGTATGTGAGTAGGCGTTTTGCATATTGAGCAGTCTTGTTGTAATCATAGTCCACTGTCAGCTGCCACCACGATCTGTGCGGATGGCACCAATGCAAGCTATGTTATCAGCTTAGGATGTGAGGCACTGTACAAATAAGATAGCCATATCAAAGGTACATTAGTTGGATTTCGTTCCGTAGGCCCGCCGCCTGCACCACAGTTTATCAATCCCACTCATGCTCCATCAGACCACCCCTTGATGTCAGCATTCATGAATAGCAAGGGGCCACCCGCGAACGAGTTTGCAGACTCCTGCTCCTTGACCTGCGCCCATTCGATAATGTGTCCTGTCAGGGGTTAACTCTTAATGTAGCACAAGAGCTAATCCATTGTGCTGTCCAGAGTACTGAAGCAGCCCACGGATATGGAGCCTCTTCTTTAAGTTTTGCCTTTGATCTACAATATTGTCTTACCTCAGATCTATATTACATTAAAACTCTGTAACAAAGCATGTTGGGGGAAATATGACTCCAGATATAGTTTTTACTATATGTTGGATGTTATTATATTTTTCAGGTTCATATGAAAACATTGCTTCAATAAACAGTCGATAAGAAGATGGATTACAGCCATAAATGGATGAAATGTAACAGTAGAACAAACATCACAGGTGTCCTGCAGCAAGTGAACTTGTTCAGGTTAAAACCATAGATATGGCTCAATTGCATGTTATTGTGTGACTTGGGTCTTAAAAGATGTCAGTAGTGCAAAACCTTCACCCTGCATTACATTAGTTGTGTTGATCTAACGATCAAAAAATAGGGATCTGTGAAGGACCTTTTGTAACCTCTCTATGTCTTTGGGTTGCATTATTGGTAAAAGACTTGTACGTGGGCCTTAGAAACAATAGTTCACTGTCTGTCTCTAGCATAGCAGTGCACTGATAGGGCCCAGTGGTCATTGCCATAGCAACCAAGGTTGTAGCACTGACTCCATGCTCATAGCAGGTATGATAAAGCAAGTCTCTGGTTGAGGGAGTAAACAATCATAACACAGGTACTTTTCAGGGTCATGGGGAGTCTCTTTACTCAGAGATCATGGAAGCATTATGTAATAGATGGATGGATTGCTGTTGTTTATGTCAAATAAAAATAGGATCTCAGAAAAAATAACAGGGTCTTAATTGAATGAAAAAGAACACCTACATCAACTATTTTATTTATTTGCATGCATATGTAAATTGATGCCAGAATATCGTCTGTCTAAGCTCTATTTTACACCCAGAAAAAACATCACTGTTTTTGGTCTGTGTGGAGAAACCTTTTACTTGTGTGCACTCGTCAGACTGTAAACAGTGTATGGTGAATGGAAGACTGAGTCTTCGCCCGGATAATTGCTATCTAAACACAAACCCTAAATATATTGGTCTTTGCCCCCAGACACTAATTTGTCAACAGATGACAGCCGATGGGCTCCGAGATTGATGTTCATTTGTTCATGCATTTTGTCCCAGTTGTAGTTTGCCTTCGTGTTTGCGGTGAATTGTGGTTTTCCGCTCTTCATGAAAACATCTTGTGTTGATTAAGTGTAGAACTGACATCGTTATTTATATTCTGGCAGTAAATGAGGACAGGGGCCAATGATAATAAGAAATGTGAACTCATCTTGATATTAGGCTGAAGAATATGCTTTAGGCAACAAAACTTATTATTCAATTGTTAATTATAAAATATAAGTTGCCAAAAGCTAAAAACAATGGCACGTACAAACATGACTCTATCCGAAGTCACTGCTGTTTTTACTTTCATTGCTAGTAGGTAGTGTAGACATCTGAAGGATCTAAATACCCGGAAATAATTACTGGATATTGAGTGCCTAGTTTGTCATATTTTATTTGAAAGGACTTTCATTAGAGGCATAACGGCAACTAAGATCTTAAGATTGACACAGACATAATATAGTGATAACCACGTTTGTCTTTTAGGAAACCACAAAAACCTCAACCAACTATAAAGTCTAAAACAAAAAATCCATGTTTGCAGAGCAACGATATCGATGTAAGATGCTGTATGTATTCTAAGAGATGGCAGCAGATCGTATTTTATATATAAATAACAGACTATGAAGGAAACGGGACACAGAGCAGTGTTTCGCTATCTTCTAGGCTACTTCAATGATGAAAACAAGGATTGTTGGCGGCAACATGAACAATTATGACTCGGCCTCTGGCACAGCGGAGCAGGTACAGCAGACTTAACACTAAACTTCACCACTGAGTATAGCTTAGTATTATGTGTAACTTTATACCTCTTAAGGGCCGAATGTATTATGCAAAAAAGACTAAATATGAAGTATATTCCAGGGTACATAAACATCGAAAGTCTAGAGATCTCCGTTATACCGCAGATAATCTAGTTTGATTGCTGAACCGACTATTAAAAAGGTTCATATAAAAAAAAAAAAGCATTGCATTTTGAAATGGCAGTTACATTGTTTCTGCTGTAGGACAAACTGATCCACTGGGCACCAAAGTGCACGAGTGCGAAAAAGAATAACTGAGGCTTTCCATTATGAGCATGTCTTGTGTTGGTACTTGATTTCTGAAATTGCACTTTAATAAAAGCTTTAAATATAAGCAGAATTAAGGATATTGGTAATAAAACCAAACATTGAGATGGATCGGTCAATTTAATATTTGAGAGAAAAGTAAAATAACGTATTGCATTCTGTGTAATCTGAAACTACAACCCCAGCAAACACAGTGATGGTATGGAAAACAATGTATCTACAGTTTTATTTGAATCTCCTTCAAACATTGAAACCTAGCACTTAGGTTAGTTTGATTTTGATATTCATAAATATATTTTGTTTGTGTGTATTTTTAGTTGAAGATAATGGCTTTTAAAATATTGCAGGGTTGCTTCTGTGTTACATATTATTTTAGAGCATCTATGGTGAATTACACTATGCTTTGGGAATGCCTGAGAAACAAACGTCTATCAAATAATTCCTTGCTTGATGTTCTCCAGCTTTTGTGTTATATAGAAAACATTTAATAGATGTACTGTGTATTTCCCCTGGTAACGAGAGTATTAAAATGATTTCCTGCTGGATCAGACATTTGCATACTACTGTATGGGCCATCCATTCATTGATACACAACTACACTGGCAGCAGATTCATCACTTTTAAATTAATGAAGTGCAGGTGCTTAGTCAGCTATATATTTAAATGCTTCTGACCTTGGAGCCTTATACCTCAATTAGAAATACATAATTATCATAAATTAGTAGCCTGACTGCACTGATTAGTTGCCACATGTCCTTTTCAACAGCTCAACGTTTATTTGTTTTTTAAATCACTGTGATATTTCATTACTTCCACTTATTATATGAGAATTGCTTATAAACATGAGTTTGAATTTTGACTTCTGTTTAAGTACTTAAATGCTCTCTGGTCTTGATATGACAATTCATATTTATGCAGCACAAAAGGAAATATACGTTTGTTCATGCATTGGCCATAAAGAAAATAAAAGCTGTCACTTATAAATCAAATGTGCACTACGTGATGAAGTAAGTCAACTTTTCTAAGTTCAAAATAAATTTTTGTTATTGTATTTTGACAGTCAATAGGATCCCAACCGATGAAGAAGTAAAGCCATTGTAAACAATACAGAAGTGCTAATCAACCCGTGATAGTTTTGGGTCCCAATGTTTTCGGGTTCGTTCAGTCGTGAAAAACCTTTCGACTTATCACTCAAATGCAGTGCTGGTGGTGTTTGGTTTAATTAGTCTCAGTGGGGTTAGCAGGGTAAAGGGGGAGGGCTAGTGGATGGTAAGATTGGTCTGTTGGCAAGCGGTCAAGGAAAGTGACGACATAAACCCTGCATGATGCCATGGTCTGTGCCGGGGAAGCGAAACGTGATTTAATGCCTGAGTCAAGTATCCAGCAGCGTGAGCAGGAAGCATGATGGCTACTTGTGCTTTGGAGGGAAAAAATTTAGCAAATAAAAGAAATCAAAAATGAAATAGAGCAGAAATGCTCAGATGCATGCAAAGCCATGCCTGATTGCATGAGGGAGCTTGAGCATTTTGTACGGGTTGTAAAACAACAGTTGTGTGCAAAGACTAAACGCCAATGATCAACCGGTGTGCCTCATTTATCGATGCAACCAACGATGGTATCCAATAAAGTAAATTAGTAATATGTATAATGCATTATATTTCAAATGAGTGGATTATAATTAGTGCTTGAACAACGGCCAATAAACAACGCAGTTTAGGCTTATAAACAATAAGTGGTTTAGCCAATGCCCAACAGAAACATGCCGGAAGAGCAAATTAACAGCTCGTTGTGGGCCAGGCTATAAAGGTTCCTGTATTAATCCTGCAGTGGTGAATAAAAAAGGGATTGGTGCTTAAGGTGTGATTTGTGAGTAGACAAGGCTACGTGTTTCCCCACACTGGGAAATCTGAGCTTCATGGAACTTTACTGAACTACCTGGTCGTGAGTGCTTTCTCAGGACAGCTTGGCCTTTACCCAAAACACAGACCAGCAGTGTGGGTAGTAATACTTCCTTCATTTTGAAATAAACAATATCGAAGACTTGAAGTAGCAACAAAGGAAATGTGGGCTGCAATTGAGTACAGGCAAACATTTGATCGCCTTTCATCATTTGTCTCACTTTCAGTAACAGATACCAGGAGAAGTGTATAAAATAATTTGATGAAGATATAACTACTGTTAAAGAACAAAAGAAACAGTTGCCTAATCCCTCCATAAAAGGCACATTATTAAAATTAATGATTTTAATATCATTAAAATCCATATCATTATTTTTTAACTGAGACTTAGAGTTGATGATCTGTTAATGTTCGTGATCTGTCTTTCTGTCTATTCTAATATTATCTCTATTGCAATTTGAAGCACTTATAGGTACTCACTCCTGCTCCTCTCTTTGATGCAGTGCAACTTTCCATGTTAGCCTCTTCTGCCTTTCCATCCATTTATCCATCCCCCCATTCCACCCACTCAGCTCACTTCCTGCATCCAACAGTTCATCAATCTCTGTCTCTCGATCATCTATCTGTCATTATATATCTTGCCATTTCACCCTTTATTTGTCTTTATCCCTTTGACTCCCCTCCCCACCACACCCTCTTGCATACCTGTGGCCTCCACCATTCCCTCAAGGATAACCACGATCTCAAACTCCTCTTTCTCCATTTGCGCCAGCGACATCTCCCAGAAGGGACTCCTCGCGTTGATTTCGTGGGAGATGATGAGAGGTGACACCAGGAACAGCCGGTCGTCTCCCGTGTCAAAGCCGATGTTGATGTCAGTCTGGTTGAGCGGGATGAACTCCCCTTCCTTGGTCTGCTGCGAGCGAATCAGCTTCGCTCGGATCGATGCCTCGACGATGTGAGAGTTCCTCAGGTCCCCCACCCGAAACATCAGGCACATCTTGTTGTCTCGCACCGAAATAACAGCTTTGTGTGAGAACATGAGGGTCTCTGCGCGGTTCTTTGGCTGTGAGATCTTGACAAACATGCAGCCCACCATCATGGCATTAACAATGGAGCCCAAGATGGCCTGCACCAAAAGCAGTATGATACCTTCGGGGCATTTTTCTGTGATCACACGATAACCATACCCGATGGTGGTTTCTGTTTCAATGGAGAAGAGGAAGGCAGAGACAAAACTGTTAAGGTTCTCGACGCATGGCGTCCAGCCCTCCTCGTCGCCGTGCACCAGATCGCCACGGATGAGCGCTATCAACCACCACAGAAAGCCAAAGAAAAGCCAGTTGACAATATAGACCAATGTGAAAATAAAGAGACTTAGACGCCAGCGTAGATCCACCAGTGTGGTGAACAAGTCACTGAGGTAACGGTAGGTCTCTTGCACATTTCCGTGATGGACGTTGCACTTGCCGTCCTTCTGAACGTATCGCTGACGTGGCTTCTTCGCTGGGTCAGAAATCAGATGGGTTCGCTCAGTTGAGATCTGCGCGTCCCGCAGGTGTTTGGGAAGCTTCTTCACCTGCGTGGAACAGGAAAGATACAGAGGGAGAGAAGCAAAAAAAGGATAAAGAGCTGGACGATTATGTGCAAGCAAAGGAAGAAAGAGGAGATGAGAGCAAGAAAATGGCAGTTTAGGGTTCTCTACATGTGTGTGTCCTTAACAGTAGCCTCACTGATTTCTTACCTAGGATATATAGAATTTAGAGCAGAGGATTCACATGTTTTATGTGGTTTGACTTCAGCCTTTCTAAAAAACACACTGCCCTGTGCTGTTGGCCGGAAGGCAAATAAAAGTGAGGGCCGGTATAAAGTCACTGCTCTGTGCTACTCCATGTCATTGTGTCTATGTATTGGGAGAAAGTGAAACAGAGAGTAAGGACATAACAAGAACACAACGACACCCAGGTCTTTGTCGATGCTGGCCCAGCTCCAGATAGACGATCTGGCTCCACAGCTGTGCCCTGTCTCTCTCCCTGTCCCCTGTGCTCCCTCCCCTCACACCCTGTGGGACATTGGCAAGCCTGGATATGAACAGATCTTCCATCTTTCCCCAACAGACCCTTATGGCATCTTTAAAAAGAGTGGCATATGCCTAGGTTCATTAGTTACACCATTTACAAACTAGGTTTCATACACATACAAGAATAAATTCCAATATTATTTGTTTAACGTGGTTTAACAACAATACAGGACTACAAAAACAAGGAGATATTCCTGCAGAGGCTGTGTGGAATCCGTTCAAATGTTTGGTCCATGCCAGCATACAAAAAGACAAAGGTGTAAGGCACCTTTAAAATAGACAGAGGACACTTGGCAGCACACTAACACTTTCCAATCTGAGCTGATAATTGAAAGGCATAGTGTTGAAGCAAGGAAACAGCTCATAATCGGACATCTGGGGTCCATCTAGAGGAAACCTATGTCCTATTGTGCACACACTAAGTTCTCCTCTGCTCTATCACAAAGGCGATCACCCTCACAGTGCAGCCGGGGATGGACATAATCTAATGCACTACAATATCCTTCCATTTCTTTCTTTTCTTGCAGCCTTGCCATGGCCAGAGCCTGCATAATATAATCTGCCAGGGAGGTTTATTCAGGGGTTTCATTGAGATGTCAGGTGCTGTCTCACCACTGTCCTGTGTATATGCACATGCAGTCAGGCCTGCATGTATTGAGTTAACATATATTGATTTGAGGTGATCCCTGTTTGACAAAGAAGAATTGAAAGACAATGCATACTGACCCGCATTGCAACTAGCGGCTTGATGACAACACACTCACCAAATATCAATGGGCTACCTTATTACCAGCTCTAATGGATCAAATATTTCCTTTGACAAGATCAGTACATGTACACATCTGTTTGAAGCTTTTGTTAATCAGCACTACGTCTCTTGTAAACTTCAAAATATAGGCCCATTCATTTGCACACTTTGGGCTTGGGTTAATTGATTGATAGATGAAGCTGTCACAAGCAGTGCCGCCCAATCTTTGGCCTTTGTAGTCAATACTGTCCCTAGGGGTGATGGTCCATAAACAAATTCATTAGTTCTCACTGTGTGGCAATGGTAAGTGGTGGGTGTTTTCTCTCATTGAGCCTCTCTGGCCTTGCTTGGATTGACAGTATAGGTTCACACCAGCAGGTATAACAGGACAGATAACCAGTACAACTGCTCCACCCATTATTTGGAGTGAGGAGGTTGGGGATTTATGTTGAATCTGTAGCGCTGATTTAATCTGCGCTACAGATTAAAGATAATTCACAGTAAATGTACACAGTACACCTGCTAAATATCTAATAGCCTTTTTTAGTCTCCTCGTTCTCAACATTCTTGACAGCCATCAGTCTGGTTTTCTTTCTCAAACACATACATAATCTGCTCTTATCTTCTCCATCACTTGAGCCCACACCACCTTCATCTCAAATACAGTATATCATGCCTCCCACTTTTTTTCCCCATTGTGGAAATATGGCAGGGATGAGTACAGTGCTGGACTGGTAGTGGCTCTGAAGTTTACCTGTGCTGGCGTGACTCCTATCTCCATGTTGTGGTCCATGAGGACTCTAGAATCCCCTGCCATTCTCAGCTGAAGCTCAACACCTACAGGACATAAGACAAAAGAAATAAATTTAGGATATCAAACATACATATTCAAATAGTGTTGCCATTTTCTTGGCAGAAACAGAAAGAGATTCAGCTCATTCATCATCGACATTTAAATGAATGAATACAACAGAGAATATAGGTCAAAGCTGCGGTTGCCTCGGACCAGAATGTACAAATTTCATCCATTAGGCCTTTCAACCTCTCAACCCTTGGCAATCTAAATTGTACATCTTCTTTGACAAGTACATACATTATGTCGACACTAACGATGTTGTATTGATATTCAGTGCAAACCCCCTAAGGCACAATATTTTCTACCTGTCATTTCAATTGTTTAAATTTGTCAATATGTCAATATTTGCCAGCTTGTGTAATGAGAACCTCTGGAAACCACAAGGTTGGTTTGAACTATGAGCTTTAAAAGTTCAGATCTCCAGCAGAGTATGATGTTTGCATTTATATAGTTTTTAATGTTTTGTCTTTGTAGTTTGTGTGAAGGTTTTTATTATAGTTACGTATTCAGCAAAATCTGTGGAAACTATGAGTATCGCATTGTGTATAGTATTATGTGTGAAAAGTGTGTGCCACTTAAAAATAATTCAACTTTTGCAGTTTTTCTGTTCTCTGAATTAATTGGGAAATTCACCATGGTGCATGACTTCATTAGCATATGAATTGCAATCATATGCAAGACTATTTAATCTGAAGATTAATGGTAGCTGCAGCTACTACACAGCTTTTACATCCATAATGTGGAGGCCAGTACCAAAACAGGGAGGCTGTTTCTCCCAGATTCCATATTAAAACAAAATTATAACTAGCGCTGATAATGATCCATATTTAAATCTATCATCTATCAGAAGTGACCACTGCTAAATTTGTGTCAAACGGTCATGCTTTTACTCAGACGCCGTCGCTGCAGTTCTAACAGTGTCACCACATAAAAGTCTGCAGTCACTTTGGTTTGTGATCACATAAAGTTCAGTGAAAGATTCTTTACAGGCATTCGCGGTCCCAAGAGGTTAAAACTTCCTGTCTTAGGCTTCGTGTTTTGTTTTTTTTCCGGCAACTGTAGCATAGATTGCATGGAATTTGTTTCATGCATTCATGGTCCCCAGAGGGTTACGAGAAAAATTGGTTATTTGAATCCAATACAACAACTATACTACTGCTCTAAACTAAAAGGGGAACGCTGTAAATGATTAGCTTTTCAATCAACTATTAGCATTGCAACTGAGAGCAAATCAGCATGCTGATGTTAGCATTTAGCTCCAATCTCTGCTCTGCCAAAGAACCCAATCAAACATGTCAAGTCATTGAATATGTCTGCATAATGCTCACCGACCACACAGATTGCAGTTTCCCAACAATATGACACTTCCAATTCAACATCTGCTTGCAGGAGCTGAAGACACGCATTTATGTTTTTAATGGTTATGTTTAGACATTCACAGTACCAGTTGAAATGATGTGGTCAACACTGACTCACGAGACAGAACATGTGCTTTGTTGCCTAAACCTAAGCACACATGGGACTGAGGTTGTGAAAACTTGCATGTGCTGCAAGAAAAGGAAGCAGGTCCAGGAATTATGTTTCCCTGGAAATGTGTCCGGTAAAACAAATCAGTTGTAGGTTTTTTTTCTTTTTTCGGCTCAACATATTCATGAATATAACACCTGAAAAAACAGTAATGAGATATGCACTGGCACATGCCCATATTGAAGAAGGAAAATGAGCACAGGCTAAATTTGAAGCTCAGTATAAGTAGCGCAACATTGAGCATCCAGCATGTGGGCACCTACAATGATTCATCAATGATTTGTCAAAAAAAAAAAAAAATTGCAGGGTAATCCGCTAATATGACAACAAATATAATAAAAAAGGGTATTAAGGGATCTCCACTGTCACAGCTGGACGACTAAAGTAAGGGATTAGCTGTTGACATCACATGGGAGATGACCAAGTGTCCACAGTTGGCTAATGTGCTTGTACAATGAAGCGGGCTCAGCTGCAGCAGTCTTAACCGCATCATTTTCCCAAAGAGCAGGCTTGTTATTGGCAGCCTCAGCTACATGTGACCACATGCAGACAAATGCATGCACACACAGCGAGAGACACACAAAGCTCCACATCCAAACACACTGCTCCCATACTACCCTGCACCACCGTGGCCACATTGTCCCTCGGATCAGAGACAGCGATTGCTTCTCAATGAGCTCGAGACAAGAGGAATAAATACTCCCTTTCACAGAAAACCCACTCGCCTCTTTTACTTTGCATTCAATCCAATATAAAATGACTGCAGGTATCATCTCTGTGGTTGTTTTTAGCTCCACTGGATCAACAGTGCGGTGCTGACAGTGTGCGATACATGTGATGTGATTTCTCTACTCATGCGTTGTATTTCTAACCAGGTATTTTTAAACATCTGTTATGAGAGGTCCAAAGAGAAAGGAGAAGTAGAAAAAGGACACTTTCAATGTCTCCTGAATGATGTGGGATTAATAACAGTCACTGCTATTGTTATAGAGGAGAGTGTGTGTGCGTGTGTGTGTGTGTGTGTGTGTGTGTGTGTGTTTGAGTGTTTGTGTGTGTGTGTGGCGAAACCTTTGATAAAGCCACAATTTTATCAGCAATCTTACAACACCTTTGGAGCTGAACGAGAGGCAATTAACTTATGAAGCCCGTGAGTGTTGTTTGAAAATTAACGACTCTTAATTTACAAAAAAAAGGTATACAGAGGCCTTGTGACTGTCTGAGCTCAAAGAACATGGGTTAATTTATTTTGCTGCGTGGCCCTGACAACATCTGACATTCCTTCGTCAACTGTCTTTGATGCTCTATTTGATCGCTGTGGGAGCAAGGAGAGGGAAAGCAAAAGTGAGCGTGTGCAGGGGGGGGCAGGGGTCGGAGGACCACGTCACAAATCAGACCCACACAGGAATGTAGTGTTGACATTGATGGTCCAAAGCAAAGGGCAGAGTGACGTGACAGGCATCTGAGCAGGGCTAATACAGACAGACGGACAGCAGAGGTGTGACACACGCACACACAAACACACACACGCAGATCCTCTGGAAAAACCTGACCGAATACATTAAGAGGGGTTGCAAGGTCACGCTTTCTGAATCATTTTAGGTTCTCTCATGAATTAAACATGACTCCCTGGAGATTTGTGAACTCCAGACCTGTGTGTGTTTCAGCAAGGCTGTGATTGCGTTGTCTGTTTCACGGCAGCAGACTCAACAAGCCCAAATGAGAGGTGTTTGAACATGCCTAACAGCTGGGGTGTTTTATCTTGGTACTTTAAGAGGGTAACAAGCATTTATCTTGTTAATGGGAGAGTGACTGGATGCTTTAGCTGAATTGTGTTTGTGTCCTGATAACAAGAGCACTCATATGTTGTGCTCGAAGCCAAAGGGATACGAGGGAACTTGCTTCCTAAGGGGATTTCTACGGTACATATATTTTCCTTATTTGCTGACGCTGCATGCTGTAAACAATAATCTGTACAAGGCACAGCGAAATGTGGCATTTTCATTCTAACCTATGGCAAGATCTATAATCCCCCCCCACCCACACACATACACACACACACAACCTGTGAAACCCTGAACTGCACTTGCTCTGTGATTTATTCTCAACAATTTCAGAACTTGAGAGAGTTCGTCAGCTGTGTGTGCAGTTCTTGAAGGTAAGATGTGGCCTGGAGCAGATTCAAGAGGGTTTTTATCAATTCTAATCACTGCCCCGATAAAGACCTCGCAACAGATTAATTACCTGAATTATCATCCCCACTTGATCAACAGAATTGTAAACTCTTCCATTCTCTAAATTACTTTCCTTTTTTAAATTTCCCATTATAAGGAGGTAATCAATTTAGTTTTTCTAGTCTATGGAGAAACTGTTTCCTGCAATAAATTTGTGGTTGTTTTGCAGATGCTGAGAGGGCTGCTCGCTGCCGTCGGGTACAAACTCAGTGGCTTCTAATGACTTCACTTTCAGGTATTAGAGAAAATGCAGTGTTTTTAAATATACATCTAACATATGCGTTTCAGTGACCCTTCTACGCTGTCAACTGACAATTGTACTTATGCTTTCGCTCTTCATCCTTCCCTCCTCTTCCTCAGGTTTTGATACGCCGCTGAGCATGACTGGGTTACAAATGGAGGCAAGATACTGCAAACTCAGCACTATCCCTATGGTTTACAATACAAATTTGACTATTATTGGGCACGCATTCCTTGAATTGGAGGTCATAGCCTTTAGTTTTCTGTTGGTTCATTAAATACGATGCTGACACTGGATAGACAGAGACAAAGAGGAGAGAGCCTTGAAGAGTATTGAAACAGCAGCTATGATCACAGAATCCCTGCATCAGATAGATATCTATACTGGTAGAGTCCTTCCAGCTTATCGGCTGTCTCTGTTCTTTGGCTATGGAAGCAACTCCAACTTTGTATTTCCTTGGTCCCTCACCCTGCTTCACTCCGCCTCTCGAGTGAAAGCAAAGCGTCACGGTTACTGGACCTGTCATGATTATGTCCCGGGCTAAGATTGGCCCATAGAATAACATGGCTTCATCCCTATCTCTTCTCACTTATGACACTTTGAGGTCGAGCGGGTCAAATGACTAAAAACGGCCCCAGCTAGTTTGGCTCCAGGCAAAGCAAACACACACAACACTCATGCACACACACACACACACACACACACGCACACGCACACGCACACAAACACAAAGTTCATGCCATCCCTCCCTCCCCATTTTCCCATTATGCCCGATAGTGAGCTGAGTGT
Organism: Pleuronectes platessa; assembly: GCF_947347685.1. NCBI lineage: Eukaryota > Metazoa > Chordata > Actinopteri > Pleuronectiformes > Pleuronectidae > Pleuronectes > Pleuronectes platessa. Next base: position 27,445,743 of record NC_070630.1, read on the forward strand.
ATCCAGTTGTGTCCTTCTCAAAGATGACCTTCTCTGGAGTGACACTGCTGCACTGAGACATTCGACTCACACTCAAGAAACAATTTCCCTAATGATATGTCCAACTCTCTCTCTCTCTCACACACACAAATCACTCTGTCTATCTCTCCGTCCCGCCTGCCTCTGTCCTCTCCCTCTTACAGGACATTTTGCGCACATCCTTGGAAAGTAAAAAGTATGATTCTTCAAACCACTGAATAGCTTGGGATCTGCTTCACTCTTAAAATGAGTGCATGAACAAAAAAAAAGGAGTGTGACAATCCAGATTCCACATCGCTGTTGAAGTGAAAGTGGATGGGATTAAAACCCAACACCTACTGGAGCTGGAAATAACACCCTCTTCAACCCTGCTGGTCTGAGGCGTGAGAGATGTGATGGAGGGAGACATGAGATGTCAGAGGCTGAGTGGGTGGGTGGGTGGACATGCTCGCTGGCACCTTGTTTCGTCTTTTTTATCAGGCGTCTCTGTTGTTGCTGTGATTTATTGCTTTAGATCCCAGATATCCTCTGCCACGCTCTGTTTTGATGGCTAAGCAAAAGAACGAACCGTAATGAGAACGATCTAGGGTCATGAAATACAGGGATTTCACATTACACAACCAAGCGAATGTGTAGATTGTACATAAATGAGACTGACTAATATCCTCTGCATCAAATCTGACAGTACTTTACTTCATGTAGTTGGTGAATCGTCTGCCTGACCTCACTGCAGAGGACAGGGAAGTGAGGGGGTGGGGGGGGATGCTTTGGAGGACCCAAAGGTCAAATGGTCTCGATTGGAAATCCTGACATGCTTCACTGTGTCCCCCATGCTCGTCCCTTCAAGGAGCCTTCTTCTCTATAGTCAGCACATACCGAGTCAGGATAAAATGAGATTATGACCCTGCATGTTGCATGTCAGAAATCCTCAGACCCACTTGTACACGGCAAAGCGGGTGCAATAACGTACCCCCTTGCTCATTGCGTCCTCTGACAAAGTGTCTTTAAGTGACAAGCTTAAACCGTCGCCGGCGCATCTGACAGCGGTTGATGCAGTGCGAATGTATTTTAGCCGTTTGAATGCGAAGCTGAAGTTGGTGTCGCAGAAATACGCCGGGCAATCACAGCATTTTCTCTATCAGCATTTTCAAAAATCTCTATTTTAAACTAACAAGACAAAACAACAACAAAAACAAAACACCATGTCAAATAATAATTCCATGCTGCCAGTCAGGCCTTATTAACACACATGGAAAGACATCTCCCTCTACCATGTGTGTTAATGAGCTGCAAATGTACAGGGATGTGCTTCCCCTGGGTGATGAATGCTCACATCCCTCAGAGATGCTTGTGTAGAAACCCTACTGATGTAGAGTAGACCTGAATGCTGTAGCAGTGTTACACTGGCCAATTAGGGACTGTGGTTGTAGTGTTTTCAAAACACAACGAAACAACATCCAAATTTATCGGCATGTATGAGGTGGGATATTTACGCGAGTGTGTCCTATAACACAATACCAAATGAACTCACGTATGATTTAGTTACACTGGCCTGACCTGAACGCTTATTAGCTGGACAGGAGACAGTGTTACACATCTCTCTGCCATTGTCTGTCATGCTTAACAAAGGAGTCCTCATGAATAGAGTGAGGGATCCTCCTTCATTAAACAAAGTCCAGATAACGTCTGGTTAGCCACAGCGGCTAGGTCAGGAGCAGGAGATACTGTAAACCTGCCATTTTATTCTACATAACCTGCCGATGGCCGATAAGAACATGAGCCGTATAATGAGCCGGTTAAGCTGGATATGGTGTGTATCCTGGAAGGCATTTCAAAAATCTGTGACAGATTACACCTTAGAGTTTTTTCCTACATTTATGGTATTCCCTCCAAAACCTCCACCTGAACAGTGTGGACATGGTTACAGATGAGCCCGCTGGTGGTTGCTAAGGTCAAGACGACCTGACTCAAGGATACCTTTTTACAGAGATAGAATTCAGCTCCATGGAAAAGAGCCTGTACTTTCTGCAAATATATGTTGTCCATGGAAGGTGACACAGGATATGTGTGCGTTTATTTTTATTTTGTTTTATTCTATTTTATTAAGGGGCAACACGTTGGGGGGTTAGGAAGGTTCACGGTTGCCCAGGGTTGAGTTTGCATTATCTCTCTGCATATGTTTGAGTGTTGTTTGAGTTCTTTGACTGTAGCTGTGAATTAGTTTTTTCTCTAGCATGCCGCTCACTCAATGTCAGCAGGGATTGGGTCCAGCAACCCCCCCCCCCCCCCTTATTCGACCCTCAAAGGATAAACTGTATAGAGAATGATTGGTTGGTGGGATGAATGGTGTGATGGATGGATGATTGGTGTGATGGATGAATGCATGGATGGATATTCATTTTGTTTCTGCATGGGTTCTCTGCTGGTAGTCTGACTTCCTCCAACTGTCCAAAGACATTGAGATAGGATGTTAATTGGAGACTCTCCAACACCCACTAACATCTAGCTTTTGTCTGTCGACTGATAGTGATGAAAACATGATACCAGGGTGAACGAGCCAATCATGTAAGAGAGAGAGGTGAAATAAGTGTATTTGTGACGATTGTAAATAGGTTAAAATTTGACCGTGAGAGTGAATATAAGTGTGAATGGTTTGTTTGTTTCTGCATGTTGGCCCTGTGATAAACTGGCGACCTATTCAAGGTGTACTCAGTCTCTCGCCCTAATGTCAGCAGGGATTGGCTTTAGCTCCCCCTGTGACCCTCAAAGGATAAGTGGTAAACATGATGGACAGATGAAATATTTATTTGTACAATAAAAGACCATGTACAATAAAATGATGCATCTTAGCAGAGTTAGCCTGAGGCTAATTTTCATCTGCAGTGCAGTGACACGTCACCATTAAAACATCTACATGGTGTCAGAACAGCACTAAGCAAACTAGACGAAACACATAAAACAAACAACACAGAGTGACACAAACACATAATTTGAATTGATTTAGAATGATAGAGGTGACTAGGATGTGCACTTACACATATACACATACACTCGGCTCAATGTTCATACGTGTGGTGGACGAACAGAGAACAAAGATGAGATCCCTGAAGGAGTCGTCTCTCTGGCAAACAGAGGGGGGAGGTTTGATTGTGCTGCATGTAGGCTGAAGCAGCGGCTCCATGAACTGTATCAACTTTATGTGCGACAGGACTGTGGGAGAAATACAAGCTTTGAGAAGTCGTTGCCTAATAAGCGGGGGGGGGGGGGGGGGGGCGTACCATAAATCTGCTACGTATAGGCATCGGAGGTGACACTTTGAAACATAGTAGACACACAGGCTTGAATTTGCATTATTTGCAGATTTACGAGGGCATAAACAGAGCGATTTTCCTCCAGATGTATGACAAGATTGTGTTTGAAATTGTATGCTGCTTATCCGTTTCATTGACACGTCAAGAGATTGGATTGGATTAATGAACTATGCATGAAGTGCGACTTTCAAATTCAATTATAAAGTTATTTTTCTGAGAGCCAAGTGTACACACTAGAGCTGGAGGTTGGATAAATGCATGATAACTCAGTAGCATAGATACGTCATCTTCATTTTGGTCTATCAACAGCCCCAACAGATAAATACAGTATTTTAATGCAGTTGTCTGACATGCACACACATTTTTCAGGGCACTAAATAGGAAAGGGAAAAAAAGTCTTCACGCCTGGCTAAGCTCTTGACACAAATGTGCCGCTGCGGTATTAGAGAATGTGGATCTGCTTGAAGAACAGAGCATTTCCCCCACATCCCCTAGAGACACACAGTCTTGACTAAATAAACAGATCCAATTAATTATTCACAGTGTCTTCTCTTTAGAGAGACTCCTCAGATCCTGCTGAGCATTACATCAACCCTTTGCCCTCTTTTGTCCTCTTGTTAGGCAGATCGGGACAAGGGTAATAACCTGAGCAGGAGGGGACTGAGGTACACGCGCGCTGAGTTGCAGCTACAATAATAGCGGTGATAATAAGGTCAGGAGGCCATCCATCAAAAACCATTACATCTAGGCAGGTCTCACTTCCCCTCGCAATCTCTGAATAGATGATCGCGGTTCCACCAGCTGCGAGCAGGGTGGAGGAGGAAGAAGCCTTTTCAGAAATGAACTCCGTTAGGATGTCCGCACAATTGTGTCAGGACTTTCTCCGGAGATTGCCTCTCAGAAATTAACAACCTAGCAGGAGATTCTGCGCTCTCAACAACACAGAAACCTCTGATGCGTTCAGGCGAGGGTTGGTGCAGGATGTAACGTATTCATCTGCTGCGGAAATCACGTGATTTTGTTTACATCACAGAAGCATTGGCCCTTATCACCAAAATCTTCCTCTGCGTATATATTATCTTATATTATATATTATCACTCTAGCAGAGCTGTATTTTTTTTATTTATGCATCTATCATGTGTGAAAAATGTCATTAGCACGCCCTCTTGCTCGCAGCAAATCCCAAGAGGATCTCCTGCTGTATTCTCACCTGGGCGTGTTCAGATATTATACATAGTTTGAATGGGGGTCTCACTGTGACATTTCTGCGTTCTCACCTACAGCCCCTTAAGAGAATCAGTGCCAATGTCTGAAAGCAGCTATACAGGGATAGAAGTAACAGCAAATTTGGCAAATGGGCTGGTTTAGTTGTAAAAAACAGTATTAACCAATCACATCAGACGTAGTTGTCTGATCCTTCTGCTCCTTCTGGAGTTAAATGTCCCACATGTAGAAATGTGGTTAATGACGACAGCAGAGTGTGTTTAGGTGCGTCTCCACGGTGAGCCCGTAAGCACATATTAAAAAAATTGGGATGAGTCCACGGGCTACCATGACACTGTCTTGACATTTCCGGATGATGACATCACAAGGAAGGACAGGGGGCTTTGGGGAGAGCCTGCACTCGATTAACGCAGCTGATTAGCTCTCTGCATTGTCATCAAAGTTTTACAGCTAAAACTCAGTGCGGAGGGCACTGAACTGGAGCAGTACATCTGAGGAAAAAATAAGATCATCAGGCGTTAAAGCCAGCAGCCCTTATCCTCAGCCCAGAGAGTGTTTCCTGGGGAATCAATATGAATGATTTTTCTCTCGATGTCTCTGGTGTAGCTTACAATATTCATGAGAAAACTGCCGGCAGCTATCACAACACGCCCGTTGCTTTATCTTTATCCAATGTATAAAAAGGAGTGAGAGCTGGAACATGCTGCGCTGTGTGACAGCAGTGTCCCGCTCCTCCACACACACATACACACACACTTCCTGTACTGATGCACATTCACCCCGGGCTCGCTCCTGTTCCTACCACTGCCATCGCTGCTGCTGCCCTTGTAAAAACTCCTGCATTGCACTGAGAGAACTACAGCCCGCCACACGAGTCAAGGCACAAACAGCGGGAGTGTTGACAGGCTTTTCTCCGCTTGCGTCAGAGAGATCCATGGGCTTTTTGAGGGGCAAGGAGATGCATGGCAATGATCTGTGTGTCTCTGCAATGACATAATATGAAGGAGACGTACTGTAAGATGAGCGGAGGCAAGAGTTCCTGCTCTCTGGCTCTTGGAGAGTCTTGCATTGTCTCACATCTTCTCTTTGCTGTGTCTGTTTTCATCTATCTGGCTCTCACAGTTTTTGATCGCCCTCACACTTTCTTTTTATTAGGCAACCTACTCCAGATTGGATTTGTGGCTGCGCAATGAAAGACATAATGCAATCACAGCATGCGATGCCATCCACAGACAAATTGAGCGGAGGCAGCCCGGATGTGGAGCCACAGTCGTATCATGCATCAGCAGCTTTTAAACCTTCCCTCTCCTCTTTTTTTTTGCCTTACCCATGGTATCTCTTTCTCTGCTTTTTTCCCTTTATCCTCTTCATCAGTGGTGCACAAGGCTTACCTTCAGGTCTCTGCAGGAGTCGCTGGCAGGCTCCCTTCCAGGCATTTCACAGCTGCTCCTCTCCCCAGGACTGCGCACTCCTTTCCTGGCTTTGTTCAATCAGCAGCAGACCTCCTGCTTCACTCCTGCCACCCAGCTCCTTCTGCTCTCGCTCTCTATCTACTCCTGTGTGAAAAGGGGCTCTGCCTGTGCATCCATGTGTGTGTGTGTGTATGTGTGTGAGAGAGAGAGAGAGAGAGTGAGAGAGATAGAGAGAGAGAGAGAGAGAGAGAGAGAGAGAGCGAAAGTGGGTGAGAGAGGAGATGGCAAGGATGTTAATATGTGTGTCTTTGTCTTGGATGCTCCTCTCCTCTCACTTCCGCACAGGCATTGTACCTTGCCTCTCGGGATTTGTTATTTTTTCATGTGCGTGTTGAGTTAAGTGTGTGTTTATGGATTTTTGTACACAGCCTCAGCATCACTGAATGTGTAGGTGTGTGTGTGTGTTTGTGTGTGTCTACACCACATGGTCCTCTTTCCACTGCTGCGAAGGCAGAGAGAAATATTATGAACAGTCAAGTACAGTGGTACAGTGAGAGGCGGGAATAGAGAGATGAGAGTGTGTGTAAATGTGTGCATGTGTGTGTGTGTGTGTTGCAGGATGCAGACAGGGGAAGAGAGTTTGTGAAGAGGGGTGTTGCTGTAATCAATTGCTCAAAAACTGCAGTTGAAAAAGAACCCCCATGGGATTGAGAGTGATATAATGTGGAAGCAGAGATAAATAGTCTTAGGAAAAGATAGAGAGAAAAAAAGAAAGAGAAGAAGCAGAAGACAGTGACAAAGTCGTTTGAGAGAAAAATGGAGGAAGTAGAGGCAGATATATATTGACAGGAATGTTTGGATTGGGTATTTCTCTTCAGAATTCCACACCCAATCAGATTTGGTTTCACTTCCATTGATTTCCATCCGGTATTCCTCAGAGTACAGTTAATGCTAAAGCCAAAGTGGTTTGACCTCGGCTTGCCACATTACCATTGCATCAACCATGATGATGAGCAGTGTGGTCAGAAGGCGATGTTCAGT